>NC_142289.1:27188752-27509647 GCF_965620075.1 Prunus avium
ATTTAATTAATTTATTTAATTATGAAATTACAATTTTGCTCCTTGGATAGGGTCATTTTGATCACATTTTAATCCGGAAGGAATTTGGGGAAATGAATAGCACCATGACGTAAATCGCGTCGAGATGAGTCCGTAGACATGTAGTGGGCTAAAATCGGAGTTGTAACAAAAAAGTTATAATCAACGGAAGCATAATGGCACAACCGTAAATATTTCAAAAATGGTTTTTTTTGTAAAAAAAAAATCTGAATCTCTCTCTCTCTCTCTCTCTCCCCTACCCCCCCCCCCCCCCCGCCCCCGCGATCGGAATTCTTGTTGCAGCCACCACCTGCGCAAGGACCGGTACCAAAATGACCGGTCAGCCTCCCCCTTCATACCCCACCCCTCCTTCACTTCCACCATGAGCTCTGGTAGCCGGAAAATCGAAAAATCCACCCGGATTTTACGTAAAACTTTCCACCTCTCGTTCCAAAGATTTCGGCCACCAATTTCTTCGATCTAGGTATGCTTTTTCATCCTCTCAATGTATTCTAGCTGATGGTTGGGTTGATTAAGATCGATTTTTGCATATTGGAACTCGATTTATAGCTTAAAGTTTGGCCGGTTTTTGGCTTGTGATTCCGACAAGTTCTGGTCACTTTTTGGCCATGGCCCAAGAAGAAAAGTTGCTCCACTTGTTGTCCTGAACATGTAGGTATATGTATTGTTGGGTGTTTCAAGAATTTTTCAATCGTCAGAATTTCTCAAGCCACACACGCGCTGCTGGCGTGTGGGCACTATTTAGGTGTCCTATTGGTCCTAAAATGATCCCCATGTCGTCTCGAGCACGATGGTATGCTCGGATTTGAATTTGGTTACCATTTGACTGTCGATTGGATTTCGCATATTAGGTGTTATACTAGTTTGATATGTTCGGACCGTTGGATCAACTCCATTTTCAAATATGTTGATCTAGGTATCTCTAGGATTGTGTAGAAATTCACTGATTGTGAATCAAAGTCCCAGAGGCCTCGAATCAATGCCTTCAAGTTTAGGTTAAACGGTAACCGTCCAATCGTGCGATTGCGAGCGATCCGACCTCTCGATTTGGACCAAACTTACAGGACATGTATTATAAACATTATTGAACCCATAGGAACTTTCGGATCGAAAATTGGAGGTCGTGGGCCCCTCGGGCCCGGTTGATCAAAATTGGGAAGTTTGACCACTCGGTTGACTAAGCGTCTTTCGAGGCTATTCTACCATTTGAAACACGTAGCTAGACCTTAGGAATGTCTTGTCCGTCATACACACACTTGAATCCCAGGAAACTAGGAATTTATTTTAAAGTTCTCGTTCAATGTATTTTATGTTAATCTTGCCCTCGTATTTTCAAATAGGTACTCCAGCTCAGCGTGCCTAGCAAGTGGGACCCTCTCAGGGTTAGGCAACGTTTGACTACTTATGAGTGGACTTTGTTTTTAAACTATAATTATTATTTTATGACGGAAAAACTATGCATAATGATTTATTAGTTATTGAAGTTATTATATAATTAATAGTTGAAACTTGATATTTTTGTAAAGTATTTGCAATATATTTGGGTTTTGGCATATTGCGAGTATCATGAGTTGATATATATTATTTTCAAGAATTTCTATCTATGCTTGGTTATGTTTGGGGTACGTGGGGTGTTGGTAATGAGATTATGGTAAGAGAGTGGATTATAGTTTATGTCACTTTGAAGTGCTATAAGCACTACAATATGTACCTCCCCAGATTTGGAAATTATGGACTGGAAATTAGGAACTATGGATATTTGGATTTGTCGGAACCCGGGCACCCTTGATGGGGTGTTTCGTAGACCCTTAGCGGGGTTAGTCTGCACGTGTAGAACTTGTCACTTGCTTACGAGTATTGAGGATTCTATTGTACGTGCTGGTCAGCTCAGTCCCCTGTTGGATGGCTCGTTCCCTAGCCACATGGTCAATTGAGGATTCTTCCATGTGGACTAGTCAAACAATCCCCCAATTGGATTGTTTCCCCAGTACAAGTTTGGTAGTGGTCATACTTATATACCTATCATTTCAGTCTTATTTGTCGGTGAGGATACTTCCTCGCTCGCCGTGCCAATGGACAAGCATTTCAAGAGAATAGTTGGGAAAGGTTTTGGAAAGGGATTGGTGATATTATACTGTTGTGAATTACGGATTTCACATTGGTTTGACTTAAATATATGTACATATATATATATATATATATATATATATATATATATAAATAGATACGTCGATTTTGAATTCATGTCGTTTTCTGCATCGTTTTTGAAACGGTGGGGGTTATATTATGTTGTTTTCAATCTGAAATGAACTTTGTTTTTGTCCACTTACACTTTTCTATTTTGCACCCCCATGCAGTAGATAGAATCGCACCGAGCGGCCGAGCCAAGATCTTTATTTTCGAGCCCCAGAGCCTGTGTAGGACTAATTTTCATTTGCTTTTATTCTGTTGAACTTTATTTCTGTATGTAAACTGAAACTCTTAGATTGCTCTGATGTCACCCATGTTAGGATTTAATGTAAGGCCGAATTGTGGTGGGTTTGACAACTGGGCTAAACGTATCAAAGTAGTCAAGCCCAAACTGTTGGTGAAAACCTTTTGCGACATGCCGAGCCTTGTAGCGCTTAACCGTTCCATCAGATCGCTATTTAACTCTGAAGACCCATTTGTATCCAACAGTGTTTTGAGTGGAGATGGGAGGAACTAAAGACCAAGTGCCCTATTTGAGAAGGGCATTGAATTCATCTTGCATTGCTTGCATCCATTCTGAGGAGCTAGCAGCTTGGGTAAAACAGGTGGGTTCGACATCGGTGTCGAGTAAAGTGGTAAGAGCATGAGGGATTGGGTATCTAGAAGAGAAGTTGGCATATTTAGGATTGGGTTTAGAAAAGCCCGAACGGGAGCGGGTGTGGATCGGACTTGAGCTACTAGAGAGGGGCGGGATGAGTTCGGTGTCTAACGGTGGAGATAGGACTAACGGCTAGAGAGAAAAAGTGGAGGAATGTGAGCCCGTGTTTGGGGCAGATTTGGTGGTGGAGGTGGGGAAGGATGATGGAGACAGATCATGTGGGCTGGCGATGGGAGAAGAATTCAAGGGAAGAGATTGGTTGGGGGGCGAGGAAGAAGAAGATTCCGGTTTTGAGGGAGAGAGTGATGAGGAGGAGGACGTGTTTGGTTGAGTGAGTTGTGTAGGCAAGTGTGTTCGGGCTGATGGGTTGGGCTGTGGGCTTATAATGGGTAATGGATTTGAGGAAAACCTAATAGGAAGAACTAGTGTAGGGGTGTCTTGAGTGGAAGTAGGATTAATAGAATAGTAAAATTTGTCTTCATGAAAGGTGACATGATGAGAGGTGTAGAGTCGTCCTGTAGGAGGATGAAGACATCGGTAACCATGATGGTGATCGTTGTAACCTACAAAAACACACTCAAGAGAGTGATGTTGTAATTTATTAGACACATAATCACCAAGAAACGAATAACATACACTACCGAACACCCGAAGAAGAGAGCAGTCAGGATCATGAGAGAACAATTTTTTATATGGAGACGCCCATTTGAGAACTGGAGTAGGCAGACGATTGATCAAGTGAACAGCATTACAAAGTGCTCCAACCCACAAATGATGAGGGAGGTGGGCAGTAAGTAAAAGGGTGCGACCCATGTCAGCAATATGACAATGCTTGCGTTCAGCTAATCCGTTCTGCTGGAGTGTGTGTGGGCAAGAAAAACAATGCAAAATTCCATCAATTGTAGAAAATTGTTTAAATTGGAAATTATCATATTCTTTACCACCATCGCTTCGAGAAAATTGAGTTTGGACATACATGACAAAGTTGGAAAAATGACGAAAGACTTCAGATTTGAGATGTAGGGGAAAAATCCAAGAAAATGTGTAAAGTCGTCAGTGAATAAAACATAGTAATGAAAACCAGACGTAGAGACAACCGGAGACATCCAAACATCCGAACGGATGAGATCCAAATGAGCAATAGAACAATGTTCATGAGAGGAAAAAGAAAGTCTAATAGATTTTGCCAAAGCACAATGATTACATGTTTGATTGATAAAACTTTTGGAATCTAACAGAGACTAAGACACAAGAGTGTCAAGCACTTTATTAGAGGAATGACCAAGATGACGATGTCAAAGAGACGATGACACGACTACAGAAGCAAGTGCAACCTTGGAAGGTGAGAAAAGCTTAGGACGAACAGGATAAAGCCCATTTTTACATTGGCACTGAAAAAGAAGCAAGCCAATAGATAAGTCATGAATGTGATAGCCCCACGAAAAAAATGTAATACTAACATTAGAGTCTTTAGTTAGCTGAGCAACGGATAATAAATTTTTATACAAAGAAGGAACACGACGAACATCCGAAGGACGAAAGACATATGAACCAAAAGAGAATGAGAGATTACAAGAATGAGTAATAGGGAGAGAAATACAATTACCAACAACAACTTGGCTAGAAGAAGAAGTGGGAGTGAAAAAGAGAACCGAGCTGTCACCATGAGTCATATGATTGGTGGCACCTGAATCAAAGTACCAATTGGGTTCAGAGGACGGGGTAATGTGCACTCCGGCAAAGATAACGGAATTGGCACAGCCGGCAGTAATCTGACCAAACTTATGGCAAGTCCAGCACTACGGTGCTGGGTAAGGAGTGGGTGGAGTACCTAAAAGCCCGGAGTAGCAGAGGAACCACGCGGCCGAGAGAAAGAGGAAGAAGACCCATGGGTGAAATAGGTAGATGAACCAGCATGAGAGGAACGAGCTAAGGTGTCCCTAGGAGACCCATTACGTGAGTTGTGTGGACTACAATGTTGAGCAGCAAGAAAAGTAGTGAGCACCGGAGAAGCATCTATGGCTACGACCACGTAGAATTGATTTTCCTTGATTAAATAATAACATGATAAAAGGTATATATATACAAGTGTGTTGGCTGTAACCGTGGGCCATTATCATCAGTATTAATACAAAGTTGTGAGCAATAACAACATAACTGATAACATGTCATTTACTGTCATTAAGAGACTTAATTATTGTAGCGGAAATGTGCTGGACTGTTGTAACTCCCTAACAAGGACTATAAGTAAGTTTGTTGAAATTGAGAGTAAAACAAAAAAATAAACAAAAAATCACAACGTACTTACATTTCCTAATCCTCCGTGTCCCCAAGTTTTCCCAATCCTTTATTTCATTCTTTCTCCCTCAACCAAAATCAACAAACATTTAAGAACACTGAAACCTCAATTCCCCTCCCCAAACCAGAAATAGCGATCACACAAAGAACACTTAAACACCAATTCGCAAGCTGTTGCGTAGATACAGCTGCACCAAAATGGATTCAGTTGCATCCTCAACTTGTGATACTCGCAAGTGCACGAACCGTTGGTAGTTTAGCGTATGTAAGTGCGAGGTCGATTCCACAGGGATTGGTGATTGAATGATCCAATTTAGTTTCCCTACACAAAATAGAAACAAAAACAAAGAACATAAAACAAGGAAGAAAGAAATAAGTAATTCAAGCAAATAAGTTCCCAAGTTCAATTAGATTAATGGATTGATTCTAGCTAAAGTATGATTAAGCCATGGTGTGTGGTCATAACCTTGTGTTCCTAATTCCCTAATTTGATCATTTGTTGTCTAACCTAAAATTAAGCATTAGGAACCCATTAAGCATAGAAGAACATTTTAAACAACCAAGCATGTATCTAATCCCTGTTGTCGAATGTCCATACATACTCTTCCTATTCATAGTTCAATTCGAATTAAAGCATGGTGTATACTCTTAATTCAAACCAAGATAGCTAACATGCAAGCCTAAATGGTGATCAATCATTCAAACTAGCATATTAACTTATAAGCATAATGAATAAGAACAAAAACCATAATTGAAACTTGGAAACTAATTAAACTTGAATACTTAAGAAAGAATGTACATTACAAGAAAAATAAATTACAACTAAGAAAACATTAAGGAAACTAAGAGAACTTTGAGGAAGAAAGGAAGTGTTTGAGAACTTTGAGGAGGGAGAAGAAAGTGTTTGGGAACTTTAGAGAATTTTGGAAGAACATGTGTTTAAGAGCTTTGAGGATTTTGGAAGGGAATGTGTTTAAGACATGGGGAATTTGGAAGAGAGTGTTTGAGAACTTGGAGGATTTGGAGAAGAAAGTAGAGAGGTGTTTTGAGAGCTTTGTGGATTTTGGAAGAGAGTGTTTAGGAACTTTGAGAATTTGGAAGAGAGTGGTTGAGAACTTGGAGGATGTTTGTGAACTTGGAGAATTTGAGAACTTAGGGAAGGAAGAGAAATGTGTTTGTGAAGTGTTTGAGACATGGAGACTTTTGGAAGAGAAGGGAAGTAGAGAGATGTTTGAGAACTTTGAGGATTTTGGAAGAACATGTGTTTGAAAACTTTAGAGAATTTGATGAAGGAAATGGGAGAAGTGTTTGGGAAGTGTTTGGAGAAGAGAGTATTTGAAGAATTTAGAAGAAGAGAAAGGAAAAGTGTTTGATATTTAGTACAAAGAAAATTTAATAGAATGATCTTATTACAACAATTGAGAACTACAAAGGGAAACTAAGAGAATTTGAGGGAGAGAAGGGAAGGGAGCTCTAGAGAAGTGCTTGAGAGCTCCCCCCCTTGGGGTGTTATTACAAGCTTAGAGAACTTCCCTATTTATAGGCCTAGGGGAAGTGAAAATCAGAATTCAATAAGACTAATGCATACAACACTTGAATTATAAAATCTGAAATGGTTGATGCACTTGTATTAGAAAATCTGAAATGGGTGATGCACTTGTATTAGAAAATCTTGAATTGGTTGATGCACTTCACCACTAAATCCCACCAGCAGCCCTAGCTCATCTTCATGTCACCATGACCAAGCTTCCAACCAGAAATGATAGCTCATACCTAGCTCACCATGACCAAGCATCCAACCAGCACATGCTGAGGTCAGCATGACCAGCAACTTCAAGGGCTTACAACTTGGGCTTCTCTTAATCAAATTAGGACTTTAAGCACTCAAAATTGAAGTTCAGAATGTCTTCTTTCCAGCCATATGTTATTTGGGCCAATCCAAGGTCGGAGGAAGAAGTTAAGGCCGAAACAAATTGCTAACTCAATTTCTGCGCTGATAAGATCCATCCTGAGCATGGTTCTGTGTTTGCTAGGTAACGGACTCCAAATTTATCCAATGGGGCTGAATTTTGGATATGGTATAGTACACACCAATTGGAACAACTTTCATGAAGAATGTGGCCTCATTCGAGCTATGTAGGTTGTTGAAACAATGCTTGCAATATGACCTACGGAACTGGACTGGCAGGGGGCTGTAGCCAAAATGAGTTTGTCTTTAAGCTCTTCATCCATTCATCCAAATTAGGCCTTAACATGCTTGAATTGCATGAATTATGCTCTCTAAAGCCATCATTATTACCTAAAGCTAAATGAACTGAAAGATAAACACAAAAAGGATTAAAAGCACAAGTTTAACTCAAAAACATAACCAAATCATAAGTTAAAAGGGTACAAAATGATATGTAATTTATGCACCGATCAAATACCCCCAAACCTAGATTTTGCTAGTCCTCGAGCAAAACAAAAGGAAAACAAAGATAAAAACAAACAAGAAGTTAATTAAACCACTTTCGTAGGTAACTCGATTGCATTTAGCGTATGCAACAAGCCTTTAAACCTCTAGGCATCCCTAGTAGGAGGAGTTGTGTCTCCTGAGGGTTTAACAGATACGATACCCACAAACGTTTTTCTAACTCTACAAAACAAAATGGTTAGAAAACTTATTAGATTTGTTAGTCCTTAAGCAAAATAAAAATAAAAATAATTATACAAACAAAAATAAAACCAAAAACCAAAAAAAATAAATAAATAAAAACAAAACAAAAGTAAGACTCAAAACAATCTTCCCGAACATTTTCTGAAGAGAAATGACTCATGCACATGACTCAAAAGTTTTTAACAATAAAAACTCAATTTTAGACATTATTCACAAAGCGGCAAAGTTCAAAACATAATATGCTCAAAGTGTAGTAGTGTGATAGCCAAATGCAACAAATTCCCCAATCTTAGTTTTCACACAATTTCAAAAATCATACAAAGCACAAGTTCAACTTCAAATCTCACCAAAGTTGTCCTCTCACAAATGAATCACTCAGAAGAGGGCTATAATGCAACACTCAGTTATAAACATGAGATTAGAGTTAAACCATAAGGGACTTAACTCGCAATAGAAATATGAAGAACTTGCATTAATATGATCTCAAGAAGGATGCCAAACACTTAAAAGCAGAAAATGAATGCAATTCAACCACATGACATTTAAGATCAATTTAGGTCTTTAGTAAAGGTTGTAATTGGGCCAAGGGAGTAAGGTGAGTAAAAAATGAAAGGTATGGATAATACAAAGTCCAAGGAACTCGCAATGTAAGAGCATAAAATAATTGTTTACAAGACTTCGAATCATCACGATTAGATTTTTTCTTTTACATGATCAAAACTCCTTATACCTTCATTTACATTGATTCAAACTCCTTTCCAAACACCAAATTATTTTGAAGGCCCAAAAATGAATTTTCAAACAACCGCCACTTTCTCTTTTCTTTCACCAATTGTGTGATTTTTTTTTTCTCTTTGTTTTTTTTCGAAATGTAACACCTCTTCCCAAACTTAGCATGAAAAACACATCCAAAATAAAGCTCATGAGTTTCTTAGAAAGGTGAATATTTGTTTTTCAGGCTAAGGCGAGGACATATAATTGGTAAATGAAAGAAAAAGGTTTACATGTAGGCTCAAAATGGTTAACAATGGAAAATCATGCTTAAGCATGCATAAGGTTAGCTTGAAAGGTACAAACGATCCAAAGAGGGCCTTAATATCATTTCTTAAATGTCATGAAATCAAATTGCAAAAGAATGAATGACTTTTAAGTATTCAACCAAATCAATGAATAATGAGATCAAACAACAACTTTGATGACAAG
This sequence comes from Prunus avium, assembly GCF_965620075.1. Lineage (NCBI taxonomy): Eukaryota > Viridiplantae > Streptophyta > Magnoliopsida > Rosales > Rosaceae > Prunus > Prunus avium. The sequence continues at coordinate 27,197,797 of NC_142289.1, forward strand.
AAAATAAGAGTATGTGTATAACACTCATGAAATGAAGCACAAGGCTCAAAAGCTCACATTATATGGTTATATAAGTCTAATTTATGCTTGATACAATTCTTTGGGTCATGCAAATCCTTTAATTGGAAAATTATGAAACAAATGGCAAGTGTAAAGAAGGTTTCAAACATATCATGCTAGAACAATGCCAAATTTTTTTTTATTTTTTAATAAAGAAAAAAAAACACTAAAATAAAATGAAATCCAATTTTTATTTAAGTCATGCAAACATTTATCACTATCTCATCATAAGTGTTCGGAAAGTGACTCAAAACAAAAACAAAACAAAACAATACTTAAAATAAAAACAAGCAAAAAAAAAAAAAAAAAAATTTTTTTTTTTCAATTATTATTTTTTTTAATTTTAAGAAAAACCAAATTTACTTGCTAAACTCCAATACCCCCAAACCTAGAAATGAACATTGTCCTCAATGTGTAAAAATTAGGAACAAGCAATGTCATAGCAAGAAATGAAAGGTACTAAAGTAAATATAAATCACAAAACACACAAGAATTAAAATACACAAATAAAATAATTACAAAAATAAAAATTACAAAACAAACAAACAAACAAACAAAAAAATGAAACAGTAAACCCTAATCACACAATTCTGAAACCCAAAAAAAATTTGAAGCCCAAAGCCCACAATGAAATTAACCCACCTTGAAACCCGAACAAGGTGAAAAACCGACCCAAAATGAATTCTGAAGCCCACACATTTTATTATTATTATTATTTTTTTTTTAAAAGAAGATAAAACGTGAATTATGAGCGCAAAGTGGGATTTCTAAAAAGAGGGAATGTGGTCCCTGATGTCGTTTCATGGATAGTCACGGGCAGAAAGCAGGAGCCACGTGTCGACGCATAGAGGCGCCGCAGATCCACAAGCGAAAATTACGGGCTCATGGAAAGGCGCGACAACTTTGCTGAACGCATCCGTTCAGACAAAGCAAGTCGTGACAAATGTGTTGGAAACGGTTGGAAAGTGAGAAGGTTGTGGGACTCGAGGAACGCTGGATATTCAGAAAACGCTTAGACGCTGCAACGGCTAGGGTTTGTTTGTCAAAGACTACATCTATAAGAAGGAAAAAGAAGGGAAAAAAACAAAAAACAAAAAACACACAAACTCAGAAACACAAAAGAGAAAAGAAGCAAGAAAAAGAAAAAAAAAGTGAGAAATCAAATGGCTTCTTCCTACCCCTTTTCGTTAGATCTCAACCTAGCTCCACCGACTCAGACACGAGGCCAAGCAGTAGCACCAGTATGGATGCCCTACTTTGCCTCCGCACGGGGGCCTGTGACTGTCAATGACTCAATACTCCTGGACAACGATGTTGCCATTGGAGTTTGCAGAAATTTAGTGACTCCCAAAGATATACGTGTGTTCGGGACAAGGGATGACAACCGAGTCACGAGTGATGCCCTGGCACTGAGCGTGCAGAGTACAGCATGTGTCGCAAGTTTGGGTCATCGCCTACTTGCGAAGTCCCATGAGGTAGAGGTGCTTAAAGCTCAGTTGGCGGCGGAGCGAAGTTTGGTTGAAGACTGTCAGAGTGCTATAAAAAGCTTGAAAAGGGAGAGGTCAAGGATTGTGGAGGTGAATCGACACCAGCTAGAAGTATTGCGAGACGAGAATAAAAATCTATCAAAGATGGTAGAGTTGTACTCTCGCGACATGAGAAAGCAACTGGAGGACCTAGACCGACCGGGTAAACGCAAGCAAGCGGATCGCGAGAGTAGTTACGCTCAAGCTAAGATTGCGATCTTTGGGAGCTCAAGTGATGAGCCCCAAGAGGCTGTGCGTGAAGCCCCGGAAGAGGACAGCCAGAAGGCCAAACTCAAAGCTCCTATGGTCGAGACACCGAAGGCCAAGAAGAAATGATTTCAGTTTTTATTTAATTTTAAAGTGTATGTGTGTTTTTTTTTTTTTTCTTTAATTGGGAAATAAAAACGTTAGCTATCTCAAAGAAACGATTGACCCTAAATTTAAAGAACGACAATCAAACAAAAACACGAAGACCCAAACAAGATTTTTTTTTATTTTTATTTTTTATTTTTAGTTAAGTAAATACACAAATAACTGCTTCTTCTTTTAAGAGAAAAACTTAAGGATGACCAGTTAAGGGCCTCAGAAAACACAGCCAGGGGTTCCGGGAAGGTTGGAGGGGTCACAATGGTCCCGCTTAAAACCCTAACTTCTTAGACACCGAAGGTGTCGCCTTAAAGAACTCCTAGACACTGTATAGACTGCGGTTGCTCACTGGAGTTACCAAAAATTTAGCTCCTTCAAAGAATATCCTATGAGTTTTAAATTATACTACCTAATTAAATAAAAAACAAAATAAATAAATAAATAAATAAACTGAAATAAACACGCAATTCAAACAATAATTTAAAAGAAGAGTTGGGATTCTTGCACCAGGTGTCCAAGACGCATCTTTAATTTTGTCTCTTCTTCCAACTACATTATTAAGAAACCTGTCAAACAAGAAGAAAATAATTGAAAATAAAATAAAATAAAATAAAATAAAATAAAAACTGAAAAAGCAAAAACACAAACATCAGAAAACAGGGAGGCAAAAGTAAGTGAAAGTGTAGACATGCTCCCTTTTAAAAAAAAAACGTGCTCGCAATTTGCGCCAGAAATGAAGGGATCCGAGAGAAAAGAGCACAGGATAGCACCCTCGAGATCCGAAGTGCTTTCGGCTCCCTCATCTGCATAAGTCTATTTAAACTCATCTCGGTGAAGTAGAAGAGCACCCCGCATTTCTTCCTGCAAATTTAGAGAAAACATCAAAAAATCCAAAAACAAAACAATGGCATCCTCATGCACTCACCTTGATGATCTTAGCCTTGAACTGTCCCTTGCACCACCGAATGCGCAGATAAGGGCTCCTCAAAACCATGTCTTCCCAAACTCCACATATCATCACGGTACGGCCTCAAACTTTGCTGAGGTAATACCGAACTTTTCTGAGGCAATGTCGAACAGAGCAGCGCTGCTTGGAGGCATGATTGGCAGCAAGCTCACACCGACAGATCATCTGCATGTGGCAAAGAGGTCTGACAAGGCAGTAGTGGAGGAGTCCCACAATTTAACTGTGCTCCACGCAGTCTCGGCTACCAATTTGGGTATGCGATTGCTGGCGAGAACACGGGAGTGTGCCGCGATGAGCGAGGAAATAACTTCCTTGAAGGCTATGGTGGCGGACTTGCAGAAGCGGCTCTACTGTGCCAATCAGCACGTGGAAGCACTGCAGAGAAAAAATGAGGACCATGTGGAGCTGCTGCAGATTCTGCAAGTAAGAGACAATAGAGGCATGCCATGAAGATGAAGATGAAGATGAAGAAGTTGTTTTTATTTTTAATTTACTTGAATGTTTTTTTTGTTTTTTGTTTTTTTTGTTTTTTTTTTGTTTTACTTTTTTTTTTCTTTGTTTGTAATGTTTGAAATGAAATAAAAATGTGTTTTTAACACTCAGAAATAAACTAACTAACCACACCACGTAAATAAATAAACTAACCTAACAAAACAAAAAAAAGAACATAAAAGAAAACAAAGAACTTCCAAATTGATTTTTTTTTTTTAAATTTATTATTATTTACAACTAACTGACCACACAAAGAAAAAAAAAAAAAAAAAAAAAAAAAGAAGTTCCAAATTGCAATTTACAAGGAAAATTAAATAAAAACTCAAATTTCAATTTTTTTAAATTTTTTGTTTTTTTGTTTTTTTTGTTTTTTTTATAAAACACACAAATATACAAGCAACTCATGGATGACCAGTTAAGGGCCTCAGAAAACACAGCCAGGGGATCCGGGAAGGTTGGAGGGGTCACAAAGGTCCCACTTAAAACCCAAACTTCTTAGACACCGAAGGTGTCGCCTAAAGAACTCCTAGACACTGTATTGACGGAGACGCTCACTGGAGTTACCACGAGTCAGCTAATATAAAAAATCTTTTTTAATTTTTTTTTAATAAAAGAAATAGAAAATTAAAATTACTGAAGTAATAACAAAACAACTAAAGAGAAAGGATTGGAATACTCCCCCTTGAAGCGATTAGGTCGAGCATGGATGCATTTGGAGGTCGCGACTTCTCCCACTGCTCCACACTCCCCATTCTTATGATTGAGGTTGCCATCTCTCTCCATTTTTATTAAGCTATCATAAATTGCTAAAACGAACACAAAAAACTTGAAACAGAATTAAAGGATTACGAAATATAAAAAAAAAACTAAAAATGAAAAGGAAAAATCAACACATGTTCAATTCCATGCTTCAAAGCAACAAGCACCAATGGGTTGTGTAAGCTGGGACTTAAACCCAGTTCTCTTGCTTGTTGGGCAATTGTCCTTTTCTGTTGGACTACAAACACAACTTGTCCATTAACGTCATTAACTTTAAAACTTGAAATTGTCTAGTTAAGAAAAAAAAAATAAAGTAGGAAAGCCAAATAGAATCAAACAATGTTACCGATCCCCGGCAACGGCGCCAAAAACTTGTTGCGTAGATACAGCTGCACCAAAATGGATTCAGTTGCATCCTCAACTTGTGATACTCGCAAGTGCACGAACCGTTGGTAGTTTAGCGTATGTAAGTGCGAGGTCGATTCCACAGGGATTGGTGATTGAATGATCCAATTTAGTTTCCCTACACAAAATAGAAACAAAAACAAAGAACATAAAACAAGGAAGAAAGAAATAAGTAATTCAAGCAAATAAGTTCCCAAGTTCAATTAGATTAATGGATTGATTCTAGCTAAAGTATGATTAAGCCATGGTGTGTGGTCATAACCTTGTGTTCCTAATTCCCTAATTTGATCATTTGTTGTCTAACCTAAAATTAAGCATTAGGAACCCATTAAGCATAGAAGAACATTTTAAACAACCAAGCATGTATCTAATCCCTGTTGTCGAATGTCCATACATACTCTTCCTATTCATAGTTCAATTCGAATTAAAGCATGGTGTATACTCTTAATTCAAACCAAGATAGCTAACATGCAAGCCTAAATGGTGATCAATCATTCAAACTAGCATATTAACTTATAAGCATAATGAATAAGAACAAAAACCATAATTGAAACTTGGAAACTAATTAAACTTGAATACTTAAGAAAGAATGTACATTACAAGAAAAATAAATTACAACTAAGAAAACATTAAGGAAACTAAGAGAACTTTGAGGAAGAAAGGAAGTGTTTGAGAACTTTGAGGAGGGAGAAGAAAGTGTTTGGGAACTTTAGAGAATTTTGGAAGAACATGTGTTTGAGAGCTTTGAGGATTTTGGAAGGGAATGTGTTTAAGACATGGGGAATTTGGAAGAGAGTGTTTGAGAACTTGGAGGATTTGGAGAAGAAAGTAGAGAGGTGTTTTGAGAGCTTTGTGGATTTTGGAAGAGAGTGTTTAGGAACTTTGAGAATTTGGAAGAGAGTGGTTGAGAACTTGGAGGATGTTTGTGAACTTGGAGAATTTGAGAACTTAGGGAAGGAAGAGAAATGTGTTTGTGAAGTGTTTGAGACATGGAGACTTTTGGAAGAGAAGGGAAGTAGAGAGATGTTTGAGAACTTTGAGGATTTTGGAAGAACATGTGTTTGAAAACTTTAGAGAATTTGATGAAGGAAATGGGAGAAGTGTTTGGGAAGTGTTTGGAGAAGAGAGTATTTGAAGAATTTAGAAGAAGAGAAAGGAAAAGTGTTTGATATTTAGTACAAAGAAAATTTAATAGAATGATCTTATTACAACAATTGAGAACTACAAAGGGAAACTAAGAGAATTTGAGGGAGAGAAGGGAAGGGAGCTCTAGAGAAGTGCTTGAGAGCTCCCCCCCTTGGGGTGTTATTACAAGCTTAGAGAACTTCCCTATTTATAGGCCTAGGGGAAGTGAAAATCAGAATTCAATAAGACTAATGCATACAACACTTGAATTATAAAATCTGAAATGGTTGATGCACTTGTATTAGAAAATCTGAAATGGGTGATGCACTTGTATTAGAAAATCTTGAATTGGTTGATGCACTTCACCACTAAATCCCACCAGCAGCCCTAGCTCATCTTCATGTCACCATGACCAAGCTTCCAACCAGAAATGATAGCTCATACCTAGCTCACCATGACCAAGCATCCAACCAGCACATGCTGAGGTCAGCATGACCAGCAACTTCAAGGGCTTACAACTTGGGCTTCTCTTAATCAAATTAGGACTTTAAGCACTCAAAATTGAAGTTCAGAATGTCTTCTTTCCAGCCATATGTTATTTGGGCCAATCCAAGGTCGGAGGAAGAAGTTAAGGCCGAAACAAATTGCTAACTCAATTTCTGCGCTGATAAGATCCATCCTGAGCATGGTTCTGTGTTTGCTAGGTAACGGACTCCAAATTTATCCAATGGGGCTGAATTTTGGATATGTTATAGTACACACCAATTGGAACAACTTTCATGAAGAATGTGGCCTCATTCGAGCTATGTAGGTTGTTGAAACAATGCTTGCAATATGACCTACGGAACTGGACTGGCAGGGGGCTGTAGCCAAAATGAGTTTGTCTTTAAGCTCTTCATCCATTCATCCAAATTAGGCCTTAACATGCTTGAATTGCATGAATTATGCTCTCTAAAGCCATCATTATTACCTAAAGCTAAATGAACTGAAAGATAAACACAAAAAGGATTAAAAGCACAAGTTTAACTCAAAAACATAACCAAATCATAAGTTAAAAGGGTACAAAATGATATGTAATTTATGCACCGATCACAAGCCATGGATTCTTACACTCGCAAATTGTAGAAAATATATGGCAAAGGCCAACTGCTGAAGGACGACGATTGAAACCCCAATTTCCTCCCCAAACCACAAACAGTGATCACTCAAAGAACACTTACACGCCAATTCGCAAGCCATGGATTCTTACGCTCGCAAGTTGTGGAAAAGATATGGTGAAGGCCAATTGCTGAAGGACAACGAATTGTTGAACCAAGAAGACCGCACAAGTCTGGTGCTTGGAGCTCTCTACAGTCCGTTCACGATAGCTTTGGCGTATGATAATCTATCAATTCAAGATTTTCATGTTCATTTGGCTGGAGTCGCTTACATCCTGAATTGCATTCTACAAACGTGAGTTTCAAATTCCCTCCTAATAAATTTCATTATTTGGTTACCGTAGCCATTGTTGACTTTGTGAATTGTACCATATATCTTACACGGTTAGATCAATTCCTTTATGACTTTTGTATCTTACATACTGTTAGATCAATTCCTTTATAGCTTTTGTATCTTACACATCATTAAATCAATTCCTTTATAGCTTTTGTATCTTACACATCATTAGATCAATTCCTTTAAGGCTTACATAATGACGAACTAATACAACCGAAGCAGTGAATTTAACATGTTCACATTTTTACCTGCAAACAATAATCTGCAGTTGTTCAGTCGGTTCCAAATAATAAAGGATGAGAAAATTGTCTTTTCCATATTAGAAACGTCGCCATGTCAAGGTGCTGAAAGTTGAAGTAAATAATATCACCACAATTTAATACAAATGTACACATAGTTAATGTGAGAAAAGAATTGAATTATCCTAATGAAGTATGGTTCAAATTCTTAACCTGGAGTTAATCCATTATGTATCATTTATAAGTTGGTAAAAAATGTTCGGGGCAACTGAACATGCTTTAAGCTGCACCTCCGCCCTACAATAGGCAAACTTCCAAGGTTCAATTTTGTAATCATTCAATAATTGGAACATTGTTTAATATGACAAACACATACATGTATATTAAAGATATCTATATTTTCTTATTGGTAGATCACTGCATATTACAACAACATGAATATTGGATTTCCAAGGTTAAACATCCTAATCGTAAATCGGTTTTCCAAGCGGTGCAAAATTCTATTACTGCCTTGACATCGTCAATGGGCACGGATTTTGTTGAATCACAACATGATGAGGTTGCCTTCGCATCCGAAACAGTAATCGTTCTTTTTTTCCCCGAGGGATCGGTAAAGACTCAACAATGTAGTGGCTGGCCGCTTCTTTTTGCACCCTTTACCTTCCACATCTTGTTTTTCAACAGTGGCACTACCTTCCTTAATTGCTTCATCATCAGCCACAATAACATTGGTTATGATAGGAGGATTCATCTGACCTCCCAATGTCTTAATGTCGCTCTTTTTCCAATCTTCTAACAAAGATAATAGTTTTTTTGCAAATTACTCCGCACTCATCCACATCTTCCGGAGTATGAAGCTTCTCAGCTTCTTGCTGCATTTGTTTGTTAGGAACTGAAGCGCCAATTTCTGCCTCCTGGACTTGTATGACTACAATGTTGAGCAGCAAGAAAAGTAGTGGGCACCGGAGAAGCATCTATGGCTACGACCATGTAGAATTGATTTTCCTTGATTGAATAATAACACGATACAAGGTATATATATACAAGTGTGTTGGCTATAACCGTGGGCCATTATCTTCAGTATTAATACAAAGTTGTGAGCAATAACAACATAACTGATAACATGCCATTTACTGTCATTAAGAGACTTAACTACTGTAACGGAAATATGCTAAACTGTTGTAACTCCCTAACAAGGACTATAAGTAAGTTTGTTGGACATGAGAGTAAAACAAAAAATCAAATAAAAAATCATAACATACTTACATTTCCTAATCCTACGTGTCTCCAAGTTTTCCCTATCCTTTATTTCGTTCTTTCTCCCTCAACCAAAATCAACAAACATTCAAGAACACTTAAACCTCAATTCCCCTCCCCAAACCAGAAATAGCGATCACTCAAAGAACACTTAAACGCCAATTCGCAAGCCATGGATTCTTACACTCGCAAGTTGTTGAAAAGATATGGTGAAGGCCAATTGCTGAAGGACGACGAATTGTTAAACCAAGAAGACCGCATAAGTTTGGTGCTTGGAGCTCTCTACAATCCGTTCACGATAGCTTTGGCGTCTGATAATCTATCAATTCAAGATTTTCATGTTTATTTGGCTGGAGTCGCTTACATCTTGAATTGCATTCTACAAGCGTGAGTTTCAAATTCCCTCCTAATAAATTTCATTATTTGGTTACCGTAGCTATTGTTGACTTTATGAATTGTACCATGTATCTTACACGGTTAGATCAATTCCTTTATGACTTTTGTATCTTACATACTATTAGATCAATTCCTTTATGGCTTTTGTATCTTACACACCATTAGATCAATTCTTTTAAGGCTTACATAATGACGAACTAATGCAACCGAAGTAGTGAATTTAACATGTTCACATTTTTACCTGCGAACAATAATCTGCAGTTGTTCAATTGGTTCCAAATACCAAAGGATGAGAAAATTGTCTTTTCCATATTAGAAACGTCGCCATGTCAAGGTGCTGAAAGTTGAAGTAAATAATATCACCACAATTTAATACAAATGTACACATAGTTAATGTGAGAAAAGAATTGAATTATCCTAATGAAGTATGGTTCAAATTCTTACCCTGGAGTTAATCCATTATGTATCATTTATAAGTTGGTAAAAAATGTTCGGGGCAACTGAACATGCTTTAAGCTGCACCTCCGCCCTACAATAGGCAAACTTCCAAGGTTCAATTTTGTAATCATTCAATAATTGGAACATTGTTTAATATGACAAACACATACATGTATATTAAAGATATCTATATTTTCTTATTGGTAGATCACTGCATATTACAACAACATGAATATTGGATTTCCAAGGTTAAACATCCTAACCGTAAATCGGTTTTCCAAGCGGTGCAAAATTCTATTACTGCCTTGACATCGTCAATGGGCACGGATTTTGTTGAATCACAACATGATGAGGTTGCCTTCGCATCCGAAACAGTAATCGTTCTTTTTTTACCCGAGGGATCGGTAAAGACTCAACAATGTAGTGGCTGGCCGCTTCTTTTTGCACCATTTACCTTCCACATCTTGTTTTTCAACAATGGCACTACCTTCCTTAATTGCTTCATCATCAGCCACAATAACATTGGTTATGATAGGAGGATTCATCTGACCTCCCAATGTCTTAGTGTCGCTCTTTTTCCAATCTTCTAACAAAGATAATAGTTTTTTTGCAAATTACTCCGCACTCATCCACATCTTCCGGAGTATGAAGCTTCTCAGCTTCTTGCTGCATTTGTTTGTTAGGAACTGAAGTGCCAATTTCTGCCTCTTGGACTTGTATGACTACAATGTTGAGCAGCAAGAAAAGTAGTGGGCACCGGAGAAGCATCTATGGCTACGACCATGTAGAATTGATTTTCCTTGATTGAATAATAACACGATACAAGGTATATATATACAAGTGTGTTGGCTATAACCGTGGGCCATTATCTTCAGTATTAATACAAAGTTGTGAGCAATAACAACATAACTGATAACATGCCATTTACTGTCATTAAGAGACTTAACTACTGTAACGGAAATATGCTGAACTGTTGTAACTCCCTAACAAGGACTATAAGTAAGTTTGTTGGACATGAGAGTAAAACAAAAAATCAAATAAAAAATCATAACATACTTACATTTCCTAATCCTACGTGTCTCCAAGTTTTCCCTATCCTTTATTTCGTTCTTTCTCCCTCAACCAAAATCAATAAACATTCAAGAACACTTAAACCTCAATTCCCCTCCCCAAACCAGAAATAGCGATCACTCAAAGAACACTTAAATGCCAATTCGCAAGCCATGGATTCTTACACTCGCAAGTTGTTGAAAAGATATGGTGAAGGCCAATTGCTGAAGGACGACGAATTGTTAAACCAAGAAGACCGCATAAGTTTGGTGCTTGGAGCTCTCTACAATCCGTTCACGATAGCTTTGGCGTCTGATAATCTATCAATTCAAGATTTTCATGTTTATTTGGCTGGAGTCGCTTACATCTTGAATTGCATTCTACAAGCGTGAGTTTCAAATTCCCTCCTAATAAATTTCATTATTTGGTTACCGTAGCTATTGTTGACTTTATGAATTGTACCATGTATCTTATACGGTTAGATCAATTCCTTTATGACTTTTGTATCTTACATACTATTAGATCAATTCCTTTATGGCTTTTGTATCTTACACACCGTTAGATCAATTCTTTTAAGGCTTACATAATGACGAACTAATGCAACCGAAGTAGTGAATTTAACATGTTCACATTTTTACCTGCGAACAATAATTTGCTGTTGTTCAGTCGGTTCCAAATACCAAAGGATGAGAAAATTGTCTTTTCCATATTAGAAACGTCGCCATGTCAAGGTGCTGAAAGTTGAAGTAAATAATATCACCACAATTTAATACAAATGTACACATAGTTAATGTGAGAAAAGAATTGAATTATCCTAATGAAGTATGGTTCAAATTCTTACCCTGGAGTTAATCCATTATGTATCATTTATAAGTTGGTAAAAAATGTTCGGGGCAACTGAACATGCTTTAAGCTGCACCTCCGCCCTACAATAGGCAAACTTCCAAGGTTCAATTTTGTAATCATTCAATAATTGGAACATTGTTTAATATGACAAACACATACATGTATATTAAAGATATCTATATTTTCTTATTGGTAGATCACTGCATATGACAACAACATGAATATTCGATTTCCAAGGTTAAACATCCTAACCGTAAATCGGTTTTCCAAGCGGTGCAAAATTCTATTATTGCCTTGACATCGTCAATGGGCACGGATTTTGATGAATCACAACATGATGAGGTTGCCTTCGCATCCGAAACAGTAATCGTTCTTTTTTTCCCCGAGGGATTGGTAAAAACTCAACAATGTAGTGGCCGGCCGCTTCTTTTTGCACCCTTTACCTTCCACATCTTGTTTTTCAACAATGGCACTACCTTCCTTAATTGCTTCATCATCAGCCACAATAACATTGGTTATGATAGGAGGATTCATCTGACCTCCTAATGCTTTAATATCGCTCTTTTTCCAATCTTCTAACAAAGATAATAGTTTTTTGCAAATTGCTCCGCACTCATCCACATCTTCGGGAGTATGAAGCTTCTCAACTTCTTGCTGCACTTGTTTGTTAGGAACTGAAGTGCCAATTTCTGCCTCTTGGACTTGTATGACTACAATGTTGAGCAGCAAGAAAAGTAGTGGGCACCGGAGAAGCATCTATGGCTACGACCATGTAGAAATGATTTTCCTTGATTGAATAATAACATGATATAAGGTATATATATACAAGTGTGTTGGCTGTAACCGTGGACCATTCTCATCAGTATTAATACAAAGTTGTGAGCAATAACAACATAACTGATAACATGTCATTTGCTTTCATTAAGAGACTTAACTACTGTAACGGAAATGTGCTGGACTGTTGTAATTCCCTAACAAGGATTATTTGTTGGACTTGAGAGTAAAAAAAAAAAATCAAACAAAAAATCATAACATACTTACATTTCCTAATCCTCCGTGTCTCCAAATTTTCCCAATACTTTATTTCGTTCTTTCTCCCTCGACCAAAATCAACAAACATTTAAGAACACTGAAACCTCAATTCCCCTCCCCAAACCAGAAATAGCGATCACTCAAAGAACACTTAAACGCCAATTCGCAAGCCATGGATTCTTACACTCGCAAGTTGTGGAAAAGATATGGTGAAAGCCAATTGCTGAAGGACGACAAATTGTTGAACCAAGAAGACCGCACAAGTCTGGTGCTTGGAGCTCTCTACAGTCCGTTCACGATAGCTTTGGCGTATGATAATCTATCAATTCAAGATTTTCATGTTTATTTGGCTGGAGTCGCTTACATCTTGAATTGCATTCTACAAGCGTGAGTTTCAAATTCCCTCATAATAAATTTCATTATTTGGTTACCGTAGCCATTGTTGACTTTGTGAATTGTACCATGTATCTTACACGGTTAGATCAATTCCTTTATGACTTTTGTATCTTACATATTGTTAGATCAATTCCTTTATGGCTTTTGTATCTTACACACCGTTAGATCAATTCCTTTAAGGCTTACATAATGACGAACTAATGCAACCGAAGCAGTGAATTTAACAAGTTCACATTTTTACCTACAAATAATAATCTGTAGTTGTTCAGTCGGTTCCAAATACCAAAGGATGGGAAAGTTGTCTTTTCCATATTGGAAACGTCGCCATGTCAAGGTGCTGAAAGTTGAAGTAAATAATATCACCACAATTTAATACAAATGTACACATAGTGAATGTGAGAAAAGAATTGAATTATCCTAATGAAGTATGGTTCAAATTCTTACCCTGGAGTTAATCCATTATGTATAATTTATAAGTTGGTAAAAAAATGTTCGGGCCAACTGAACATGCTTTAAGCTGCACCTCCGCCCTACAATAGGCAAACTTCCAAGGTTCAATTTTGTAATCATTCAATAATTGGAACATTGTATAATATGACAAACACAAACATGTATATTAAAGGTATCTATATTTTTTTATTGGTAGATCACTGCATACTACAACAACATGAATATTGGATTTCCAAGGTTAAAAATCCTAATCGTAAATCGGTTTTCCAAGCGGTGCAAAACTCTATTACTGCCTTGACATCGTCAATGGGCACAGGTTTTGTTGAATCAAAACATGGCGAGGTTGCCTTCGCATCCGAAACAGTAATCGTCCTTTTTTTCCCCGAGGGATCGGTAAAGACTCAACAATGTAGTGGCCGGTCGCTTCTTTTTGCACCATTTACCTTCCACATCTTGTTTTTCAACAATTGCACTATCTTACTTAATTGCTTCATCATCAGCCACAATAACATTGGTTATGATAGGAGGATTCATCTTACCTCACAATGTCTTAATGTCTCTCTTTTTCCAATCTTGTAACAAAGATAATAGTTTTTTGCAAATTGCTCCGCACTCATCCACATCTTCCGGAGTAGGAAGCTTCTCAGCTTCTTGCTGCACTTGTTTGTTAGGAACTGAAGTGCCAATTTCTGCCTCTTAGACTTGTATGGCTGCAAAGGCTTTGGCTCCATCACCAGGGACTTGTGCTTCCATTTCTGCCGGTTCTGTAGTCGGAGTAATATATTCATGTAAGGGCGACATGTCATTGTCGCCTCCTTCATTGATATGAGGACTACCCACTTCTTCATGTCCTTTATCACCTTCATTCAACCCACCATTTCATTTTTTTCAACTCCTCTATCTCCAGCTTAAAATAGTGTTCCATTGAAGCGAGAGTCTTGCTGAAATCCTCCACACTTTTTCTTTTTTTGACACTCCCTCTCATGTTTCAAAGACTCCTTCTGTACCATCTCTTCCAAGTCACGCACTCTCTTTCTAAGCGCTCGATTTGAACTGCCAACCTTTGCCAATTCATCCTTTGTGGTTTGAAATTCACGCTTCAAAGTGCGTAACTCAGTCGACGAGAGTTTACCCTGAATACGGTTATAATACAACTGTGACAATACTTACAAAATATAACCCAAATATTGCACATCAACCTGCAATTTACCTACAATTTACATATCAGTAAACTTATTATTTTGGGCAATTAGAGTTGGGCAGAGAAGTTGCAGATCAACTTGCAATTTACACATACAAAATACATATCAGTAAACGTATTATTTTTTTCATAGGCATAACATAATAATTACGAACACAACTAACCTCACAGTTTTCGAAAACTTGGCTCATTAGCTTGTGAAAACGAGCCGAAGTATTGCTCCTCCATTGTAGTATACGGGGGATGTGTGACAGGACTGGGTTATTACAATCTACCCCTCTTATAAAAATTTCGTCCTTGAAATTTACGTACCTGTCAATTGAAGCAACAAGGGTACTTGGCCCGTATCTGCGCCTCAACGACATGACATAACGGGGACTTCACTTCCCTCACTCCCTGAACCTCATCACATCTCCCTAGGGGACAATTTCAAGAATACCCACTCACCCATTGCAGACTTAACACCCTTGAACCAATCGCTCGCATAACACTTCTATCGATATTGGATCATTTTGGGCTTTACCAACGTCATCCCCTTTATAATTAGGCAAAAGCTCACAACTCACTCATTCTCGTGTAACTTGTCCATCAACTTCCTCTGACAATTTTATCTCATCTCAACAGATCCAGTACTTTCAGCTTTTCAGCTTTTCTAAAACTGTTATTTTCCTCTTTCTTTAGAATTAACAGACGATATTGCCAATATGATTCTTCGAGAAGAATGCCAGAAATGATCTTTTTATCGATTTGTAAACATCATCCACTCCACCATACTTATAGGTAACTTTTACCCAACAAAGACATATTGAATAAAATAAATAAAACGCTTTCATAATCTAATACATATAATAAAAGATGATATTCTCAAGATCTCATTTCCAATTATTCATAGGTACCCCAAACCCATATATATATATATATATATAATAATAGAAAAGACAAATTAAACATGCCTCAACCAACTTAACTTGAACCACTTGGGTTTATTTTTCATCTCTTTCTTCTTCAAAACCCACAAATGAGAAATAACGTATTCCAAATAGTCGCGAAAGTTTTATCCTCCAAAAATATACTCATGAATTTTCAAATAAAATGAAATAAATCAAGCACCTCTCAAACACCCTTAGCTCAAACTAGTCCAGATCAACGAAGGCATTCCTCCCAAACCGTTTATTTCCAACGTATATACTACATTTTCATATGAAAACCTCAACAAATTTTTCAACACTTCTTGATGTTTTTTACTCAGCCATGCCGACAAGGCACAACATGAAGAAACGTCAACAGTTCACTAGAACAAGGATGCACACTAGGTGTCGAGTCTACAGGAATTTAACATAATGCTCTGATGCCAAGTTGACAGGACCAGGTTGTTACAATGTGGCCATTCTCTTCGTGCACAACAAAATGCAATGCAGCCAATGCTGGAAACACCTCAAAAGCCCAAATCTATTTTGAACAACAAAACATCAAAGTGTAAACAAATTAAATTGAACTTATACATTTCGAAGAAACCCCTAAACCAATTTCATAGAAACCCATAAACCCTAACTTCAAAGAAACCCCTAAACCCTAAGAAAAAGATGATGAACAGTACCTATTGAGTAGAACAATACCCATAGACACGTGCACTTTGAAAGCATCCTTCTTCCATGGAGTAGAAGAGCAAATGATGGTGGTGGAGAACAAACGACGAGACGCAGCCACCGACGATGGGTGGAGAAAATACATAGCCTATAAACGCACGAACACAAAAACAAAGCCGATGATGCCAAAACAACCACAGTCGCCGCCCATGCCACTGCTGCCACTATTGTCTTCGCCGCCAACACAAGAGGGGAAGGTCATGTGTGGATCAGAAAAGATAGAAAATGGAGGCATAAGCCTCAAAGCTCACCCACACAAAGAGGGAATGGGCCACAAAAATGGACCAAGCAAGGAGGAGAAAACCTCAAGCAAATACCCGCAAAAAGGGGAGAATGAGCACCAAAAAAGAACACCAAATGAGGAGAAAACAGAGAGTAGAAGAGGAATAGGGTAGGGGAAGGAAGGGGAGAAGAAAGGAGGAGTAACAGTGAACTCCTCCTCCCCCACCTAAAGCTATGCGGCGCTGGAGAAAACTTTTGGGGAAGGGGGCTAGGGATTTTTTAAGAAATGTTTTTAGTGCGGCTTTTGTTCGGTTTGTTTTTTTTTAAGGATAAGCGACAAAAGACCCCTTGAAGGTTTGGGGTCATTCTCAATATGGGCCATAGGATTTGAATTTCATCAATTTACACCCCAATGTTTTCAAGCTTCAGGGGGTGTAAATTGATGAAATTCAAATCCCAAGGCCCATATTGAGAATGACCCCAAACCTTCAGGGGGGGTCTTTTGTCATTTCTCCTTTTTTTAACATGTTAGTTTGTTGCCCTCTAGGGATTGGTACTTTCAATGTCTTGTTGATGTCCTTGATTGTATTGTTGAAGTTTATCTAATGAAGTCTATCTTTGATAAATAAATAAAAATTAAACCAACAATTAGATAATTAAACATCACAATATAGACAAGAGATTGTTGTTTGTGAATCAAATAGAAAAGTAAACAAAACTTCAAAATTTATGGAAGAGGGATTTGAACTTGAGTGATAGTCTACATTAATCTTTTACGTGGAGGGGGATTTGAACTTGAGTGCTGGGGGGAGCACTGAGAGATTCATTATTCATTGCAAAAACCGCATTAGTTGCATCTGGTACATGAAAGAATTTTGTATTTTGAGTATTTGAAAAGGCAATCATTGTACCAAATTACAGCTCCTAGCTTGTTAGGGCATAGCCTACGAAGCTCTTGAGCTGCTTCTCTGATACATCATTCGCAACGTGTGTGCCTGTGAGAGGTTTTACTCCAACATTGCACTAGCCCAAATAGAAAATTAGGAACTATTATTCCCCTTTTTTTTCCCTATGAAGCCAGTTCCAAACCGTTTAGAACCAGCTAGATAATTCTATGATTAATGAATCCAAGTAAAGACTTATCACCCCTATGAGCTCGAAATTCTAGCTCATTAAAACAATTATGCCCCACAAATAACAATCCGAAGGCATGTGCATGCACAGGAAGGAAATATAATAACAGACGCAAGAAATGGATAAATAATGATTTTCAACAAACCATGTTAAGTAAAATTGAACATGGATATTTCAATTCAAACGCACCCCCCCAAAAAAAAGATGTTTTAATGGCCATTGGCGCAATATATTTACATATACGCATAAAGTCTGTAATTTTTGCCCAGAAGCCATTCTTGTGTTTGGTGATATTGGATTTATTAATATAATTTTGAAAAGGTCAAAAGCTAAAATCGGATCTTGATTCTTAATAGGCTTAATTATTATTTTACCTCTCTACTTGATTCGAATCTCAATTTTAATTCCTTCAACTACGTAATTACGTCATCTATTTCAAAGTTATTTGATTTCGGCATGTATGTGGTCCAGTCTTTTGCTTACATATAAACTATGAACGGGCCACATGTTTTGTTAAACAAAATTTTAAAAACACAATTTAAACAAAAAAGAAAAGAAAAGAAAAAGCATATAAATTGTTCTAATTTTGTTTTTTCTCAACAAAAAAAAAAAACATGCCTCTTTCTTGCATGAAGTGATGAGTTACTCCTATCCACAATTTAGATTAAATTAAAGTAGAATATCGCTTGTATAAAAAGAGTAAATAAAAAAATTACCTATAAATTATAAATAATTAAGGTTAAAATATCTAGCTCACCCATAATTTTTGAAGAGGAACTTTAACACACCACTTTGCCTATAAAGTATGTAACTGTTCATTTTTTGGATTCTCCTTCCATGATCATTACCCAAAATATAACACTATGAGAAATGCATACACTACTATTTAAAACCTCTTATAGATTAGAACAAAATGTTTCTAATTTATTGATGTCTAATTTGTTACGATATATTTCAGGCTACTAATTTGAATTGCACGCTCTTTATAATTATTTTTGTATCATAGCATGCATGTAGTAAAGGAGGGCTTTAAAATTCTAGACAAGGCCAATCCTAGCCTAGGGGTGGCTCCTCCATTGGTCGTAATGTTTTTAGTGGTTTTGTCTAATCTCATGTTTTTCTATTTATCCGGTGAGGTAAGGAAACCGTGGTTTGAAGATTCGTGATAACATAAATAAATTATGGCAAAGGAAGCATTAAATCAAGTCTCTTCTAGGACATGTGATTGATGTGCCATAGAAATTAAAAACAAAAACTTAAGAGGAAAAGGCGATGGAATTTACTATTTCAACCGTATCCTATTTCATCAAGACTGTTGAAGCTTCAAGCTTGATCTTCTCTCCTTCACTTTAGAAAGTTCCCCAAGTCACAAAGATATATGTGACCTCCACTCCAAGTCTCTTCACCAACTTGATTCTGGGATGAAGATCATAAAGCCTTAAATAAGATGGTGCTAGCAATTAGAGTTTAAAGTTTCATCAATCTTCAAACTCAACATCGTTATCTAGTTATTATCCAATGAGAGGACTACACGTGTAAAATAAAATAATATAAATATAAATATACAAGTAGACCATCCGGTTCGGTTTAGGCCAGTTTGCAAAAGCTCAAAAGCAAACCAAACAATTACAATCAAATTCGTTTTTTAAACCATTTAACTGTTTTCTTGGTCAAAACCAAATCAAACTAAACCAGCCAGTACAGTTTGCCTCGACCTGTTTTGTCGGTTCACCAAATTGCCCACCCTTCCTCTCAACCATGTAACCAAAAATGATCAAAACCCTAAAATGGAAGGGAGGCATGAGGTTCTTTAAATATGAGCTTCAAATAAGTGAAACCCTATCTCACTCTAGTCACTAGAGTCTAGTGTGGCTGGCCGGCCGTACATAACCTGGGGCCCTATTGGGTCCTCTGCCCAATGGACCTAAGATCCCCATGTCCATAATAATGATGACTCTGGCTGAATCTAAGCATCAAGCGTAATGAGCCAGCCCTCATGACCTTTCTACAAGCCATCAACAATCAGGTTTACCTAGTCAACAGTTGGGGGCCGAAGCAAACCAGAGCTATTGGCTGCGGGTGGGTTAAAGAAGATAAGCAATACAAGAAGTGACAATTATATTTTGAAGAGAAGCAGATCAGGTGAGCCTCATGGTGGCTACAGAAGAGGAAAGGCACGAAGGGAAAACAGTAAGTCACAATTATTTTATTGCTTTTGAAGTCTTTGCCTTTATCTATTAGTTTTGTATCAAATAATGACAAGTCCATTGTCCAATCCGAGAAAACTTTATGGTGAGGCGTAGCTAGCCAGCTTGGAATAAGAAGTCAAACATCCCAACAAACTAATTCACAACAATACTGGACACAAATAAGCTTTTAGTCCTCTGCTTAAGACATAAAAGACAGAATATAATAAGCCTGAAAATTAATAACCCTTCAAATAAATTACCTGTTAATTCAATGGTTAAGACAGGGAGAGTTCCTAGAAATGCGTATGTACTTGTAGAGAAAGGTGAAACAGGAAGGATAACACAATTAGCTATATATAAAGTGATAAATCTTTCTCTGTTATTGTAGATGGTGATTCGTAGTGCAAACCTTGAAAGACAAAATATGTTTTATTTCCCTAGTGTCCCGAAAACCATTAATCCTGTACCTTTTCTATGTTTTCTCATCACCCTCCTTTGTCACCTTGCTGATGCCTGTTGTGCGGAAGCGTCAACCAATTTCGAGTGAAAAATTAACAACTGGCAGGAGATAAAATAATGAACACAAAATCAACACCAACAAGAACACCAAGATTTATACTGGTTCGGCAATGCCTACATCCAGTTTGGAGACGACGGAGTATTCCACTATAATCAATGAGAGAATACAATAGTGTTTAACACTCAGAAACCCAAGCCCCAAATATACCCAAGCTCACACACTCAAGAATATAAGGAGAATACAAATTGAGTACAATTTTAGAGAAAAGGAAAAATAACCAATTATAACAACAAATGTTTGCTGCCCAAATCTTTTATTTTTCTTTCTCTCTGCTAACTTCTCTCTCTGCAGCTCTGCTCTTCTCTATATCAAATGCTGGCTGCATGCTTCTCATTTATAGCCAAGGAAGTTGGCTCTTCAAACAAACCAAAGGCCAAAGGCCAAAGTCCAACCATGAACGATTGTCTCCCTCATGCAAATCCCCATTTCACTTTGTCTGCCAATGCCAAATACTATATTTGCACTTTGCTTTCCACCTTCTGCCAATTCACTTTGTCTAACATTAGTGCTCCAATATTAACAATACAATAAGGCAGCAACAGGTTTTCAAATAAACAAAGTCACCGAAAGCAACATTGCTTTTGAGACAATAGTCAACAATCTCCACCTTGGCTCAAAACCATCGAAGTAGAACTCCCAATAGTCGTCTCCCAATCCCTCACGGGGCAATCAACAAATTTTACAAATGCCAATCAAGTCTAAGCAGTGCTTAAACTTGAATAACGAAACTGGCTTCGTCAACATATCTGCAGGATTATTGGTGGTTCCAATCTTCTCAAGAAGAATATCTCCCTCTTCAATAATCTCACGAACAAAATGGAACCTCACGTCAATGTGTTTTGTACGTGCATGATGAACTTGATTCTTTGCTAAATAAATAGCACTCTGACTGTCGCAATAAACATCCACATGGTCTTGTTGAACCCCTAAGTCATCAAGCAACCCTTGAAGCCAGATAGCTTCCTTTATAGCTTCTGTTACCGCCATGTATTCAGCCTCAGTTGTCGACAAAGCAACTGTAGATTGCAAAATCGACCTCCAACTCACTGGGCCTCCAGCGATAGTGAACACAAAACCTGTAGTGGACCTACGCTTGTCCAAATCACCTGCGTAATCAGAATCTACGTATCCAACAACACATTGACCATTAACTTTATCCTGCTGAAACAATAAACCAACATCCACAGTACCCAGAATATACCGTAGAATCCATTTCACAGCTTGCCAATGCCCTTTTCCTGGATTATGCATATATTTACTGACAATACTAACAGCTTGTGAAATATCAGGCCTAGTACACACCATAGCATACATCAAACTACCAACAACACTTGCATATGGAATTTGAGCCATGTAATGACTCTCCTCATCAGTATTAGGAGACATAGAAGCACTAAGTTTGAAATGAGGGGCAAGAGGTGTACTAACCAGTTTTGAATTTTCATTCATCCCGAAACGTTGTAGTACCTTCTTCAAATACTGCTTCTGACACAGACTAATCTTGCCCTTCGCTCTATCTCTTTCAATTTCCATACCTAGTATCTTCCGAGCTTCTCCCAAGTCCTTCATCTCAAATTCATTACTGAGTTGAGTCTTCAACCTTTCAATCTCCACTTTGCTTTTACATGCTATAAGCATATCATCAACATATAAAAGCAGATAAATGAAGGTTCCATCTTGTAGTTTGCGAAAGTATACACAATGGTCATAATGACTTCTTGTGTACTCATGCCCGATCATAAACCTATCAAATCGCTTGTACCATTGTCTTGGAGACTGCTTCAAGCCATACAATGATTTTTGCAATTTGCAAACCCAATTTTCCTTGCCAGCAACCTTAAAACCTTCCGGCTGAGACATATAAATTTCTTCCTCCAAATCACCGTGTAAGAACGCCGTCTTGACATCAAGTTGAGCTAACTCGAGGTCAAACTGCACAACCAAAGCCAACAAAATACGAATAGAAGAATGTTTTACTACAGGAGAAAATACCTCGTTGTAGTCAATGCCTTCCTTCTGAGCGTAGCCTTTAACTACCAATCTGGCTTTGAATCTTACATTGTCTTTTCCCAAAGATTCCATCTTCTTGGCATAAACCCATTTGCAACCAATTGCTTTCTTCCCGTTTGGTAACTGAACCAGCTTCCAAGTCTCATTTTTATGAAGAGATTTCATCTCCTCATCCATAGATTTCTTCCACTCCACGCTCTCTGAACTTCTGACAGCTTCTTTGAAGGCGGATGGAATATCATCTTCAATAACGGGAAGTGCATATGCCACAATATCAGTAAACCGAGCAGGCTTCCGAATTTCCCTTCTCTGTCTTCTGATTGCAATAAAATCCTGTTGCTGTGGAGGCTCTTGGGTAGGTGCCTCCTCTTCATCGTCCTCATTATCAGAATCAACTGTAGGACTAGTGTCTGTAACATCAGACCTTACTGGAACAACTGGAGTCTTCAGTAACTCCACCTGCTTTGAACTACTCATAGTCTTGGTCGCTTCAATTTCACCTTCATGCTTGTTCTGATTAACCATAGCAGCCTCATCAAAGGTCACATCTCTGCTTACAACAAATTTCTTCTCATCTGGACACCAGAGTCGGTATCCCTTCACGCCAGTGCTAAAGCCCATAAATAGAGCTTTCTTTGCTCTCAGATCCAACTTGCTTTCCCTGACATGATAGTAAGCAGGACAACCAAATATGTGTAAATGCTTGTAATCAGTACAAGGTTTACCAGACCATTCCTCCATGGGCGTTTTGCCCTCGTTCGCAGCAGCCGGCAACCGATTAATAAGGTGGCCTGCATAAGCAATCGCCTCAGCCCAAAACGCCTTGCCTAAACCAGCATTAGACAACATACACCGGACTTTCTCAAGCAAAGTACGGTTCATGCGCTCTGCCACCCCATTCTGTTGCGGTGTCTCCCTAACCGTGAAGTGCCTCACAATACCCTCATCTTGACAAACTTTCAAGAAAGGATCAGACTTATATTCACCTCCATTGTCTGATCTGAGAGTCTTGATCTTTCGACCGCTTTGCGTTTCAATCATCTTTTTCCACTTCAGGAATATCTTCAAGACTTCATCTTTACGCTTCATGGTGTACACCCATATTCTTCTAGAGAAGTCATCAACAAAGGAGACAAAATAATGGCTACCTCCCCAAGATGCATTCTTGGAAGGTCCCCAAACATCAGTGTGAACATAATCAAGAATGCCTTTAGTGTTGTGAATAGCAGTGCCAAATTTTACTCTAGTTTGCTTACCCAACACACAATGCTCACAAAATTCCAATTTGCATGCCTTTGCACCTTTCGATAAGCCTTGCTTCACCAATCCTTGCAACGCTTTTTCACCAGCATGCCCAAGACGCATATGCCATAACCTCGTAGTGTCTGTGCTATCTGCGTCAGCAGCTTCGGTGACAGCTGCTCCACCAATAACTGTACTCCCCTGCAAGAAATACAAGTTATTTCGTCTTGTACCTTTCATCACCACCAGTGCCCCGTGCACAGCTTTAAGAACTCCACCCTCCATGGTGATCTTGAGACCCTTGGATTCCAAAGCGCCCAACGAGATAAGATTCTTTTTCATATCCGGTACATACCGAACATCACTCAATTCTCTGACTGTTCCATCATGCATCTTCAAACAGATTTTGCCTATCCCTTGTGTTTTGCAAGCATTATTATTGCCCATCAAAACAACTCCACCATCCAGCTCCTCAAAGCTAGAAAACCATTCCCGAATGGGACACATATGATAGGTGCAACCTGAATCCAAAATCCACTCCTTGGAGTGACCATCAGCAGATGAACTAGTCAAAGCAAATTCAAAATCATCATCTCCTGATTTTGCAACATTTGCTTCAGAACTCGCTTTCTCCTTCTCTTTGTTCTTCAATTTGGGGCAGTCTTTCTTCCAATGACCCTTTTGGCGACAAAAGGCACATTCGTCTTTAGCAGGAAACTTCCCTCGCGACTTTGAACGAGATTTTCCCCGCTTCCCAAATTTTCTTTCCTCTGTTCGACCCCTTGCAACAAGTGCCTCAGTTTGTGAATTTTGAGTCTTCAATTCCTTCTTACGACACTCATGATTCACCAACGCCGCAGACACCTCCTCAAGTTTCACCTCGGATTTTCCATACAACAAAGTAGTTGTCAAATGATCATAATCATCAGGCAATGAATTTAACAAACATAGTGCCTTATCCTCGTCAGGAATTTTCACATCAAGGTTTGCTAAATCAGCAAGTATTTTATTATAATCATTGAGGTGTTCGTGCATAGAAATACCTGAACGATATTGAAATCGGAAGAGTCGCTTCTTCAAGAAGAGCCGATTTTCTGCACTCTTGGTCATATACTTCTCCTCCAATTTCGTCCAAAACTCCTTAGCAGAAGTTTCCTTCATATATGGGTATTTCAACTCCTTATCAAGGAACGATCGAATAGTGGCACAAGCATGAAGATTAATTCGCGTCCACTGTTTGTTATCAATATCTTCTGGTTTATCCTCCAGAACCATATCCAACTCTTGTTGATACAACACATCCATAACTTCAC
Organism: Prunus avium; assembly: GCF_965620075.1. NCBI lineage: Eukaryota > Viridiplantae > Streptophyta > Magnoliopsida > Rosales > Rosaceae > Prunus > Prunus avium. The sequence goes on from NC_142289.1 coordinate 27,222,632, forward strand.
ATTGCCACATACCAAAACTATTAGAGCCATTGAATTTATCAACCTCTAACCTTGTAGTAGCGATCGGATGTCTATTGGATGTAGGTGCCGACGAAGATGATGCCGACTCCTTCTCCTTCCCAGATTCATCTTTTTCTCCAGCCATCTACTCGGCACTATTCACAAATACGGCACTGTTCACCGGTACAATACTGTTCACAGATACTGTAGCAGTTCACTGTTCACAGCACTATTCACCACTGTAGCACAGCACTATTCACGCCACTGTAGCTCCATCAAATTTTTCACTCCTACGAACCCCAGTCGAAAACTGGAGCTCTGATACCACTTGTTGTGCGGAAGCGTCAACCAATTTCGAGTGAAAAATTAACAACTGGCAGGAGATAAAATAATGAACACAAAATCAACACCAACAAGAACACCAAGATTTATACTGGTTCGGCAATGCCTACATCCAGTTTGGAGACGACGGAGTATTCCACTATAATCAATGAGAGAATACAATAGTGTTTAACACTCAGAAACCCAAGCCCCAAATATACCCAAGCTCACACACTCAAGAATATAAGGAGAATACAAATTGAGTACAATTTTAGAGAAAAGGAAAAATAACCAATTATAACAACAAATGTTTGCTGCCCAAATCTTTTATTTTTCTTTCTCTCTGCTAACTTCTCTCTCTGCAGCTCTGCTCTTCTCTATATCAAATGCTGGCTGCATGCTTCTCATTTATAGCCAAGGAAGAAGTCCAACCATGAACGATTGTCTCCCTCATGCAAATCCCCATTTCACTTTGTCTGCCAATGCCAAATACTATATTTGCACTTTGCTTTCCACCTTCTGCCAATTCACTTTGTCTAACATTAGTGCTCCAATATTAACAATACAATAAGGCACCTTCTGCCAATTCACTTTGTCTAACATTAGTGCTCCAATATTAACAATACAATAAGGCAGCAACAGGTTTTCAAATAAACAAAGTCACCGAAAGCAACATTGCTTTTGAGACAATAGTCAACAATGCCGCCCCTCCATATTGGAAATGCTCAAATGTTAGTTATACAGATAACAGTCGGTTTCACAAAAACTTCGCCGATCTTCTCATTTCTTTACCTTCGAATGCTTCTGTTTCCAAGTATTACAATACGTCCACTGGAAATGATCCTGACAGAGTATATGGCCTCTATATGTGCTTTGACTATGTCGCGAATGAAATGTGTCGTCGCTGCATAAACACCGCGCAATCAGACATGCAGACGCTTTGTCCACACTCAAAAGAAGCGGTTGTGTGGGAGGATTCCTGCCTATTACGCTACTCCAATGAGAATTTCTTCGGCAGATTGAATGTAAGAGACAACATCGCCGACGAGAATTCACAGAATATTTCAGACCCAAAAAAGTTCAAGTCTGTTTTGAATGAGACGTTGAATCGCCTCGCTAAGCAAGCGGCTTATAATCTCTCTGCTGCTGAGATGCATGCTACTGAAGAAGTAGCCTTTGAAGATAAACTGATATATGCTTTTGTGCAGTGCACTACCGACTTATCTAGAGATAACTGTGATAAATGCCTTGTGAAAGCCAAAGAAGACGTTTTAACATTGTATTATTTCTCCGTTGGTGCAAGACTTATGAGTCGTAGTTGCTATCTGAGGTTTGAGTTATACGCCTTCTACACTGCCGGAGAATCCGAAGCTTCTGTGCCTCGCTCTCCAAATAAGAATGGTACAAATCTCCTAATATTTGACGTAATAAAATTGTGCATATATTATCATACCCTTCACGGCATGGGAAATCCATGATGAACCGAAATTAATGAATGGCTTCCATATACATGCAGGTAGCCGCAGGAAAATATTGTTGATCACAATCCTTACAACTGTGTCAGCATGCCTGGCAATACTACTTTTGGGTTCCTGTGTCTATCTTGCAGTGAGAAAAAGAAATAAAGAAGGTAGTTATGCTTAATTATGAAGAAAAAAAAAACTTTAAAGTCCTAATTGTTTTCTTAAAACAGGTTTTTTTTTTTTTTTTTTCCAGGAAGAAATTATCGAAAAGCTCAGGACCCTTATATCAGTTTGGCAGCTATACATGCAGCTACTTCCAACTTCTCTGATTCAAATAAGCTTGGAGAAGGTGGTTTTGGTCCTGTTTACAAGGTATTGACTTTGTTTCGTTTAATAAATTATGAAAATCTTGCACATGCGCTTGCTTAGTATTTTTGTGACATGAAAGAGAATCGGGTGGTAATTTCTCAGGGTATACTAAATGATGGAAGGGAAGTGGCAATCAAAAGGCTTTCAAGCTTGTCCGAGCAAGGTTTAGAGGAATTCACAAATGAAGTTCTACTGATAATGAAACTTCAGCACAAAAATCTTGTCCGGCTTTGCGGTTTTTGCGTAGATGGAGAAGAGAAGCTCCTTGCATATGAATTCATGCCAAATAGTAGCCTAGATGTCATCCTCTTTGGTTTGTTAATTTCTGTTTACCCTTTGAATTTCAATTACTAAGGCAAACTTAAGCACAAATTGGTCAAGATTTTCTGTTTTGAAAAAAAATTCTTAATTAATGTATGACTTCTTTTCTTATGATGGATGGTCAGATTCAAAGAAACGTGCACGACTTGATTGGAGCAGGCGCATAAGCATTATCAGTGGGATTGCAAGGGGGATTCTTTATTTGCATGAGGACTCTCGACTTAGAATCATCCATAGAGACCTTAAAGCTAGCAATATATTGTTAGACAATGACATGAATCCAAAGATCTCAGACTTTGGCATGGCAAGGATCTTTGTAGGAAGTGAAGGAGAAGCTAGTACTGCTACAATAGTTGGCACTTAGTAAGTGCTTGATTTCTAAGTTTTCAATAAAACCATATTATTTGATTTCTACAGATTTATAATATGTTTTGGAATTTTGTATTGGAAAAGTGGATATATGGCTCCAGAATACGCAATGGAGGGACTATACTCCGTGAAGTCCGATGTTTTTGCCTTTGGAGTACTCTTGCTTGAGATCATAACTGGGAGAAGGAACGCTGGCTTTCATCTGATAAGACGCGTTCCTAGCCTCATAGCATATGTACGTTTGCTGGCTTAGACTGCATTACACTTTCTCATTCTCAAAGCTTATTGATGTTTATCCCATTGAGTGATGATATGCAGGCATGGCAATTATGGAACGAAGGAAACGGGCTAGAGCTAATGGATCCGTTACTGGTTGATTCATGTGACGCCGATGAATTTTTAAGATATCTCCATATTGGATTGTTGTGTGTTCAAGAAGATGCGGATGACAGGCCAACTATGTCTTATGTTGTTGTCATGTTGAAAAGTGAAACAGTAGTTCTTGGCCAACCTGGAAAACCTGCTTTCTCTACAGGAAGGTTTGCTGATCATTATGAGATGAGGGCTGATCATATTAGCTCAATCAATGAACAATCAGTTTCTAATGTTGTGCCACGGTAAGGGAGCTGATCCGTGGAGCTATGCATGGAAATCGTGATGCTGGCCAAGCACCAAGTTTAATTTGTGTATCTGCTGTTGACTTAAAGCATTTCATTAGAGAGACAACAAGTTAAATGATGATGTGTATCAAATAAATTTTGAATTGCAATAATTGAACAATATACCTTCTCTTTTCCACCTTGCATTTCGAATTTCGGACATAACTAAGTTATTGTGGGAACTGCACATAGATCATTTAACTCTATTTTAGGAATTTTAGGGCATCAAAATCCTAGCTCAAGATTGCCAGCTCTAAATTCAACACAAGTAATAAAAATCCAGAAAACAGCTGTGGGGAACTTGTAGCTCTACGGGTTAAGAACATTTACCCGAACACCGAATTCGAATCTCTCTTCCCCAGTATTGTTTGATAAGAAAGGTTCACTCAGATTGGGCTACTTCCATGATCCGTTCCTCTAAACAAAAGAAGAAGATTAAACGATCTCTCTTGTCGTGACCCAATTATCAATTTAGGTTACAAGGGGAAAAGTTACCTAACTTCACTGCAACAAAGTAAAAGAGAATGTCAAAAATAGAGTACAGAAATCTATGATGCGAAAAAGAAATAATCCTTCTTAGAGCATCCACAACCATGCTCTCTATTTTCTAGTTAAATTTTAGCTAAAAACATATAAAAGTTATGTTAGGAGCTCTCTATAAAATTTAAACTCCAATCATGCTCTCTAGTTTAGGGAGTCATAAATGCTATAACTCTTTTTTAATTGGTCAATCTCTATTTAAAAATAGTACAAAAAATAATTAACATTAATTAAATGTTTGAAATACTCATTAAATAAAGCAACATTAAATTATAGGGAGCCACTACTAGAAGTCCTTTCTCTCTCCTTAGATTTAGGAGCTCCTAGAGGTCTCTCTATTTTAGGAGGTGGATAGGGAGCATGGTTGGAGTTGTATTTTTCCAAATCCTCTTTAAAATTTGTCTAAGGAGGTGATTTAGAGAGCCCATTTTGGATGCTCTTATTATTATTATTAGAAGGTCCAAAGGATTGTAAATTTGTTGACAGCAGAAGGAAAACTATCATACTAAACTTCCAAAAGAACTCTAAGCAACAAGGTCAAGCAAAGAAACATTGAGCAACTGATTAGCAAGGTTTGCAAAAACATCGGCTGCCAAGTTTATAAGGTGAATTAAGACCTTGGAAGCACATCAGACTTTTTCTAGAGGTTGCCTTCTATTAATGACCAGTAGTTGATTATAAAGACAATAAAACTTCACCATTCTCTTCATTAATTATAAAAACCGCTCTTTCCTATATCAAATTAACAACTACTCCTTCTAGTTGATGTTGGTGAAAAAAGAAAAAACAAATGAATACTCCTATGGAAAGGATATGAGGCTATTTCAACACTACTCTCTCACATAGAAAAAAAAATTTCTCTATTTTCTAGTGGATTCCAGTTGCTAATGGATTTCCATTTATCTTCTCGGGTTTAGATGTTTGTCAATGCATAAACACGTGCTTTAGGCTGCAGTCATAATAAGCCAAAATAATGGTAGCTGATACACGTTTCTAAGACCAAATGGTTTAATAATTAGAATCAACTTTTTGTCTTCTTGTACTCGTCAATTTGACCTGAATATAACTGAATTATATTTGATGACCATGATGATGCTTCTTGTATTGAAATTTTCTTAATGCATTTCTCAGTCAACCTCTGTACCAACCTGTGGCATTGCCCAACTGAGTGTAATAGAATCAAACCAAATCTAGGAGTAGTAGTTATCTTAACATAAAAACAAAAGCTGTGATATCAGCTTTGGACTGAATCCACTTTATAACTATATAAGATTAGTAATTATTACATGATTTGATATAAATTAAAATTAAGGAAACCAAAAGTTGACGTCTTCCATGAAACATGTGTTTCATCAAAGGCCTTTGACTTATAGACCGAGCATCTAATCATTAAGCTTTTTAATTCAAATATCCGGAGATTCAAATCTGACTTAATAGACATAACTAGTATTTAAAGAAAAATAATTGTTTCTTATGTAAGCACCTTGTTGTGCTTCTGATGTAATCACCCACATATCCCGAATATTATTTTTAATTCACCCCTAATGTTGTAATTTCGTGCCGCATTCTATGCTAAGTTCATACCCTTTGCTAGTAATTTCATGTCTTGTCTCTTCAATTATAATGGTGAAAACAAAATATTATAATGTTCAGAATTTTGAAGTCAGTCTCTTAAACCAACCAATTGCTTGTTTAGCCAGTCCCTGTAGCTAGAAATCAACTCTAAAATAATGACTGTTTCATCAAGTATTTTGAGAATGTACATACCTTAGAACAGTAATGTACAGTAACCGTATGAACCGTAATATGGATATAAAGAATTGTATGCATCCAAGGTGCCAAAGGCTTTGATTAATCAACTTCTAATCTCCTAATAATACAATGTTAGGTTTTGTTTCGGGCTAACTTTGTATCCAACTGTGCTCCATATTTGGAAAATGGACAAAAGTTTCGGTTTTGCTTTTCATGATTATACAACTAGCAATCCCTGCCACCCTCTCTGGTGTAGATCCTACCATTTTTTGTTCACCTACTGCCAGAAACTACACTCCTAATAGCCAATTTGAGAATAATCTGAAGCAGCTACTTGAGTCATTGTCTTCAAACACTTCAATCTCTGGCGGTTTCTACAACACCACTATTGGAAATAACACTGACAGAGTCTATGGACAAGCACTTTGTAGAGGGGATGTGAACTCTACAGTTTGTCGAAATTGCGTCTATGAGGCAAGCCAGGAGCTTTTCAAGAGTTGTAATACGAATGACGCAATGATATGGTACGAAGTATGTCAAGTCCGCTATTCCTTCCAGATGTTCTTTTCATTGATGGTTTACGTTGGAAATTATCCAAAGCAGGATAGTCGGGAGAAGAGAGTGTCAAATCCGGGTAGCTTTAGTCATGTTTTGATTTATTTGATGAAAAACCTGTCCGATGAGGCTGCCTTTAATCCTTCTAAGCATATGTTTGCAACTGGGGAAGTAAAATTTTCAGGGAAAAAAAATATTTATGGTCTGCAACAGTGCACGAGAGACATCTCTGAAAGTAACTGCAAAACATGTTTGGTTTCTGCTTTAGGGGATCTTTGGGCTTGCTGCTCTTCTAGCCAAGGTGGTGCCGTTGTGGGTAGGAATTGCAATGTGAGGTTTGAGATGTTCCGATTTTTTGACGACATGTCAAGCTCTCTGTTAATTTACCCATATTCCGAAGGTTAGCACATAAAAATTTTGTTTCCTTTTTTTTTTTCGTTCATAATCATCTGTGTGTGAAGAGCCATGGTAAGCAACTCTTTCCATTAAAAAGCAGGAGATAAACGGAAGACGTTGAAGGTGGTGCTTATATGTGCATCAACTTTTCTGTTAGCATTTCTCATTGTCTGTTGTAATGTCCATCGCCAGCGGAAAAAGGGATTAGAAGAATTAAAAGGTACATTAGATGGAAACATGGCTGATGCTAATGAATTAATTTATGTAAGATTACCAACTGAAATTTATTGTGTGCGGATGAAGAAAACAGCCAGCATGTACTATTACATGATTTGGCAAGCCCGACCAGCGTCACGATCACAGAAGATAGACAATTGACAAGTTCTGAGGAGCTGGCCTTCATGGATCTAGCTGCTATTAGGGTAGCTACAGATGACTTTTCAGATTCAAACAAGCTTGGACAAGGTGGGTTTGGCACTGTTTACAAGGTAATGCACCATCTTGGGGTACAGTACTAATAGATTCCTCGGACCAAAGTCCCGAAACATGCATCTCATCTGATTTTAAAAATATTATTTCACAGGGTTTGCTACAAAATGGGAAGGAAGTAGCTGTTAAAAGACTGTCAAGAAAATCATGGCAAGGCTTGGAGGAGTTTAAAAATGAGGTCATACTCATTGCAAAACTTCAACACAGAAACCTTGTGCGGCTCTTGGCATGCGGCTTTGAAGGAGAGGAAAAGCTGCTTTTGTATGAGTTCATGCCAAATAAAAGCCTTGATACTTTTATCTTCGGTATGTTTTGTCCACCCTTCTGCCTAATGTTTCTTGCCCTTATATCAATCATTTCGCACAATCACATTTAAATATGCTTCTTTACCCTTAAATCTAAACGCTAAACCTTTATTTACTGCTGAATTTCAGATTCCGAAAGACGAGCTGAACTCAATTGGAAAACATACTACAACATTATTGAAGGTATTGCCAGAGGACTTCTGTATCTTCATGAAGACTCCCGGCTTAGAATCATTCATAGGGATTTAAAGCCCAGCAATGTATTGTTGGACCATGAAATGGTTGCCAAAATATCAGACTTTGGCTTGGCAAGGATATTTTGTGAACGTCAGAACCCCACTAAAACTAGAAGAGTTGTGGGAACATAGTGAGTATGCTTGTTTACATTTATTTAATTTAGAATCCTATATATCAATTCCGGCCACAAGTTTTGATTCTACGTGAGAAGTGAACATTGCTAATAATGCTCATACATGAAACAATGGATACATGGCTCCAGAGTATGCAATGGAGGGTCTATTTTCTGTAAAATCTGATGTTTTCAGCTTCGGTGTAATCTTGCTTGAGATCATTAGTGGGAAAAGGAATAGTGGATTCTACCTTACGGAACATGCCAAGACACTCATTGCATACGTACGTTTCATTGTCTACTTTGATTACTAGTCTTACTTAACTAATTAGTTTATAATTTCATAAGACATAATTCTGCTTAAACAATCGACAGGCATGGAGACTATGGAAGGCAGGAAAAGAATTGGAATTTGTGGAACCTTTGTTGATGGAATTGTTGTGAATTAAGAGTAACTCACTTCCCCTTAGGACCTTGTTGTTGATGAACTTTGTGACAAACTCTATGATGGATGAGTCTTACACACACACAGAAATTTAACCAAATAGAAATGACACAAGTGTTTATAGAGGTTCAGCAAAATGCCTACTTCCTCTTTGGTGATCTCCTTGAGAACTTTCACTAATGAAGATAGGTTACAACTTTGGTTTACAAAGAAGGAAACCCCCTTAGAAATCTACCCTCACAATCTGTTTCTCTCTCACCCTTGCTCAACAACTTGATACACTTAGAGAACTCTCTTGCTCTCCCCTTGGTATTTTCTGAACTTACAAGTTTCCAGCTTCTTTTCAACTCTCTATACTTTGCACTAACTTATGCACTTAACAACTTAATGTTCTCTTGCTTCCTCTTCCCTCTTATATAGGCCTTTGGACTCCAAGATAAGGTATCATTAAGTTCTGCACGTTCTTGCTTTAGTTATACAGCTTTAGACACCTGTTCTTGGCAGCTCACAAAGCAAGGGAACAATGGATGATAGCTGCCATATATCTCTTGAACCAAGAGAGTATTCACTCATTTAAGCAAGTCATCAATTTGCCAAAGTGTTCTCCCCATCTTTCCAGCTGCTTGCCACCTTCTAATATCTCAGAATTGATCAGAAATATCCTTGCAAGTCGATAGAAAGTGATAGCACACAAAGGAAGACTTGAAAACGCGTAGGAAACTGAAACAGCAAGTTCTGGGCGACCGGTCGCGGATACCTTGCGACCGGTCGCGGATACCTTACGACCGGTCGCGGATACCTTGCGACCGGTCGCTTTGGCACAGAGTTGAAACTCAATTCAGACTTTGCAATCTGCCTGAAACCGACCGGTCGCTCATAACATGCGACCGGTCGCTAGTCTTTTATTTTTGTATCTTTTTAATTGAGCCATTTTTTCTCAACAGGAATCTTGCACAAAAGCAGAGGTTTTGAGATGCATGCACATTGCGCTTTTGTGCGTCCAGGAAGACCCTGCAGAAAGACCAACCATGTCAGCTGTGGTTGTATTGCTTGGAAGTGAATCAGTTGATCTTCCCGAACCAAAGCAGCCAGCAATATTTGCTGTACGTAGAGTTCTTCCAGTTAATGAGTCTATAACTGATCCTTCTGCAAATGGTCTCACTATGTCCATAATTGCGCCAAGGTGAATCCGTTCGCTTGCTCATGTAGCAAGATTGTAAATTGAAAACTGCAGTATTTTAGCATTTGGTTTCTTTAGCATGGGAAAGTGATATATGTGATGCATAAAATTAATTGCATGGAAGGTCAGTCCATGGCATTGCAATGTTATGTTGTAATAAAAAACAGTTTCTCCATATTGTAAAGTAGTAGAAGCATCACAGACATGCAATGCATGTAGAGTGCGATGCAAGTAATTGACAAGTAGAAAGAGAAGTCATGAAGGTCCGCTTTCTTACTCTCCTTTCAATTATATGTAAAACTCAGTTTGGGATTTTCCTATTTGATTGTAGGAGTGAATTTTGCAGCAAGCAATTTCAGCCATTTCTAATTTCTTCTGGTATGATAAAAAAATAATGGTATTTTTTCTTTTGGTTGAAGAGGCTGATATTTCGTAGAAAAACAACCACAAAGAGACATTACAAAGGGTGTGGGAGCAAAGCAGCCCATCTCCCAAAGGAACCCCGATAGAACAGAAACAGAAATAGAGTACTTCCAAACACAGCCCAAATGTGGAGAAATTTTTAAATGTTCCAGGTACACCACGTGTCTGGTGTACCATCCAATAAACATAGAACATGTGGAATTATTATCCAACCTACTGCATTTCTTCTTATGACATGTGGCGGACTGTATTGGACATATTCCATATGTCTTCCGTCTATTGGATGGTACACCAACCACGTGGTGTACCGGGAACACTCAAAAATTACTCCCAAATGTGTATTCAATTTAGATTTTAAATGATTTTAAAAGAGTTATAAAGTTGATGGAGTTTAATTGAGTTTAATTGAATTCTACAAACCCCACATAGCTTTTGATGAATTCATGTATAGATTTTAACTGAGTTTGTTAGAGTTTTATTATTGATTTTAATGGAGTTTATAGCACTCAAAAAACAAAGGGTTTAGGGTTGATGACGGTGGTGGTGATGGCGGTGGCGAAGATGGTTTGTGGGTGATGGTGGGGAAGGTTGTGGTGGAGGAGATGGGGGTGGTAGTGGCAATGGCTGTGGGAGTGAGGTGGTGGCGGTGGCGATGGCGGTGGTGGTGGTGATGATGCTGACAGTGGTTGTGGTGGTGGTGATGGTGGGGATGATAGTGGCGGTGGTAATGGTAGTGGCGGTGGGAGTAAGGGTGTGGTGGATGTGGTGGTGGTGACAGTGGCAGTGATGGTGATGATGCTAGCGGTGGTGGTGGTGACGATAGGGATGATGGTGGGGCTGGTAGTAGGGGCGGCGGTGAGTGGTGGTGGTGGTGCGGGGGAGTTTTGAATGCACCCAAACTTTTAAGAAGTCTTTTAAAGTCGTGATTAAATACATCTAAATTTGAATGGAATTTAAAAAGTCTGAAATAAATACACCCAGAATTTTATAGACTTCTATAAGATCCTTAATGAATACACCTAAACTTTAAAACTTCTTTAAAATCTTTTAAAATCTAAATTGAATACACCCCCCCTAAGACAGATAGTGGAACTAGGGCAGCCTAACTCAAAGACAATCTTGATAGTGACAGATGTCGAAACTCCCTTAGAGCATTTCCACCCATTGTCATGGCAACTCGAGGGCAACCACTATTCACATGAGATATGATGAGAGGAATTTGTATAGAGTTTTGGCGTGGGAAGTGAAGAATATGACTAGGTATTTATAAATAAATAAATTCTGAATTTTTTTTATTTTTTTCAATTTTCTTGTTATTTAAATTGGTTGCTTTCGTCACAATGATGTCAGCATTAAATCATCTTGCCCAGGCAGCAACTGAAGCAAGTCTTGCCTTGGGCCTTGCCCAGGCTGATGGAGCCCAACACTTGTCTTGGTAAGCCTTACCCGCTGGGAACAGGATTAGGGGCCTAGAGGGCCTCTTGCCTGGACTAACCCCTCCCACTGGAAATGCTCTTAGTTTTCCTCATTCATGACCAAGGGGTGGGCATGGAAGGCCATCCCTGCTCAAAACATACAAATGTGATGGAGGTCTGGATATCTAGATTTCCAGGGCTCATCCTCGATAGTGCCAGCGAGGCCAAATGGTCCGCCACTTGATTTGCCTTCCTTGGGCAGAAATTCGTAAGTCCTAGGCACCCAATAAATATTTATGTAAATTCCCCTCTCCCAAATACTTGAAAGAAAAAAAAAATTACTTGTATAAAATAAAAATAAATAAATAAGCCTTTTTTATTTAAAACCAATTCAGTTCTAATCTTCTTATCTTATACACGACTAGCACCTAACTTTTAACCGTGGTAGCAACGTAACTTCCGATCAACCTGTGCTCTGCTTCTTTTCTAACCCTCGATATCTACCGCTAGTCGAAACTTTGTCCCGCTTTCAATTTTTGCCGGAGAAAACTATTGAGTGTCTTTCCTATCTCTCAGTCTTCCTTGTTTTCTCTTTCCTTCCTCTCTTCTTTCATTGTGTCTTCGTCCCTCTCTTTCCATGCACGGCCCCATCCTTCTCCTCTCTCGCCAAGTAAGTAACCCCCCAGCTCAGCAATGCACACAGCAATAAACCAATGCACGTCCCCAGTCGCTTTCTCTCTCATTTTCTCTGTTCTGTATGGGGTATTTTAACAACAGCATTTGCTTTCGCCTGTTCTTATTTGCAGAGGCCAGAGCTCAAGAAATCAGAAAGCTTCAGGCTTCGTTTGGTATCTGATTTTCATACAGTTTCCATTTGAGAAACGGCAAGTCTTATACATGTGTTGATCCGAGTGTAACCAGCGCCGACGTGATACTGTGAGACCCAATACCCACCCAACATGTACCTTTTCATTCTTTAGAATTTATACCATCTCTTACACTATTTCATTCTCTCTTTCTTTCACATTCATTTGTTGAGTAGTTGGCCAGAGGTTGAGGGAAATGTTCGGACCAAAGTGTTGCATATATGGTGTTTGATGAAACGTCTAAATGAGATCCAAAGTAAACCAAATACGCTTTAATAGTCTTTTAGACTTCAAAAACAATTTTCAGATACAGTACCAAACATTTCTCAGATTTTGCAGGTAACTAAGAATACAGCCCAGATTTTTAGATTGTATCCTGGTTTTTTTTTTGTTTTTTGTTTTTTGTTTTTTTGTTTTGTTGGGTAACAGATTTATCCTTGTTTTTTAATAGGAAATTTCAGATCATGAACCAAACTAGCCTCAGTTTGTTTTAGCTTTTTTCTAATCATATCTGCTTATGAGTTGCATTTTTGTCTCCTGCAGTCTGGTCACTCTTCTCCGACCCAACTAGCAATCACCAAGGATCTTGGATTTACAATGTAAGAGTTTTGACTCTCATTTTTAATATTTATATATGCATATTTTGTGGTTTTTTTAGTTTTAGTTTCTAGCTGCTATAATCTGGGTCGGTTTTCTCATTTTGATTCTTTATCAAATGTGGGTGCCATGGTTGTACACAGAGGTCAAAATATTTAGTATATTGGCAAAGCGGTAGGATTTGAGTTAGGCAAAGGGCTATAGTCAGGGGTAGTTATCGGTACAAAAGTGATGCTATTTTATGTTTGTACTCCTGTACTGCATTCTTCTTTTTATTTATGTGTTTAACATCGAGTTAGGCAAACTCACAGAAGTTTCTGAAGCGAAGAAGCCTAATATCTCCAGTGATGGGGATGCTGCCAATTCAACCCCTGAAGTATATCCTTCATCTCTCTTGCCTAAATGCTCGTTATATATCATCAACGCAAGAAAATCTCTCAACAAAGCTCATTCTCTGCCACGACCCCTCCCTACAACAATCTTACATGGAATTGTCACAGGCATTCTCTGAAGCCATGAAAGCTTGTGCATCTCTCAAGTCGATACCCATTGCCAGAAAACTCCATGCCCAACTCATTTCCATAGGATTGGACTCTGCTATTTTCCTCCAGAACCATCTCTTGCACATGTACTCTCAATGTAGCTTGATAGAAGACGCTCGTCGGATTTTTTACAGTATTCAGCATCCTAATGTGTTTAGTTGGAATACTATGATCAATGGATTAGCAGATTTGGGTCGGATGAGGGAAGCAAAGATCTTGTTCAATGAAATGCCTGAGAGAGACTCTGTCTCTTGGACTACAATGATGTCTGGCCATTTTAATAATGGGCAACCAGTGGATGCAATTAAAGTTTTTGCTGCAATGGTTCAGAATTGTGAGAGTTTTTCTGACCCATTTTCCTTCTCTTGCGTAACGAAGGCTTGTGGTAGTCTTGGCAACATCAAATTGGCTCTTCAGTTGCATAGTCTTGTGGAGAAGTTAGAATTTGGAAACAACATGACTATTCAAAATTCGATTATTGATATGTACATTAAGTGTGGTGCATTGAGTTCTGCTGAGAAAATGTTTTTGAGGATCCCAAGTCCTAGTTTGTTTTGTTGGAACAGTATGATCTTTGGTTACTCTAAACTTTATGGGGTTCAAAGGGCTCTTCATATGTTTTTTCAAATGCCTGAACGTGACTGTGTGTCTTGGAACACCATAATTTCAATCTTTTCTCAGCATGGGTTTGGGGTTCAGAGTCTCAGTATGTTTGTTGAGATGTGGAACCAAGGTTTTAGACCAAATTCTATGATATATGCCACCGTACTTAGTGCATGTGCAAGCATATATGATCTGGAATGGGGTACCCATTTGCATGCTCGGATCATCCGTATGGAACCAAGTCTTGATGTCTTTGCAGGTAGTGGACTGATTGATATGTATGTGAAATGTGGACACTTGCATTTTGCACGGCAGGTGTTTAACAACATGACAGAACACAATGCAGTTTCTTGGACTTCTTTGATCAGTGGAGTTGTCCAGTCTGGACTTGAGGAAGAAGCTTTAGTACTGTTTAACCAAATGAGAAAGGCTCCTATTTCCTTGGATGAGTTTACTCTCACAACAGTTCTTGGGGTTTGTTCAGGCCAAAAGCATGTTTTAGTTGGGGAACAGCTCCATGGATATACAATCAAGGCTGGAATGATCTCTTCTATTCCTGTAGGGAATGCTCTTGTTACGATGTATGCAAAGTGTCAAAATACTCATAAAGCAAATCAGACATTTGAGTTGATGCCATTCAAAGATATAATATCATGGACAGCAATGATCACGGCATTCTCTCAAGTTGGTAATGTTGAAAAAGCTCGAGAGTATTTTGATAAAATGCCACAGCGGAATGTCATAACTTGGAATTCAATGTTAGCAACATATTTTCAAAATGGTTTTTGGGAAGAAGGCCTAAAATTGTATATTCTAATGCGAAGGGTAGAGGTTAACCCTGATTGGGTCACCTTAGTAACTTCAATCAGCGCATGTGCTGATTTAGCAATATTAAAACTTGGGATCCAAATTATAGCTCAAGCTGAAAAAATAGGGCTTGGTTCTAATGTTTCTGTCACAAATAGCATTGTTACTTTGTATTCACGATGTGGGCGAATTGAAGTAGCAAAAAGAGTGTTTGACTCAATATGTGACAAAAATTTGATTTCTTGGAATGCGATTATGGCAGGATATGCCCAAAATGGTGAAGGTAGGAAAGTGATTGAGATTTTTGAGAATATGTTGAAAATGGACTGCACACCTGATCATATAAGTTATGTATCTGTTCTATCAGGATGTAGCCATTCAGGGCTCGTCATAGAGGGGAAACACTACTTCAGTTCCATGACTGAAGATTTTGGCATCAATCCAACATGTGAGCATTTTGCTTGTATGGTAGATCTACTTGGCCGGGCGGGGTTATTAGAGGAGGCCAAGAATTTGATTGATACAATGCCCTTTAAGCCAAATGCTGCTATATGGGGGGCTCTGCTTGGCGCATGTCGGGTTCGTCGCAATTTAAAGTTAGCAGAAGTTGCAGTGAGAAATTTGCTTGAATTAGATATAGATGATTCTGGGAGTTATGTCCTTCTGGCTAATACATATTCTGATTGTGGACAATTAGAAGCTCTTGCGGATGTGAGAAAAGAGATGAGAAAGAAAGGAATTGAGAAAAAACCTGGTTGTAGCTGGATAGAGGTCAATAATAGGGTACATGTGTTCACTGTAGATGACACCCATCATCCACAAATGAAGGACATTTATAGAATACTTGACGAGATAATTAAGAAGATAGAAGATACCGGTTGCTATGTCAATCCAATTAGCTCATTTCTTTCTCAGTGTTATCAAAGAGAAAAGCTTGATGTTGCTGTTGAGCTGCTTAGAGTGCCTGCTTGATGCCTATCTGCATAATGTGAAACCTTCAAGTTTCCCATGATTGTCACTTGATAATGAAGCTGATTTCCCTTGATACCTCAAGGGAGCTTATAGTGCTGGATAGATGCCGGTTTCATCATTTGAAAGGTGGATTTTGCTCCTATGGAGATTACATGTGATCTCTGGTATGGAATATATTCTCTTACTATCTATGCATTTATCCTCTGTTCCTTGTGGCTACTGTTATCACTAGTTGTTTGAGGAAGACCACTTGTTTCGAGTAGATCTATTACTCTGTGACACATTTATTTACACTCATTTATGTATTCATCCACTAATAGTGAGTTTCTCTTTATGGACTGCACCCTGAGAAAATAATGAGACCAGAAAAATTGATGGTTCATTTACACCTCTGTTTTGCAGAATGTGATTCTCTAGCCTTCACGTTGAAGACACGACAGACGTAATGGATAGGTTCATAATTTTATAAGAGTCTGCTGTAAGCTGACAAAGTGATGGCTCTTTTGGTAAACAATCCTTTTTATCCTCCTGAAAGTTATGTTCTTTTTTTCCATGTTCCTCTTGAACTATTACTCATGAATCATGATATCTAATATTACAGACGAGTTTCTTTATCAGCGGTGACAGTGGTCCACATGTTCAGCATTTATTTGATGGCCCATGTAAGGTACTTAAATTTGAAAATTTGCAAGCTTTCTTATCACTTCAACTGGAAATATATTTTGTTCTCTTTGCACATTTTCAGTCTTTGTTAGTCTCGTATTTTAACAAGGTTAAACAAATGGTTATACATTAGTATTTTGGACATAATATTTCTATGGAAAAAAATGTGTACTAATTAACCAAAAGAGTGGGAATAAGCATTTGGACATAAGATGTTTGATGTGTACTAGTTAAACATCATTAGATGTCTTTAGAAATCTGCATACGTTGTTGAATGTTACTATTATTAGTTGTAGCGTTATATGATTCATACAAAACTATAGCATATTGGCACTGACATGGCTGGCTATAGGGTTATTTTTAAAAAGCAGAAATCAAAATCCAAAGATATATTGAACTTGGGTTGTGTTTAGATGTGTGGATTTAAAATGATAGATAACGAGACTACTTAAATTTGACTATTTAAGATAGGATGGATTTCAAAACTTTAGAGAAAAAAAATCATTTCAATTTTTCTCCCTGAATCACTTAAATATATAAATTTCTTTTTTTTATTTTTAAATTTCCTGTTTTTTTAACATTTGATGCAAGCAATTAAACTAGGTAATCAAATCCAAATCTCCCATTGCAAATCCATATAAGGCAACCTTAGTGTTTCAAACAAAAAGTAAAGAAAGAAAAAATGTTTTTCTTTTTCAATTTAGTTTTGATGCAGGATTCACATTGCTTAATTTTTTCTTTCCCCTTCTCTCTTTTTTTTTTTTTTTTTTTTCCTTTTCCAGACCATTGTTTCTTTTCAAACCCTTGTTTCTTAGCTTTCCTAGTTTCGGTTTTTATTTTTCTTCTAAAAAAATCGTTTCTTTAGGTCACTCTTCTTTGTGTTTCAAGTGATCTATCTTTGACTATACTCAATTGCTTGCTGTATTGAATATTAACTGCTTAATTTCAAGCAGCAAACTAGATGGTATGTTGCTGCCGCCCACACCCAACTGCATGTCCTTATCTTGCAATCACATAGTTTTAATCCTTGCTTCTTCTGATGCGTTGTTTTGTCCCACGGTATGTGTTGAAATTCAGTAAATATTTTTCATCTAGAGGTATGCCAGGTATAATGTAATCATGCCTTTGTTGATTTCATATTGCAGAAACCCATGTTCTGGTGCTAGTTGATGCAATTTTGAATAATTAATAGAGCCTCTAGTATGCAGTTCCACCTTCATATGATCCACATGGGCACTGAGCCCTCTGATTTGCTTGACTTATGAATGGAACATTCAGATTTTTCAAGCAACATTTTAAAGTTCCCACCCATTAATGTGAATTTCTCGTGGTTTTTTTTTCTTTGTAGGTACCAATTTCTGAGTTTGGATGTCATAAGGAATACCAGTCATGGTCATTAAACTCGCCAAAACGAGTTAATTTACAATGCCATGGGACCTTGGTTCTCAATGAGAAGTGAAAAATAGGACTGCTTGCCTTCATAAATATTTTTGCGCAGCCCACGATTGGCTGCCAATAGCTCAATGCAAGCCAGTGGGAGAAGCCAAAATGTGTTTGTTACAGCCATTTTGAAAAGTAAAGGGGTTTGTAGATCTAGTGGTTAAGATAAAGAACAGTAACCTAACCTTTAGTGGTTGTTAAATGCGCATTAAATCCCTTTTCCCTTCATATAAGTTGACAATCTCAATTAACCTGTAAATTGTGCTTCGCCCGATTTTAAAATACCCTTGTTTTTCATACAAAAGAGGCTAAGGCCAGGGAAAAGGGTGGCGATCGCTCGAACATTGACTTGAGCTTGCTTGAGATGCGGGATAAGTGCTCTATAACTAAAACATGGATTTCAGGGGTAAATGATTTTACCCACTGAAAGTTGTACGCCGGTTAATGTGTGTACTATTAAACCCAAACATCGAATTTCTAATGAATGACTTCAATAAGCAACCAAGGATTGCCAAAACAATGAGAGAACCCAAAATTATTATATGAGCCAATAAATTGTAAGAACGCCCACTGCTGCTGCCATAACATGATTGATTAGAGCATAAGTTCCAATTACACGTTGGATTTTTAATCTTAGTGTTCTTTCGCCCCCTTAAACTCTGTTGAATTTAGCATCAAGTCGTCTATTAATATACTAGGAAGATTAGATCCTGGTCCTACATCCATTTTCCTCTACAAAAGTTCAATAACCTTTTGCCAACGGAGTCTAACCTAGTGAAAAAGGATCTTGATTTACAGACCAAAGGTCTGTATGTGTATCAAAAAACATTATCCTTATAGTTTAGATCATCGCTTGTACTGAAAAACGGCTCAATAACTTTTCTTGTCGAATTAATTTCTTGAACCATTCTCGTCCAAAAAAAAAAAAAAGATAGAAGATAGTTTCTGTTTGGGCTTCGGGCCTCAAATTACAAAGGAAAAGAAGCCCAAACAATGGAAAAGAAGCCCAAACAATAAGAAAGAAGAGAGTTTTAGATGTCTTTAGAACCCGACTCGGATGCTACGAGAACTTCCATTTTCAAGAAATAAAAAATATATATATATATAATCGAAGATAAACAGAGAATTGCGGTCTCTCTTGTTCTTCCGAATTTGCATATTCTCCTTGTTTTGCGAAAGCTCTTGTCTGGTAAGTGGACTGAAATTATTCTTGGCTCACGGTTCCGTACTTATTGTTCTCTTTGTTTTCAATTCCAATTTCAGTTTGAGTTTGGTTCATTCTTCATTTCGTTTTGGGTCATTGCTTATTTCAGTTTGAGTTTGGTGATCTTTTGCAAATGGTTTGTTTGAATTGGAACAGAATGCCATATAAATTTTCCATTTTGAATGCCCATATCTGGGTTACGTCTATTTTGCATTAATTTCTTCTGTGATTGGTTATTAGATTGTTGTTTCATTTAGGAGAGGGAGCCATAGCATCCCTCCACCTTTTCGTAATTAGCTGTGGGAGGACTTCAGGTGGGCTTAGCCTTGCTCATCTTAGTGAGTGGATCAGTTTTGATAGATTCAGTGTTTATTTTATTAGAATTATTTCCATTATTAGATTTTAGTATGTGATCTTTCACTCAGATTTATAGCATGTTCTTATCATATTGTAAATCCTGCATGTCACTTCTAAGGGGGAGGGTGCTCGTGTACCGGTTTTGAAACTAGTACTGATGATAAGATATATTTTATTATGTAACACAATTGTTTCATTTAAAATTGTATTTTCATGTAAGCCAAATATGAATCCTACAAGATGATTTTCGAAACGAGAACATTTTTTTGCTTTTCCTTCGCAATGGAAGTTCCGGACAAGTATTGCTTAGATTGTTGATTTTGCCTCAAAAGGACATTAGCATTGCTTAGATTGTTGATTTTGCTTTTCCCACTTTTTAAATGATTTTCCAATGTGAATAAGGTGTGGGACACAGTAGACACCTAGAATGAAATGATCATGCAATTTGTGAGTGTCCACGTATATTTGCACACTTGATGACTGTTGGAGTAATAGCTACACTATGTAGGATAAGGAACTAAATGCTAGTACGTATTTAAAGGACCTTGATAATGTGCACTGTTAAAATGGATAGACAAACTAAAATAATGAAAAGTCTTCTATCAGAGCTAGAGAAGCGTCATGTATGAGTACTTTGTCAGTGAATGAAACACTCTACTAAGAGGAGCAAGTGTCCTCCATGACATTTGCAATTACCTCAACAGTTTTCATTTCCAAGGGAATTTTAGTATTTTCCTATCTTTTTCTACTGTTTCTACAGAAAGAGAACCACTCAGTTTTACTTGGCTTCTGACTAATCATCTCCTAGAACTAACATTGAAAGTATGTTTTGGTCAATTGCGTCTAAGAAATTTGAATGAGTATCAAACTTGTTGTATGCTGGCAATGTTCTACGAGCATGGTAGTCATATAATTATGGTCTGTTCGTATGATGGGCCAGTAACCTTTAGGGATTTATAATTGTATAAGTTGCTTTCTTAGATTTCGTCGCATGTGCATAAAGATTGGTGCCTTGTTTCAGACTTATCATTAGCAATTTTTTGAAGCAGCATATGACTTGTACTGTTATTACACTTGCTATTATGTTATGGTTGTAATTGGTCAAAAATTTAAGAAACAGTGTTTAAGAAGGCTGCTGAGATCATATGGTTTAATCATGCTGTGCGACTTATTTTTTTTATTTTAATTTTTAACTTCTGTGTTGTTAGTTGTGATTTTTCCAAATCCTTAGGACTTTTCAGTTATTCGCATTAGTCTTTGTGTAATCTTAAAAGCCTAGACACAGAAAATTATAAGTGAATCACTAATCCACCCACGTGTTTGCCCCGTTCACATATTGCTGTATTAGAAAACTGTGGCTCGATGCAGCCTGCAAAACTCTTATATGATTGTCTTCCTTTTTTACGAACTTTAACATGACTCGTTTGTTTAGATAGTCAGAAAGGGAAAACGAAAAGGATAACAAAGGTTGTGCCGCAGTTTTTTCCCTGATTAAATTTATGTGCCATCAACTAACTGACTGCATTTTCTGAAGCTGGGCAGGTTCTCCAAACATGGGAAACAAGCCTGTGAAGCAAGAAAGCGAAGAAATTTTCTTGAAAGTTGTTCCTCCGTTGGACTGTACATATGTTAGGTGGCTTGCTCGAGATCTTGAGAGGATTCACGGCTTTACACCAGCTAAACCTCGTGCTGTGAAGCCCCCAGATCATTATATAGAGTACATGCATCTGAATGGATGGTTGGATGTGGACTTGGCTGATCCTGATCTAGCCCATTTATTCAAGTAGATAGTGAAGGTGATGTACTTAAAAGAAATATTTGGGGGGAAAAAAAGATTTCCTTTGAACTAAATCATTGTTTAGTATTACTGGATTGGAATTTGAGTATATATCAGGAGTTGTAAGATACCGCAAATTTATATTTGAATGAAGCATCTCAAATCAAAACTCCAATTGATGAAATTTAGAGTTTGGATAAAAATAAAACCCCAACTTTACAGTCTGTAGAAGATGCTTCAAAATTATTTACATTTTAATTTTCATGATATGAAAGTTTCTCATGTTCACCACGACACTAGCAACATCACATCAGGTTTACAAAATCATTACCAAGTCGCATTTACATATCTCTTACGCATGCGTCAATTATTGGACCTAGAAAAGAAGCTATTTCTTCTGTTTCGGGCATTCCCCAAAAGTACAATTGGAAGGTATTTAGGTATTAAAAAAAATATATCATTTGCTGCCCTGACAACTTTCTCGGGCTGGGAAATTGGTTCTTAATTCTTATTAAGGTCTAAAATATTGATAATATTAACGAAAATGACCAATATTATCACTTTTTTGGGAGAGGATATTTTGGAACCTATCCATCTAATTATCGATAATTCCAAGGATAATATCGGAAAAATTTCGGCGCCAAGAATTTCACTATCTCTTCATCAACATTTGGACAAAGTATCAATATTGATAATATCAAGATATGTACATGGAATGGAAAAAAAAAAAAAAAAAACCCACAGCCGTACGCTCACACAAGGGCAACGTTAACCAATCTCATATACATATGAATGACATGTTAACAATTACATGCAAAATTATTATGGGTCTTGAGATGGGGAAAGTTTTGTAAACATCCAATATACATATGACATGTGGAAGTATTTTATTTTATATACTATGTGTATTGGAGAATATTTTTATATGTCCCATGTGTATATTGGATGGTACTCGAAACATACAAAAATTACTCAAATAAAAATGCCCTTTATATTATTCAAGACACTCTCCCTTTATTTTTATTTTTTTGCCGAAGTTTAATAAATTAGACCCAAATTCAAGCCCATGTACTTCAACTTGGGCCCAAACATCAAAATTCCTTCACACCATTGAATTGTTTGTTTTTCTTTTTCCTTTTTAAAATTAAGATAATTTTTGTATATAAAAAAAATTGAGAGATTGCTTGGTTAAAAACATTGGACTTTGCAGTCACAATATAATTGGTTAGACATTTCCTGATTTTTGTATAACACAAAAAAAATATATATATAAAATCGGTAAAACACCGAAAATAAATAAACTATTCTTTGATAAGCAAATAATAAAAAGAAAAAAGAAAAACGAGGGTAAGTGCTTCCCTCCATATCTATATCCGAACCAAATTCCCTCCTTCTTTCCTTTCCCTCGTTTTCTGCTCTCTCTCTCTCTCTCTCTCTCTCTCTCCCGCTTTTTTATTTTATTTTTCCCAAACACCAGATCTCACCTTCTCACCCACTCCCCCTACCTTCGCCTCCAAACTTTCCCTCCATTTTCTCCCCCCACTTTTTCTTTTCGTTTTTTTTTTCAATTCCCTCTCGATCTCTTCCTTTCTCCTTCCCTCCACCAAACCCACCAAAAAAAACCCGCCCAACCCACAATCCGGTTCGGGTCGCTGGATGTCGGGCTCTCGAGCTCATGACCCGCCGGCTCAACCGCCCCAGCCGATCATGCAGCAGGCCCTCAAGCGGCAGCTCGCCTTCTCCTCCATGAAACCGCCGTTTTCAGCTACAGCAGACTACCACGGCTTCGTTCCCGACCCTCGCCAACTCACTGATTCAGAAGCTTATGGCATATACGTTAAGCCCTCTGTGAGTTTTTGTCTCATTAATCTTGGTTTTTCTTTTTACTGTTATTTGTTTATGTATTTATGTGTTTATTATTTTTGGACTATTTTGTTGGAGATCTGCTTGATTAGTGAGTGTAATTACTCATTTGGGTTTTAATTTACTGAAATTAGTATTTGGAATTAGTACTAAAGGTTAGGATTTGTGGAAATTGTTTGGTTGTTATGTTAATAATTGTGATTTTAGGTGAAATTGAAGATTGTATTAGTGTGTAATTACAGTTGTTCCTAATATCAGTTTTGACATGATCGATGAAATATGTGGTATGGAAATTCTATTGGTGTAAATACAGTTGGGGAAGAATAAGATCTAAACTATGGTAGTCTTCACTCCCAATCAGCAAGGGCAGATCTTATTGGTAAAAGAGGAAAAGAATGAAAAGGCACATTAGGTTTTTGGTAATTAGGTGCAAATAATGATTCGTTAACAGCGCTGTTTACATTTGCTCCTATAGTATTTTATTACAATCTAGAAATTAAAATCCTATTATGCCTGGACCCCTTACATTCACTAGGGGACTTGTGTTTGCATGGCAAGTGCATTGATTTACACTCTGGCATGTTTTGTACTTTGCTTGTGTTACGAGTAGTATTTTGGTGAGTTGAATGTATAGAAACTAATTGAGGTAGGTTTTCGTTTCCCAAGTTGGCTCTTTCATTGGGCCAGTGTCATTAAAGCTTCTGAATCCACGATGTGAAATATGTATGATTTATAGAATTGCTATTACTGTTCTATGTTACATATACCTGCTGGCGTGATCTTTTAGTGGCAGTACTACCTTTTGAGAAAGTTGAAATGATTGTCTAGCATCTATTCGTAATCTAATTTTGGAGTGGTTCTGTGGGAGGCGCTTTTGCGCAGTAGCTCTTTTGTAAGAAGAAACCCAAGTCCTTCTCCTTAGATATTCACTTGGAAGCGCTTCTTGAGTAAACAGCTATCGAGCATTTCTCTAGGAATCACTACTCCTATAACCCCATAAATCATTTGTTCTTTATTTCGGTCAAACACTAAAAGCAGACACTTCCAAAAGCAATTCCAAGCACACCCAATGCATTTTTCAATACACAACCAAAAGTTAGAAAAATTAAAGAAGCTGTCTGTGTCTCACTGGATTTGTTGGATTTGGTATTTGTTAGACCAATCTCTCCACACTACCTTGAACTAGCTTACAATCACTGTAGATGACTGAATAATTTAGTACATATCAGCCTCTGGATTCCTGAATGGTTTGAAGTGCTCAATGGTGCCAATTTTAAGGGTTGGTAGTAAATACCAGTCTTAACCTGCTAATGAGGGATGCTAGAGGTTAGCTGACCACAGATCGATCATAGCAGTATACATGATTTTGTGCTTCATAAAGAGCTTTTGCAAGTATGTTCTCGTAATCTTTTGTCTGTGACATGCCTGATTATATCTAAGTGAGGCTACAAAAGATTGGAAATAGTAGCATAAGTATCTACGCACTTACATGATGAAGCTTTCCTTGTTTGAGGCAAAGTCAGACTTGAGACTATTTTGAAAAACAAAAGAACAAGAAGAAGAGTAACTATTAATATTCTCTTTTCCTCTTGATGTATCCTTTCTTCCCAATAATTATTCATAGAAATGTAATGTATTGCGAACAAAGATATACATCCCTTAAAGTGTGGTTCTTTTACAACAGAAGATAATAGACTATTTGGAATGGGAACAGTGCTGTCCCTATTTAATCTGTTATCTTCTATTCTAGTTCTTGTCTTTTGGCATCAGGTCCCCTTTAAGGGTTTTAAGTTACTTCTTCACGTGAAGGGCCTGCCTCACTTCTTCTTAGGGCATGCTTCTTGAGGACGCTGATACAGTTGCACCCTTCTTGCGGAACTGGCTGGCTGTCCCAAGATTCTTTCGCTTTTCCTTCTTATGATTACCCCCCATGTTTACTGTATTTGAGTGTGAATACATATTAAATTATTCCAAAAATAAAGTTTGAAATGTTGCTTGATATGCGGTGTTTATTCTATTTAATAATCATGTATTCTAAAGGAGTTCATGATGCCTTCTTGGCTGACTTACCGTCTGGGAGTTGGCATGTAAATGCTGGAGGTTGTACTGTTTAGACTCTTGTGTATTATGAATCTTCATGTATCATATACAAGGTTTTTAGTACACACTTTTGAATAATCTGGTATTTATACAGGAAATTTATAAAATGTAAATTATCTAAGATGATTTAGGAAATAAGAAAAGGAAAAACATTTGGTTTTACCTTAATATGGTGTTTATTTCTCTGATGTGGCTTTGCAGATGTTAGAATGCACTAGAGATTAGCATGTATTTGTAGAATTATGGATTTATGAATCGTTCCATTTATAAGTTGGGAAGCTTCCAGTTTGCTTTGTAGAGTATAGTCCGCTTGAAACGTAGATTGGTTTGTATGATGTGCTAACATCTTTCCAGCTAATATACCTGTATGCTTAATTATAAAAATCATCCTCTTCATAGTCATTATGTATTTTCAATTGATCAATTTCATTTTATAATTACTTATATGATACAGTTTGTTCATTTGATGCTAATTTTTTGAATAAACGGAATGGTGGATTAGCAGCTAAAACGGAAGAGTGATGCGGCAGATTACGAAGCTGAGTCTAGTGATAGGACAGCTGCTCCTGGATATACTGAAGTAGTTACCAGCCCCCTCCAGACTCCTGTGTCAAGCAAGGTGGGAAAGGCAAACAAAACATCAAGGCTGACAAAGTGCAGCAGATCTGGACCCCAGACGCCGGCTTCCAATGTGGGTGAGTGTTACTTAAATCTGTCAAGTGTGCTCCCATACTTGTAGTTCTATTATATATGCGAGGTAAGATTTAATTGAGATTTGAAGAATGGATTAGTTGTGTTCCGAAAAGAATGAATTAGCTGATGCTATGAGAATTTATGGGATGTGTTTGCTTGATTACTCCCATCTAATCTGTATAATTGACAGGTTCTCCTTCTGGGGCTAATCTTACTCCGGCCGGACCTTGTCGTTTTGACAGCTCCCTAGGTAACAGAACAATTTCCTATGTTTTTTGTTAACTGATTTTATCGTTTAGTTATTTAGGTTCTTCATGAGAAAAGCAAGTTAATTTTTTCATTTGTTGTGCAAATATTATGGCAATGTCCTATTATTGCCAATCAGGTCTCTTAACAAAAAAGTTTATCAATCTGATCAAACATGCGGAAGATGGTATTCTGGATCTCAATAATGCTGCTGATACTTTAGAGGTGACTACTTTCCTATCTGTTGTAATGTATTCTATGTCAAGGATCTGTAAATTATAAGTTTTCTTTATATGTAGGTGCAAAAGAGGCGGATATATGATATAACAAATGTTCTTGAAGGAATTGGTCTCATAGAAAAGAAGCTCAAAAATAGAATTCAGTGGAAGTAAGGGATTAGTTGTATTTGTTTCCTGAAATTTTAACAGCTATTTTTCCACTTTATTAAGTTGTAAATATTCAATTATCCACTGTACATTAGAAGTTACTCAAAATTGAGTGATTGGTTGATTAGGGGACTTGATGTCTCGAGGACAGGAGACGTGGACGAAAATTATCCTAGTTTACAGGTACGTAAAAAAGTGAACTTGTTGCTTGGCATGCTCGTGCTTGGATAGCTTAGTCTTGGCTCAGTTTTTGAGACTGTATGTTTGTTTGCTTAAAAGTACCAATGCTGTTGGTGTTTGTGCTATTATGTGCTGTTATTTGTTGTTTTTCTGTTCTCTCTTCTTTTTGGACGTGCCAGTCCCCAACCTAACTATCGTTGTTGATTCCAAACCTAGTCTGAAAGTGTTAGCTGATTAAAAAGGCTGCACTTACTTGCAAGGAAGTAAATAGCCATATAAATCTGAAGTCAACATCCCTTTTACTGACTGGTTGGGTTTTCTGTGCAAATTGCTTTCCATATTTGAACTTCAGCATGATATCGTTACTTGTCATGTTACCTAAGTCTACATGTTTTTTCCAGTTCCAATGCATTCAAATATGAATAACTGGCATGACAAAGCGGGATTTTATGTTCTTGACTCAAATAGTTAAGCTTGTTAGATTTCAGTCCGCATGTTTTTTCCAGTACCATTTTTCAGCGTAATGCATTCAGATATGGTGATTGGCATGACAAAGCAAGATTTGCGTTCTTGATTAGATTACTTTGACAAGACTTGTTTTTGGTTGATCATGCTAGATTTCAGTCCACATTTGCCCAGTTCCAAGTTTGTGTGATGCATTTGAATTTCAATGATTGTCATGAAAAAAGCAGGATTTGTGTTATTGGCTGGAAAGAGTTTCCAAGGCCTTTGTTTGGTTGAGCTTCCTAAGATTAGTGTCATGGTTGATTAAGACTAGAGACAATGGATCATACATAAAATATGTCAACTATTCATTGCACGTTGTAGCAAAAATAATGTTTGCCAATTCTGAAGTACAGTATGACCTCATTCACAATTTCCTTTTTATCCCAGGCACAAGTTGAAAACCTATCTGATGAGGAGCGCAGATTGGATCAGCAAATAAGGTTAATCCTTGGCTTATGCTGCTTTTTCATTCTTTCCTATTGTTATTTGTTGTTTTGTGCTGAAGCTATTAAATTGTCCAGAGAAATGCAGGAAAGGTTGAGGGACCTGAGCGAAGATGAAAGCAATAAGAAGTAAAGTTTTATCCTTTAATGTTCAGTATTCAATTACATTCCATGGAAGGTCATCACTGGCTAGTTTTTAACATTCTATTTTTAGCTTACCCTGTTGCAATTTATGCAAACACTTATCTCAGTTTTCCTTTTTACTTTGGTAGATGGCTTTTTGTCACTGAAGAAGACATCAAGGGCTTACCTTGCTTGCAGGTAAAGTTTTGGTGTTTGCTATTCTCATCAATGCAATTATCATTCTTCCCCCACTCTGTATTTTCTGACAAAATGTTCTCCTCTATGTTGTTAAACTGAATGTTCCATTTATTGCTTCTATCAGAATGAAACCTTAATAGCAATTAAAGCTCCACATGGCACCACTCTTGAAGTCCCAGATCCTGATGAGGTAGTTCAGGACAAAACATTACTTATTAAAACTTTTCTATAGCCTTGTACATTCTTAATATTCAATCAAACTTTTCTATTATGTACTAGGCTGTTGACTATCCCCAAAGGAGATACAGGATGGTCCTGAGAAGCACGATGGGTCCAATAGATGTTTACCTTGTCAGGTACTGTTGTTTCATGGTACATTGTCGTTACTTTAAGAGCAACAGTGAATGGTTTCTCCTGCTTGCATAGTCGAGAATTACAATGAATTTTAGTAATCTCTCTCTCTCTCTCTCTCTCTCTCATGCTAGTCAATTTGAGGAGAAGTTCGAGGAGATTAATGGTGTTGAAGTACCTACAGACATCCCCTCAAGTTCAGGGGTTAATGAAAACCCAGCTACAACAATGGTCACAGAGAATAGAGGGAAGGATGTTGAAATTCAGGGACCAGATGATCATAGAATGTGCGCTGATCCCACTGCTTCCCAGGACATCATGAGTGGGATGATGAAGATTGTTCCCTCAGATGTTGATGTAAGTTTGGCTTATAAGTTGATTTTACCATTGCCTATTTGAAAGATTCAATATGCTAAAAAAAATGTATTCTTCATTGGTTGCCTTTAGTGGTGCTGGGAGAATACTTCTGCACAAGTATCATATTATGCTCTTGAGATGTCTGTAGAAAATTATCCTGAAAACTAGTATTTAATG
This sequence comes from Prunus avium, assembly GCF_965620075.1. Lineage (NCBI taxonomy): Eukaryota > Viridiplantae > Streptophyta > Magnoliopsida > Rosales > Rosaceae > Prunus > Prunus avium. The sequence goes on from NC_142289.1 coordinate 27,251,435, forward strand.
AATTAACAAAATTTTAATGGAAGTTTCCCTTTCCATTAGATACTTCTGCTAATCCTATTTTAATTGCAAAACATCTTCTAGAGTTCTAGTTATTTATCCAAATAGGTATCTTTTCGTACCTTGTTAAATAACCCTTTACACATTATGGCAAAAAAAATCATTTACAAAAAGAAAAAAAGAAAAAAAAAGAGGTGTGACATCTTAAATTGTCTTTCGTTGTACTGAGGAAAGAGTAACTGACTTACAGTGTGAGCATTTTCTGTTACCTTTTTTCAGAGTGATGCAGATTACTGGCTTTTATCAGATGCTGATATTAGTATCACAGACATGTGGAGAACAGAACGTATCCTTGTCCTGAAAGATGTTGTCTTTCTTTCCATTTATTATTTATTCTTTGGGGTCAATATTTCAGTGGCCAAAATATGTCTGCTGAATTTCTTAACTATCAACTATAGCTGGGGTTGTATGGAATGAGTTGGGTGCAATTGATGAAGATTATGCCATGGTTAATGTCAGCACACCACGACCGCAAACTCCACCATCCAGTTCAACTCAAGTACCGGCTACTGCCAACCGTACTAAGACTTGAAACCTAAAAATGATTCTTGCTGAATCTAATTGCAGAAGTGCACTCTTTTTTTCTGAGAACCTATGATGTCCAACCATCTCATGTATTTGTTTCACCAGCGGAGGTTGGGTTGAAGGTTCCAGTAAGTGTTCCCGGAAGATCCATCTGAGGAACAAAGGAACAGCGGAACCAAAGATGGAGGTAGCTGCATTGTTGTACATTAATGTAATATACATATCCATGATACGGTGGCAAATAATTAAGAGGATACAATTGTTAGTACATCATGTATATTGTTAGAATTAGCAGGCTTTTCTTGTATTAACCAGGGTGAAGTAGACTGGCTAGTAATAAGTCTGGATAAGGTTGGATAGGGAGAATGTTGGGTAGTTTCAGGACCCCAAAAAAGGAAAGGATTTATGTTCTGATGCCTCGTTTTGTTTTGAATTATACTGATGAGCTATTTTCTGAACTAGAATTACCACATTTTGTGATGCCCATTTACTCTGCAAAGGGTTGGGTCTTGCCATTGATCATCAAATTATAATTTGAATTTACTCAATTCTTGTTCATGTGATTTCAAGATGCCCCAAGTCCAGGCAGTCATTTTGCATGATTACCATCTGAATCACCTAAACTGAAGTTACATTGTAGAAACTCCGAGTTCAAACACTTAGATATTAGACTTCGCAATATTGTGCACGACCCGTAACACGAGTTGAATTTCCATTGTATAAAGTCCAAGAGACTTTGGGAGAGTATATGATATATAACCATTGATTGGCAGATAAGAAAAAAGATGACTAAGAAATTATACAGCTGATTTTACAAACAAGGGAATAAACCATAACTTTACGAGCAAAACTCCTGTTTATGGATTAAGTAACCGAAGAAGTTACTTCTCCTTTTCGACTTTCTTTCCAATCCATCTGGCTACAATGGGAGTGAGAGCTACTGTTGGAGGAAACCTAATTGGAGATGCAGCCTTGTGTGCAGCATATGCCAAAGCAAATGTCCCAACCTTCTCTCCGGTCTCACTGCCGGAGATTCCCACCTGAAAAAGAAAAGCAAAAACAGTAGGTAGGATGAGAAGTCATTCTTCCATATATCTTACATGATAAAAACAAGATAAGTTTGCATTCGGTTCATATGAAGATTGCTTGCTTGTACCTTTTGCAGCAAAGCTTGGACATCAATCCCGGCGCTGACGAGTGCATAACATAACGAAAATGAGATTATGGAGAGAAAAATGGAGGTGGCCAAGTATGCCCCTCCATACTTTGCTAGCAGTTGCTTGGCATCATCTCCCTTGGACTTCTTTTCCGCACCTTCCTTTCCTTCCTCTTTTGAGCTGAATATCTGCATTTTTCCATAACAAAACTTTGTGACTACATATAGCTTACTATTTACCACTTATTTACTCAAAACTCTTTCACTGCTTTCAGCTATTAGCTCAAAACGAACTAGACCCTTTTTCCCTTGGTTAATTCATAGTATTTTCTTTCACTTAATTTCATAGCAACAAAACCAAGTTGCTGTTGTACTTTTGAATTCACACCTCTTTCTTTTTTTCTTTCTTCTTTTTTCTTTTTTCTGAATTGAATTTACTTGACATTTATCCTTCTAATAGGTAAGAAAATTAAACATTTTATAAGTAAGTATGAAAGAAACCAAATTGGCAGGCGTATACCACAAGAACAAATAAAATAAAGAGAGAGAGAGAGAGAGAGAGAGAGAGAGAGAGAGAGAGAGAGAGAGAGAGAGAGAAATGGGTACCTTCCAGAGACCAGCTTCGAGGCCATACTTCTTAGTAATTTCCTCAGCTGAATCAGCAGAAGATGGGTTTTTGATTTCCTCCTCTGTTTTCTCTTTCAGGGCTCTGACTCTGAAACGTTTGGAGTAAGAGCTGGCCTTGGATGGCTGAATTGATGCACAGCAGCCATTTCTTGATTGTCCATTGTTGTTGAAGAAGGAAGCAGAGTTAAGACAGGGGACTAGCACAGCTGTTGCCATTGTTTGCCAACCAAAACTTTCTATCTAATTCTAATCAAACATGCTTTAATTTAATGGGTTGTGTTCTGAGAAGAAATGTCTTGGAATTTAATCCCTTTGAAATTGAATTGAACCACGCAAGAAGCAGATGAAGATGCACAAGCAACTTTACTACGTGAGGCTATAAGACAATCCAAGTCGCTCTTTTTTTTTTAATCCCTTTTACGATTTCATCAATGCACAATTTTTGCCCATTGTGTGTGTAGTGGGCTTGAGATTGTCGGTTTGCATGGTTGGAGATTGTCGGTTTGCTTGACAAACACAAACCATAAAAGAAAGATATTGGGCCTCCTTTTCACGAGCCCAAATGACATCTCTCTCTTTCTCTCTCTCTCTCTCTCTCCACTCTCTCCACATAGTGTGCTCTTTTGTTTCGAAAAAACCAAACCCACCAAATTTTTTTGGTTGGATAACTGTTTTTATAGCCCATAAATGAACCGAAGCTAAAATTACCAAAAAAATTTGTTGTTTGGTTTTGAGAACATACAGAAGAAAAAAAACATGTATTTACTCCTACCGAACTTGCAAATTTAGTACTATTTTTAATGTTTAAACACTTAAATACATAAAATTATGTTTTAAGTGTTTAAACATTAAAAATAAGAGGTATTTAGTTATATACCCATTCTTAGCACTAGTGATATAGATAAACACTACACCATTTAATTTCTATAAACAAACCCAAAAGAGGACAGCTGGTCCTGTTGAACTTAATTCTAATTATTAAATTACTTTGATGCCGAGTGTTATTGGGTTTTTTTAATGAGGTTTTGGGGTTAGGTTTGTTCTAAGAAATCGATGACAATTTTGTAATTTATTGGAAGTTTGAAGCCTCTTTGTTATGTTGTAAATGGGTTTTGTGGTGTGTTTCTAGAGTCCATTTCATATAGGATTTTTTTTATTTCTAAAACTTGGACCCCTATATTTGGCATAATGATGGAACTCCCCTAAATATGAAAGTTTGGTATGAGTAAATACATGTTTTTTTTCATATATACTTCTCAAAACCAATGTTATGGTTTGTATTAATATACACTCAAATACGTACATTATACATATGTGTGTCTTACCAAGAAAAAAAATATTAACATGTGATGGTATTATGCTTTTACGGCTAACCATAATGGTAATTTATATTTGCAACATAAGTATGACATACCACTATTGTAGTACCAACCTGATTACAAACACTTTGGTTTGGTGGCCCAAAAATTTGTAGCTCAAATAGTAAAAGCAAGTTACTTATGTTATTGGTGTCCTATATTTAATTCACCTCAAACAGGGTGTTTCAGTAATATGCTTTAACAATGTTATCAAAACATTCTTATAAAGTTTTTAGAATAGATATTCTCAAATTGTAAAGTAATAAAAATTACCAATAGGGTGTTAGTTGGATTGACTCAGAACTTTGGTATATCCCAAATGATCCTGCGTTTAAGCCCCGTTACACCTCCCCTTAACTTAGACACAAAAATAAAGAGTAATAAAAACTGAATTTACCGTAATATAGCCAAATGCCCCAAATATTTGTGTAGATATGCACGTGGCATAAAGTAATAGGTACTTCCCAAATTATAATTGGCATATTTCGTCCTCGATCAAACTCTGATTATAACTGGTTAATTATTAATACCAAATTATAATTGGCATATTTCATCCTTGATCAAACTCTGAAGGACGTGAAGCAAATCCCTAGAGGATTAAAATTGCTTTTGCCAACAGTTACCAATTTGAACTAAAATTCCAAAGCAACAGAAACTTGAATCCCTTTGACACTCTATCAACTGCCACACTCTATGTAAATACAAACTTTTAAAACCCTCGTCTTTCAAAACAAAAGCCAACCAGACCCCATAACTATATTTTCGTTGGAGCTAAAACAGCATGGAGCCATCAAATCAACGAAGAAGGTTTTCTTGGACAAAGTTTCGGAGTCAAAGCTTCCCCGCAACCAATTCAGAGCTCAATTCTCCTTTGTTAGAATATACTTCGCTCAAGGATCTGATGCCCTCCTCAACAAGACCTAAAACTTGTTCGTCTCCAAAAGCTTTGGCTATACAATCAGCTCATCAAATCCCAATAAGCAACTTGTTGGTGCAGAAGGCTGCCTGGGCTTACTTGCAGCCCATGCCAGAGCCAAGCGAAGTCGTACCGCGCTTTTCGACTACGCAGCTTTTTGGCAATCTGAAAATCTTCAGCAGAAGTGTTGTTGCTGCAATCTGGCGTGTGTTTGGTAGGCTATTAGGAGCAATTCGTATTCGTTGTTAGAAACTCACAAAGAACGTCAGTGTATTTGGGTAGTACTAGAAAATTGAAATTAGGCAACGAGTAGTTTCTTTTTCTTTTTCTTCTTCTTTTTATCTTTTGATACAAGGTGGCTCAAACTGGTACTTCTTTTACAAGTTGGAAAGAAATATCATTAGATCAATTACTAGTTGGTAATGAATAGTTTTTCTTTCTAAATGTGGTAGATTACCATTTCGGTTTCAGTTTTGTTTCTCTTCACTTTTTTCACTAGAGATAGAGAGGAAAATATATGGGAGAAATTAGGGATGAAGAAATATATGAGGGAGGAGAGAAGAATGGAGTAGAATGTATGAAACAAATACTTGAAAAAGAAAACAACTTGAAGATTGTTTTCAGTTTTTAGTTTTCTTTTCATATGTATTTCTTCAACATTCCTCTGTATCCTCTTTGATCTTTTTCTATCTCGAACAAAAATAAATAAATAAAATCTATAAAATCGGAATCAAACTGCCCTAATTTTTTTTTCCGCTATAAGCATGAGATGGTTTTGTTGATGGTGACTATTAGAATTTGCAATTTTGTCCTTTTGTATTGAAGTCGAATCTTGCCAATCTAGCTTACATTTCTGCCTTCCCTCTACTTCTGGATCCAGCCCTTTTGGGCAAATTAAATTTCTTCTACGTCAAGTAATAAGCTTCCCTAGAATCTTTTCATGTCAGTCCAAAGAAAGGATGAAAAAAGAGAGAGAATGATACTGTGTTGAGATGATTTATAGGAAATGGATTCCACAGGGACATGGATAAAGGCTTTAGGTTTTTGTAGTTAAAATACCCAAAGCCTAGATTTTTTACAGCCTTGGGCGAAAGAGTTCTGGGCTCTTGGGCCTGGTTTAATTTCTATTATTTGTTTTAGTGCCGGTTAATTCGGAAACCGTCATTATTCCCTCCAAAATCCAATTTTTTTTATTGACTCCAAATTAGTTTCATGCCAAGAATCTTAGACGTTAGTTTTCAATTTGAGTTATTATTATGCTTATTACAAAAAAGTTATACGTAACCGAAAATAAAAAAAAATTGATAATTATTTTATAAAGAAGAACAAAAATAATCAATTTTTTTTTCCTTCCAAGCTAAACAATCAGTTAGATATGTTCATTGAGAAATATTAGTATATATATATATATCCATAAATATTATTTTTATTGCTTATAAAATATTGTTTTGATAAACTTGAAAGGGAGGAATCTTATCACGAAGGTTCCCTCTGCCAAAGGTCACACATGCTTTTAAGTTTGATTTCCAATACTCTAAGTCAAATGCTTCTTTTATAAAAATAAAAAATAAAAAATAAAAAATAAAAATCCCCCCCTCTGCTTCAACAGTATTACAGAAAAAGACTCCTACCAAAAACACACCTCCTCTCTCATTCACACAAGTCTCATGCCAGAGCAAAAATATTGATTGCTGAAAAAGACTCCTACCAACAATACTCTCCCAGCTTCCTTAAACCAAAATCTCTCTCTCCCTCTCCCTCTCCCTCTCCCTCTCTCTCTCTAAAGGCAATAGTAAAAGAACTCTCTCTATATCTCCCTCCCTCCCTCCCTCCAATGTCTTCCAGCAAAAAGCCCAAGCTTATCAAAACCCTACTCACATCCAATATTGCAGGTTGTGGCTGTGGCAAGCCAAAGCTCTCAGATGTATATGAGCCAACTCCAAAACCCAAATCCCAAATCCCCCAAAACCCAACTCTCCAACGACGTTCTTCTTCAAGCTCTTGTGACAAAAATGGCAGTTTCACTGTTGATGACGACGATGATAACGACCAGTGCACCTCCACCACCATCTCCTTCAACAATAACTCCTCCTCACACCCGTCTGATTCATCAGAAAGTACAAATCCAAAGAACACCAAGTTCCCAAGCCCCAAGTGGACGAAGATCGACGACAGCATTGCTGTGGTGAAGGAATCCGACGATCCCTACCAAGACTTCAGGCAGTCTATGCTGCAGATGATCGTAGAGAAGCAGATTTATTCAAAGGAGGATCTGCAGGAGCTGCTCAGCTGCTTCCTTGAACTCAACTCTGCATCCCACCATGATGTTATCATCCAAGTTTTTACACAAATCTGGAATGATCTGATCAGAGAAAGTAAGAAACCGATCATGTGAATCCCAGCGGTGACACGTGTCATGGTCATGTGAGGCATTGAATTGATGGGCAAGTCGGAGGGGTTGGGAAAATTCATTAGCCATAAATTCATGGGGTTGGTACTCAAGATTAAAGCACATGCAGAGAGATATTGTGTTTTCCTATTTGGTGGGTTGGTGTGTATGGTGGGAGAAAAACTTACACGAAATGGGGGTGTCACTGCGGTGATATTTCAGGCCTAGCACCTATTATCATGTATTTTAATTTTCCGACATGCTTGAAATATCGCTAAAGTGACATTCCCTTTACATGTAAATTCTTCTAGTATGGTGGATAGATAGGAAATTTTAAATAGCTTAGAATTTTTTTATATAAGAAAATGAAAGGAAAATCTTTTTTTTTTGTGTGTCTGTGTTTGTATGTTAGTGTACAATTTCCAACATGGGTATTCAATACTAACCGTGTGTGGTTTTAATGAGTTTGCGGTTCAGCCATCATTGTTGCTGTTTCTATGTTTGGTTGGTGCTTGGCAATGGCATATTGGAGATATCTCAATATTTTTGTCTGATTGCATAAGCATTTACTGGCTTAGCTTTGCAGTACTTCTCATTTAGGAATACCTTCATCTTACCATAGAGTAAAGATGGTTTCTCATCAAACTTTTTTTTTTCTTTTTAAAGTGATAGTCTAAACTAGAATGGGAGGGGATTTCTCACACAAACGTTTGTGTCATGGGGATTCGAACATGATACCACTAGTCAATAAGAATGAAGGCACTTTTCCATTGGACTAGACTCGTTGGCGATTCTATCAAACTTAACATGACCTATTCATTGGTTTTTCTAAAATTAATTAGCAATGACATATTCAATGTCCACAAATGAGATAACACCTATTCACACCATCTAACTCTTGCAATTTCAATCCTTTTTTTTTCTTCTTTCAGAAACGGCAGTTTTGGAGAAATTGGTAACCCATATCCATTAATTGTCCCCTTAGGAGACCTTACAACTTAGGTTTGAGCCAAACATAGCATGGTTTGAAATGTGGGACATCAATTGTATATCAAGAATAAAGTATATGACCTGTTAAGACACTAGTAAAAAACTGATCAACACACACAATTTTTAATGGTGGCGTTTGGGAGTACTAGTAAAGGACACTGATTTTGGTGTCTATAGTCAAAAGCCATTATGCAGTCACTATTTACTTGTCGGTTGTCTAAATTGGGCTTTCTTAACTATGTGCGCAAATTTTCTTGAGTATGATCAAACAAAAAAACAAGCCTACAAAATAAATTTAGGGAGTTTCACTATTATGCCCAATATATAGGTTCAAGTTATAAAAAAAAACTTACATGAAATGTACTTTAGAAACACACTCAAAACCCATTAACATAACAAAGAGGCTTCGAACTTCCCCTAAATTACAAAACTGTCATCAATTTCTTAAAACAAGTCCAACCCCAAAACCTCATAATAAAAAACCCAAAACAATCAATATGACGTAAAAGTAATTTAATAATCAAAATTAAATTCAATAGGGTCAGTTGTCCTTTTTTGGGTTTATTTATAGAAGGCTTATTATCACAAAACATCCCTGACGTTTGCAAAATTATCACATTGCATCCCTAACGTTTTTTTGTATCATTAATGGTCCCTAACGTTAATACAGGTACTCTTAAATAGTCCCTCTGTCAAAAAAACCGTTAAATCCAAGGGTATAATCGTCAAATCAATCCAAAACTATAATTTTTTTTCCTTCTCTTCTCTTTCTTTTCTTTTCTTCTTCTTTCTTCTTTCTTCTTTCTCTCCGCCTGGCCCCGCTCACTCTTCTTCTTTCTTTCTTTTATAGAAAGAGGCTTATTGTGAATTTGTGATGCAGAAGACCACAACTGGCTCTGTTCTTGTTATTGCTTTCACTTTTAGTCAAAAGATCCATTTTCACCAACCAAAACCCAAAAAATAAAAACCCTTTTGTGTGAATCTGTTGGCTTTTTCTTTTTTGTTGGGGGTGTTGTCGATAAACCCAAAGCAGGCAGGCATTATGAACGAGGCCAAATAACTCACGCAGATTTCAGAACCTTTGTCTTGGGTTTCTCAGTCATTTTCAGCTTCAACCATTTGGCATATAAACCCCATTGAAGGGCAGGAGCTCTCAACAGCACCTCAAATTGTGACATTTTTATTTATTGTAAAATCCAAATCACATCTCTGGATCTCTCTCCCTCTCTCTCTCTCTCTCTCTCTCTCTCTCTCTCTCTCTCTGTCTCCTCTAGCCACCCAAACCAAACCACCACCCCGACCACTCTAGCCACCCAAACCACCACCCCGACCACCAAAGCCACCACCGTGGGATCTTATATCCCCGCCCCTCTCTCTACTCTGTCTGCAACTCTCTCCCTGCCCCCTCCCACAGCCCACCAACCCATCTACTCTAGCCACCCAAACCACCACCTCGACCTCCATAACCACCACCGTGGGATCTTATACCCCTGCCCCTCTATGTACTTTCTCTGCAACTCTCTCCCTGCCCCATTCCACAGCCCACCAACCCAACATTCTAGCCACCCAAATCACCACCCCGAGAGAAGGAAAGAGGAAGAAAAAAGAGAAAAAAGAAAAAAAAAAGTGAAAGAAGGAAAGAAGAAAAATGAGGAACAAAGAAGGAAAGAAGAAAAAAAAAAGGGAGAGAAAGAAGAAACAGCGAAGGAAAAGAAGAAGAAAAGAGGAGGAAAGAGAGGAGAAAAAAAAAAAGAGAAACAGAGAGAGAGAGAGAAGGGAAGGAAAAAAAAATTATAATTTTGGATTGATTTGACGATTATACCCCTAGATTTAACGGTTTTTTTTGACAGATGGACGATTTAAGAGTACATGTATTAACGTTAGGGACCATTAATGATACAAAAAAACGTTAGGGATGCAGTGTGATAATTTCGCAAACGTCAGGGACGTTTTGTGATAATAAGCCTTTATAGAAATTAAATGGTGTATGGTTTATCCATATCACTAGTGCTAAGAGTTGGTATGTAAACTAAATACCTCAATAAATTTATCACACTACTAGCAAAAGAGGCAAAACCCACAGTTCACCTATGTACATTAGTTAGGGAGTATCATTTGGCCCGCGGGCCGAAGTGGGTAGCCCGAGGTTTGATGGGCCAGAGCTTGGCATGGCCCGATGGTTAGGACCACTCGACCTGGCCCGTTTTAAGGTTAGGTAGGGGTAGGTCTTGGGCTTAGGATTTGAAACCTTCAGCCTGACACAAGTAGGCCCGCCCATTTGCCTTGTTTTGTTTTTACTTTTGCCTTATATTGCCTTATTTCCATTCCAAATGGGGGGTACTTACTTATTTACATTGTAAACTTAAGTAAATTGAGTAATATAAAAATAAATTAAAGTTAAAAGACAAGACATTTACTTAAATGGTTGGGATGAAAATAAGGCAAGGCAATATAAGGCAAAAACAAAATAGGCAATGGGCTCATACCAAATACAAAAAATTAGCCTACAAAAGCACTCAACCAAATACAAAATAGAAAGCCCAATCCAAAAAAGTTAAAAAGCTCAATTCAAATAAAATAGACTCATACCTAGAAATACATAAAACAAAAAACCCAAATCATAGAAACACTATAATCATTACAACTGGGTTGAGGCTACCTTTGATGATGATTTGTTAAGAGTTCCTAGAATTCGTAGTCTCTGTCATTTAGTTTTTGTGTGTTTAGGAGTTAATCCCCCTATTTCAACAAAATAAAAATAAAAACATATCACAGAAATACTATAACCAGGGCAGTGAGGGAGGGGCTGGAGCACATGTGTCGTCATTGTCAAAGCCATCAAACAAAGGGTAATGTCAACTCTTGATACACCCAACTAACAACTGTATATCAGATATCCATATATAAACTAGGAACGCAGATGGAGGCCTGATGTAACCAGTATCCTCGATGTACCCTAATTTTCACTTATTTAATGATTTTAAGTAATTGACTAGTCTAATATTTTGTTTAAATCAAATTCAATTATTTGGGAATTTTGTAAATCATATTTGATTTCATTAATTTAATTTTTTTTTTAATTTAATACAAGTAATTGGGAGAGAGGGATTTACACAAATATTCATTGATTGCTTGGAGGTTTCAAACCTCTGATTCAATTTAATATCCTTGGTTTGAATGAAAACCAATCGAAGTAATTTGTGTACCCTTTTTCTTTGTTATCAATTTGCTATGATGTGACCCATTATATCTTGGTTACTTCTAAGCGGTTTCGGTTCATGAAATTTCATATGGAATCCCCTTATCAAAGTTTTCCATGTAATGTAGTTTAACATTTGTTACGCCCAGATCCTGAATGCCTTGTCGAAATCATTGATATGTCACTGGCCTAAATCCTTCGAGTATTCAAAAATGAACGGAATCCCGCTAGTAAACACAAGCATATAAAAAAAATTGCAGAAACATAAAATTACAATAAAAACTAGCTAGTTCACATGCAAACTAGTGGACCAAATATACCAAATCAAATAAACGGTACCAGAATCCTACTTCCCAAGCACACAACCCAAACCATCCAATCTCAAGGAAACCTTCCATGGATCTGCAAAAATAAAAATTAAATGTGTGTGGCCTTAAGATCTATCTAATTAGCTCAATATCAGACCCAAAAAACTAACTATTTTCCCCAAGCAAAGAAAGTTAAGCCTAACCTTAATTTGTAAAACATGTAGTCTTCAAGGCCAAACTACTCCGAAAAACCTATAAGTTCTCCAATAACAAATTATAAATACCAAATTTAGGGTTGAGATATCACGACCATAAGAGAAAGTGAGAGATTGAGTGAGGGTAAAGGCAGGGTTGACGGCAATGGCTCCTTTGTCTTATCATAGACGGATGCATCTCGGCATCGGATCTCCATATGCGTCTCGGTGTCGGATCTCTACCACTATTCTTTTTGCGGTTTCTTTATATTTGGAATAAGTCACATAGACTCTTTGAGTTTTCGGTGTAGTTTTTACCTCTCCTTTTGTGAGAGTCTTTCACCTCTCTTTTGTGAGAGCTTTCCATACCTCTTTTGTGAGGGTTTTATTTATATTAATTGTTATGGCTTGGTTTTTTCAAGATTTATCTATTTTTAGTTATTCTGAATTTGCACTTTTAGTTGAGATGCTTATGCCAAAATTTCTTCGATCTTGTGTGATCGTTAGTGGAGGAGCCTTAGATTATCCTAATCTTGATATTAGATCGCTCCGTTATTGTAATGGCCCTTTATAGCTTGTGGTTTTTTTAGGTGACTTATGAATACAATTCCAGAATTTCTCACAAAAATAGAAGGTTGCAATTTGTTTTGTTTGAGTAAAATAGCGGTGCAAAACTGACAAGTGCTTATTTTAGTGATAATTTTCTTCTTAATATTGGAAGGAGAGCCTCCAAGTTCCAATCCGCATTCCATAACTTTTAAAAATAATAATAATGGCGCGTACCACAATAATCAACCTAAGGCAAGGCTTGCATTAGAAAAGAATTGTAATAATATTTACCAAATTGCCTAATGAAATAGAACAAATACAGTTATGATGTTTTCCTAAATAAATAAATAATTTTGTTTGTGCTGGGGCCTTTGGCGCCCCCTTTGTTCATAAAAAAAATAAATTATCTACACCCTAAATATAAAAAATCAAGCCACTGCCAATCCAAACAACTTTCCCGCGTGCTTCTCCACCTCGTCATAATTATCGAAACACTTTTTCGTAATCTGCTGAAACGTATGCAACGTCAGCAAGCTATCTGAACCGGCCTGGTGGCACTTCCCGACCGCCCGGTTCACCTCCAAACGTTTCGCAACTTGCTCCAACCCTCCGTACAAGCCATCACAAAAGCGGATCATGTGCTTCACGTCGTAAACTCTATTTCCGAAATAGACCCTCACAATTTTCAAAAACTCCTCCAAGTCTTTCAAGCCACTTGGCAATTGCTGGCCGGTCAAAATCTTGACCAGGTACCCGAAGTCGTACGCGCTATGGAACGTGACCCAGCTCACCGACTCGTTCAGGACGAGCCCCGATGACATCAGCAGCGCAGCGAACCGGGCAGAATCGATCCCCTCGGACCGGTTGCGGTCGAAGTCGATGCCCTGGCGGCGGAGGAGGGCGATGGAGTCGGGAGCGTGGGGGTCACGAGCGACGTCGAAGTCGCTGAAGTTGAACTCCCAGATGAAGCTCGTGGAGGAGGAGCCGAGGTCGGGGAGGTTGCCGTCGGGGTCGGACAAGGTGAGGCCCACCTGGATGAGGCTGAGGGCGTCGACGTTGGATTTGAGAGTCTTGTAGTGATCGGAAGGCTGTAAATCATGGCTGTACGGCGGCCGGAATATCAGTCCCGGAAACTCCGTGTCCATTGAGATGTAAGTGTAGTCGTCGATCACGGAGCGTATCAATTCGAATTCGGATTCTAAATTATGAGCCCACACCTGCCGGATCGTGATGGGCTTGGGACTTGAGCTCGAACTTTGATCCTCGTTGACGTACATGTTTTAGTGAGAAATTAATTACGTCTTTACCAAATAGTAAAGATGGGACGAAGACTGATTCTGAATCGACGGAGAAAAAGCCTTACGGGTATTGGATGAGTGAAGAGTGGCGTGGGGGTGTGTGGTTTTTATATGGAGATAGGAGGAGGGTGAAAAGGGATGTTGCCTGGAAAAAGAGGGAAGTCAAATTACTTCTGCGTGTAGGAGAAGAGAGAGAGAGGGGGTTTTCTTTTAAGAGTGTTGGATTAACGGAACAGAAATGCTCCTATTGGCTGTTGCCTTTCCCTTTTTATTTTATTTTTTCTTGTTTTTGTTTCTTTCTTTCTTTTTCTCTCCCTCTCTCTCTCTCTGTCGCTTTCTTTCCAATTTCCAATTCTTATATTTTTCTTTCCTGGTTTGGTTTGTTTATTGAAAGTGGGTTATAAGTTGTAAACAGGTGGGGCCAACTGGGATGCTGATTGGATTGGGATTATATTCAGTGTATGGATAGGAAAAAAAAACTTACTAGGATAGCACTATTTTGCTATTCACGATTAATAATATAATAATATGTTGAAAAATTATATTACGTGTCATTATATTATTAATCAAAAATAATAAAAAAGTATTATACTAGAATTTCTCTCATAGATAGGAGTATTATTGGTTAGGTGATGTTGGCGTTCGGGTGGAAGCAAAGAAAAATACTGCCCACCACGTCAATCTCCTTTTATTTATCTATTTTGCTGTGTTTTAAATTGTTTGTTTTCGGGATAGAGAATTGGCTTTAATATTTTGTCCTTATTTATATCACTCAATTCAGTCTCCATGTAATATGTGAATGTGGTCAAAGTCAATATGGGTTGCACCAAGAAAGTGGCGGTACTTTCTAGTCTTCAATTTCAAGTTTAAAGTCTTTATTGCTTTGAGAGTATTTTTGCTCATTACTTTAATTCAAGGTGTATCATCACCACCATTCTCAATATTTGACACGTCTCTATTGACATAATCATGGTTGCATAAATACAAAGTAAATAGTTAACTATAATTATGCCAAGGGACACGCGACAAGTGTTGAGAAAAGTAGTGAGAGTACACCTTGGGTTAAAGTGGTGAGCAAAAATATACCATATTGATTTAAGGTTTAGGGTTGTGTTCGAGAACATCAAATCAGCTAAGCCTACTCTTCATCTTTTTTTCTGCCACAATGCAATGGAGGATCCCAATTTGGGCAAGTTTCATATTTGGATGGAAAACAATTCCTAAACATAACCTATTTTCATCTATTACTCCTACACTAATGTATGACTGCCCACACTCACATAATAATTTGTTTATGTATTATAGGGTGAATCAAGAATTAGTTTGCGTAATTAATTTTGTAATTTTTATTATGGAGTGTTTCCAATGAATTAACTTGATCATCATAAAGTTATTGACAATTGTGATGCGTTGCTTGTTTGTGCAAGAATTATGTTCCCACACCCCCTATTATCTAAAAATAGGAGCATCAGAACCAGAACAACTGTTAGCATTTTATACTAAATAAGAATAGATATTTAGTTATATACCCATTCTTAGCACTAGTGATATAGATAAATCCTGCACAATTTAATTTCTATAAACAAACCTAAAAATCGACAGCTAACCCTGTTGAATTTAATTGGGAGATTCACTGTTGTACTCAATATAGGGGCCCAAATTCCATTTATACAGAATGGTAGAGAGGTCCTAAAGCTCATTTATAACACAACAAAGAGGCTTCGAAGTTCCTATAAATTACAAAATTGTCATCGATTTCTTAAAACAAGCCAAGCTCCAAAACCTCATATAAAAAAACTCAAAACACTCAGTAGGCATCAAAGTAATCAAAATTAAATTCAATAGGGCCAGCTGTCATTTTTTGGGTTTGTCTATAGAAATTAAATGATATATGGTTTATCTATATTATTAGTGCTAAGAATGGGTATATAACTAAATATCTCAATTTCATTTTGATTATTAAATTACTTTGATACTTTGTTAAGTATTTTGGGTTTTTTTATATATGAGGTTTTGTAGTTGGGCTTGTTTTAAGAAACCGATGGCAATTTTAGGCATAATAATAATGAATCCCTCGATTTGAAAAGCATGCCAACATTAATAAATATTTTAATGATCACTATTTAAACATAAAGAAAGAAGTGATAGTGAAGTCATTCGGCTGTTACATTATGCACGCTTAAAATCATGTGAATAGTGAAACAAGAAAGAACAAGGAAACTCATACTTCAATTATTGGCCTTTCGATTTCGACCAAGAGAAAGACTTTGATGATTGGCATACGCGTTTATTAATCTCCTTTTTCTACCCAATTCAATAAATAAAAAATTCCAAATCCAACTGAAACTGTACCCAATTTTGGACAACATGATTTGGACTAGAGCCTAAAGGGTTTCTGACATAAAGTTCTGATTATTTTTTTTGGTTACAATAAATTTCTAATTTTTCAATTGATCTAAGAGCATATCCAGCGCTTGCATCCAACCGGGCAGGAGGCCCCCCAGTCAAGCCCAGCAAGGCTCCAGCGCGAGAGAAGAAGCTCGGGCAAGACCTGGGTCCCACCAACCTAGGGGGGCAATTTCTGCCTGGGCTCTAGCCTAAAGGCGCTGACATCAGCGAGCAAAAAAAATCGAAAAAAATTTCAATTTTTTTTTTTAAAAAAAAAACCAAATTGGGGTGGATTCTTTTTTTAAAAAAATTACAAATTTTTTTTATATATTTTGTTACATAATCTTTTTTTTTTTTCCCCTTGCCCTAGCCTTTTGGGGTGGAGCCAAAAAAGGCAAGGCTGCCACTATTCACATGAATAGTCCCAGCCTTTGCTTGACTTAGCCTTTCTGGGTGGACATGCTCTAAAGATGGGGTAAGGTGGGATGGTTAAGGCAAGAGCAGAACCAAATTTTTTTGACTTGTGGGCTAGTTAAATTTTTTAGATTAAATTACAATTTCTAGAATAAAAATATATATTAAATCATACCAAAAATAAATACTTATTAAATGCAACCTAAAATTACATATAATCAAAATGAATATATATTCAGCAACATAATTGAACGTATATCTATTCAAATTGTGCCTTGTGATCTTGAGAGAATTGAAATATTTTGGGATCCTGAGCCTCTGTACTTAGAGAGTACGTATTTACCTACATTTCATAAAATCTAAACATTCAAATCATCTAACAACTTAAAGCAAGCCAAATCAGCTAAATATGTTTTTGCCTTTATTAACAATAATAGCATTCGTTACTCTGTGTTTTCTCCTAAGAACCAACTTCATTGTCACTCTCCATCTTTTCCCTTTCTTTTTCTGATGAATAATAAAAAATTCCCAACCCGATCCTAAGAAACACCAACCCATTTCAAATTACCAAGCCTGCTTCTCAACCGACTCTGTAATTTACACAAACAGAAGGCCACTTCCATAATAGCAATTTTATAATAATCCTCCTTATCTCAAATTGGAAGATCTGTTATGGGATAGGGTGAGGGAATCTACCATCATACAAAAAAAATAAGATATGAGTGAAATTAAAAATAAATAAATAAATTCTTCTCTATAATGGAATAAAATTGGGGATATGGAGGAGGATGGAAATATTGGGTGGTTGCCATGGAAGCTGATGACAAGCAGTCATGAGGAGGATGAATTGGAATAGGAATTAGATGGCTCGAAAGGAGGAAATCTGGCAAGTGTTGGAAGATGAATGCGTAGTCCTTAATGGAGTTATAGTCATGATGAGGATTATGGATACAAGGGTTGAGAGACAGAGGGACTGTTACTGTCAATTTTTAAAGAAAATTACAAACAAATCTATACACTAGCTGATGCGGCTTGCTTTAAGTCGTTAGATGATTTGAATGATTGAGATTTTATAAAATGCGAATAAATAAATATTCTCTAAATGCAGAGGCTCCGGATCCTTATAGTTTTTGTATATGTTCGAATGTCTAACAGTACTTTATAGAAGTAGTCCTAAATTATCAAATTCCCATTATAAATTGTTATACCAAAAAGAATTGTTTATCTTATTAATTAAATTGCCCCAATTAAGAAAGCAAATAAATTTAATAAACAAATTAATTTATAAATTTTTGTATCTTTAAATGATCAAAACACTTCCAACCCATACAACACTCCAGCGTGTTGCTCAGGCCCGCCATGCACAAAATACACATCCCTCATCTTCTGAAACGCATGCCATGTCAGCAAGCTATCCGAACCGGCCTGGTGGCACTTCCCGACCGCCCGGTCCACTTCTAAGGTTCTAGCAACCCGGTCCAACCCGCCGTACAAGCTCTTACAGAAGCGCATCATGTGCTTAACGTCATAAACTCTGTGTCCGAAAAAGACCCTCAAAATCCTCAAAAACTCGTCCAAGCCACTGGGCAAGTTCCGGCGAGTGAGAATTTTGACCAGGTAGCCGAAGTCGTACGCGCTGTGGAACGTGACCCAACTCACCGAGTCGTTGCAGACGAGCCCCGAGGACATCATCAGCGCGGCGAACCGGGCTGAGTCGACTCCTTCGGACCGGTTGCGGTCGAAGTCGATGCCCTGGCGGCGGAGGAGGGCGATGGAATCGGGAGCGTGGGGATCACGCGCGACGTCGAAGTCGCTGAAATTGAACTCCCAGATGAAGCGCGTGGGGGAACCGCCGAGGTCGGGGAGATTGCCGCGGGAGTCGGAGAGGGTGAGGCCCACCTGGATGAGGCTGAGGGCGTCGACGTTTGATTTGAGGACCCTGTAGTGATCGGACGGCCGGAGTTGGTGGCTGTATGGCCTCGTGGGGTCCACGGCCGGGCGGAAGATGAGGCCCGGGAACTCGGTGTCCATGGAGATGAAAGGGTAGGCGTCGATGACGCTCTGGATCAGCTCGAATTCGGATTCGAGATTGTGGGCCCACACTTCCCGGATCACGATTGGTTTTTGTTTCGGATTCGGATCTTCGCCGTCGCCGCCGCCGCCGTACATGTCTGGATCCAGGAAGAAAATAATTGAAGAGAAATATTTTATTGTTATTTATGATTTTTGTTTTTGCTTCGGAGCTGAAGAGAAGTTGTGAATATTTGAGTGGGTTTTGGGGGTTTATATATATATGGAGAGACAGAGGAGTGAGAGGAGGGAGGGATGGTGCTTGGAAATTGGATGAGCAGAGTGAGAGAGAGAGAGAGAGAGAGAGAGAGAGTGCGTGTATGAGGTCAAGTGTGTTGGATGCGTTTTGTTGTCTCTGTTGACCGTGGACTAGTTTGTAAGTAACAGTAATGTATAATAATTTATGAGAATTGGTCCAGGTTGGCCTCTTCTTCTTCTCTATCATTCTGTCCCTTTCCTTCCTTCCCAATTCAATGAATCATTGGATTGGATGAGTGAATCTTTTCTATACACAGTGTTCTTCTTCTTTTCTTTGTAATTGAACTATTCTTTTTCTTGGTACTATTTTCAATCAATTGTCCTTCTCTGCTTGTGTGTTTCTACTAATTTATATCGGCGATAATGAAAGAGCGGGGAATAAAATGTGCATAGGTAAATTTGAGAGTTAAAATCTAAAATTTAAGTGAGAAACGTGCGTGGTCAGCCTTTTCACTAGCATAATCTCATTACATCTCAAAGAGAGATGTTAATACGTTATTTATACTCATGTAAAAGAGTGAGGATGCACTATGGACACCAAAACTTTACGTATCAAGAAGAGAAATTCATGATCAAATTTTATTGATACAAAAAAGGAAGACTGAAAAAGACTGCATTCTTCCGTTTGAAAACGTCTTCGTTTGACCAAATAGACTTACGAGTCTTACAGAGAAACTCGCATTCTTTTGATAAACTCTTCCAAATTATAAGATAATTGCGCGTTTCCAACAAGACTGTCTACAGTACTACTGTAGGCAGAAAAGGATAAAAAAATAATAATAAATAAATCCATGAAATGAAAATAGGCCAACTAACTCTTTCTTCTTGGTCAACAATATCAGCCAACTTGAAAAGATTGCTTTCAAGGTTAACAACTTCTCTTTGTTATTTGATTTTGGATCAGTGGTCAACTATACG
Source organism: Prunus avium (assembly GCF_965620075.1). Classification (NCBI taxonomy): domain Eukaryota; kingdom Viridiplantae; phylum Streptophyta; class Magnoliopsida; order Rosales; family Rosaceae; genus Prunus; species Prunus avium. The sequence continues at coordinate 27,271,049 of NC_142289.1, forward strand.
TTGACCAATACCACACATAGAAATAGTGCATTATTTTAGTGTAATGGAACACCCACACACAGAAATGTATTAAAAACAGTTAGTTGGATTTAGTATTTAAATGATGTAATTAGAGGTCGACGGCAAGCCCTATGGGAATAAAAGCAATGATATTTAGAAGCACGTTTAAAAGCATGTCAAGGAAAGCCTTTGGAATCTGTATATCAACTTCCAGCCGGCTTCTTGCTTCATCAGGACATGAGTTTTACCCAAAAAGACAAAAAAGAAAGAAAAAAAACGTGGGCTTGAACCAAGCTAAAACGTTGATTTTTTAAAATCAATTTTTATTCTTCTTTTGTACTTGTGCTGATTGGCCCACCAAGCTAAGGTTAGGGGCCGATTGGTATACACGTAACTGTTAGAAAATTTTCAATTTAATATTCATTTCTAAATAAGTTTCCTTATTCTTCCTGGATTATTCAATTTCCTTAGAACATAAGGAGTGACCAATTTCCTTAGAGCATAGGGAGTGACCGCAATTTAGTTAAGGCATAGGGAGAAGGGTACTGTTATCTATAAATAGAGATATTCTCATGCCATTGATGAATGCATACGGAAATTTGCAACACATTGTCAGGTTTTAGATTCTCCAGGCGAGTAAACCCCAGCCATGGCTTCCTTCAAGGACGCAGACCCAGCCCTAGGGTTCTTAACCCGAAAGGATGCCGACGTCATGCTACCACGACCCACTAGGGTTAAGAACAAAACCCCAGCCCCTGTTCAAATTACCGCAGAGCAAATCCTCCGTGAGGCACGTGAGCGCCACGAGGCTGAAATCCGACCTCCCAAGTAGAAGATCACTGATCCCTCCGAGCTCGCAGATTACCGCCTCCGAAAGCGCAAGGAATTCAAAGACCAAATCCGGCGCCTGAGGGGGAATGTCAGATATTGGATCAAGTATGCGCAGTGGGAGGAGTCCCCCATAAGGACTTCGAACGTGCTCGCTCTGTTTGGGAGCGTGCCCTTGAGGTCGATCACCGGAACCCTACCCTGTGGCGCAACTATGCTGAGGCGGAGATGAAGAACAAGTTCATCAACCATGCAAGGAACGTGTGGGACCGTGCCGTCACCCTCTTGCCTAGAGTTGATCAGATTTGGTACAAGTATATTCACATGGAAGAGATTATAGGGAATGTGGCTGGTGCTCGGCAGATATACGAGAGGTGGATGAATTGGATGCCGGACCAGCAAGGCTGGCTCTCCTTCATCAAGTTTGAGCTTCGCTATAATGAGATCGAGCATGCTAGAGCGATTTTCGAGCGTTTCGTGCAATGTCATCCGAAAGTTGGTGCTTGGATTCGGTATGCCAAGTTTGAGATGAAGAATGGTGAGGTTGCGAGGGCAAGAAATGTATATGAGAGAGCAGTGGAGATCATGGGCGATGATGAGGAGGCCGAGCAGTTATTTGTGGCTTTCGCTGAATTTGAGGAGCGGTGCAAAGAAACTGATGGAGCAAGGCGTATTTATAAATTTGCACTTGATCATATACCCAAACGAAGGGTTGAGGATTTGTATAAAAAGTTTGTGGGTTTGGAGAAGCAATATGGAGATAGACAAGGCATTGAGGATGCGATTGTGGGAAAGAGGAGATTTCAATATGAAGATGAGGTTAGGAAGAATCCTCTTAATTACAATTCCTGGTTTGATTATATAAGGCTAGAAGAGAGTGCAGGAAATAAGGACAGAATTAGAGAGGTTTATGAGAGAGCTATTGCTAATGTTCCTCCTGTGCCGGAGAAGCGGTATTGGCAGCGCTACATTTACTTGTGGATCAATTATGCACTATATGAGGAGCTTGATGCTGGAGACATGGAACGTGCACGAGATGTATATAGGGAATGCCTTCAACTAATTCCTCACGAGAAGTTTTCATTTGCGAAAATATGGCTTCTCGCTGCCTTGCTTGAGATACGATAGCTGAAGCTCGAGGGTGCACGCAAGATCCTTGGTACTGCAATAGGCAAGTCACCTAAAGATAAGATATTTAAGAAGTATATTGAGATTGAGCTGAACCTTGGGAATTTCGATCGATGTCGGAAATTGTATGAAAAGCATCTGCATTGGTCCCCAGAAAATTGCTATGCGTGGACCAAGTATGCAGAGTTAGAGAAATCTTTGTGTGAGACAGAACGGACTAGGGCGGTTTTTGAACTTGCCATTGCCCAACCAGCACTTGACATGCCTGAATTGTTGTGGAAGGCATACATTGACTTTGAACTATCAGAGGGTGAATTTGAGAGAGCTAGAGAACTTTACGAGAGACTCCTAGACCGAACAAAACACCTAAAGGTGTGGATCAGTTATGCGAAATTTGAGGCATCTGCTATAGTGGAAGCAATGTGTTCAGAAGACCAGGATCAGGATTATCTTCGTGAACAAACGAAGCAATGTGTTCAGCGTGTTCGAAGAATATTTGAGAAAGCTTTTAACTATTTTAGAACTTCAGCACCTGAGTTGAAGGAAGAACGGTGTCTCTTGCTTGAAGAAATGTTGAATGTGGAGGCTAGCTTTGGAGATCTCGGTGATGTTTGCTTAGTCCAGTCTAAGCTTCCAAAGAAACTTAAGAAGCGGAGGCCAATAGTAACCGAAGATGGCCCTGCTGGATATGAGGAATACATTGATTACAGCTTCCTAGAAGAAGCACATACCCAAAACCTCAAGATATTGGAAGCTGCCTACATGTGGAAGAAGCGAAAGGTGGTTTAGGAAATAAGAAAAGGAAGAACATTTTGTTTTCCCTTAATAGCAATGATGTTTATTTCTCTGATGTGGTTTGCAGATGTTAGAATGCACTAGAGATTAGCGTGTATTTGTAGAATTATGGATTTATGAATCCTTCCATTTATAAGTTGGGAAGCTTCCAGTTTTCTTTGTAGAGGCTGCATAGTCCGCTTGAAACGTAGATTGGTTTGTATGATGTGCTAACATCTTTCCAGCTAATGTACCTGTATGCTTAATTATAATAATCATTCTCTTCATAGTCATTATGTATTTTCAATTGATCAATTATTTTCATTTTATAATTATTTATATGATATGGTTTGTTCATTTGATGCTAATTTTTTGAATAAACTGAATGGTGGATTAGCAGCTAAAACGGAAGAGTGATGCGGCAGATTACGAAGCTGAGTCTAGTGATAGGACAGCTGCTCCTGGCTGAAGTAGTTACCAGCCCCCTCCAGACTCCCGTGTCAAGCAAGGTGGGAAAGGCAAACAAAACATCAAGGCTGACAAAGTGCAGCAGATCTGGACCACAGACTCCGGCTTTCAATGTGGGTGAGTGTTACTTAAATCTGTCAAGTGTGCTCCCATACTTGTAGTTCTATTATATATGCGAGGTAAGGTTTAATTGAGATTTGAAGAATGGATTAGTTGTGTTCCGAAAAGAATGAATTGGCTGATACTATTAGAATTTATGGGATGTGTTTGCTTGATTGCTCCCATCTAATCTGTATAATTGACAGGTTCTCCTTCTGGGGCTAATCTTACTCCGGCCGGACCTTGTCGTTTTGACAGCTCCCTAGGTAACAGAACAATTTCCTATGTTTTTTGTTAACTGATTTTATCGTTTAGTTATTTAGGTTCTTCATGAGAAAAGCAAGTTAATTTTTTCATTTGTTGTGCAAATATTATGGCAATGTCCTATTATTGCCATTCAGGTCTCTCATAACAAAAAAGTTTATCAATCTGATCAAACGTGCGGAAGATGGTATTCTGGATCTCAATAATGCTGCTGATACTTTAGAGGTGACTATTTTCCTATCTGTTGTAATGTATTCTATGCCAAGGATCTGTAAATTATAAGTGCTTTTTTTTATGTAGGTGCAAAAGAGGCGGATATATGATATAACAAATGTTCTTGAAGGAATTGGTCTCATAGAAAAGAAGCTCAAAAATAGAATTCAGTGGAAGTAAGGGATTAGTTGTATTTGTTTCCTGAAATTTTAACAGATATTTTTCCACTTTATTAAGTTGTAAATATTCAATTATCCACTGTACATTAGAAGTTACTCAAAATTGAGTGATTGGTTGATTAGGGGACTTGATGTCTCGAGGACAGGAGATGTGGACGAAAATTATCCTAGTTTACAGGTACGGAAAAAAGTGAACTTGTTGCTTGGCATGCTCATGCTTGGATAGCTTGGTCTTGGCTCAGTGTTTGAGACTGTATGTTTGTTTGCTCAAAAGTACCAATGCTGTTGGTGTTTGTGCTATTATGTCCTGTTATTTGTTGTTTTTCTGTTCTCTCTTCTTTTTGGACGTGCCAATCCCCAACCTCGCTATTATTGTTGATTCCAAACCTAGACTGAAAGTGTTAGCTGATTAAAAAGGATGCATTTACTTGCAAGGAAGTAAATAACAATATAAATCTGAAGTCAACATCCCTTTTACTGACTGGTTGGGTTTTCTGTGCAAATTGCTTTCCATATTTGAACTTCAGCATGATATCGTTACTGGTCATGTTACCTAAGTCTACATGTTTTGTCCAGTTCCAATGCATTCAAATATGAATAACTGGCATGACAAAGCGGGGATTTTATGTTCTTGACTCGAATAGTTGAGCTTGCTAGATTTCAGTCCGCATGTTTTGTCCAGTACCATTTTTCAGCGTAATGAATTCAGATATGAATGATTGGCATGACAAAGCAGGATTTGTGTTCTTGATTAGATTACTTTGACAAGACTTGTTTTTGGTTGATCGTGCTAGATTTCAGTCCACATTTGTCCAGTTCCAAGTTTGTGTGATGCATTTGAATTTCAATGATTGTCATGAAAAAAATCAGGATTTGTGTTCTTGGCTGGAAAGAGTTTCCAAGGCCTTTGTTTGGTTGAGCTTCCTAAGATTAGTGTCATGGTTGATTAAGACTAGAGACAATGGATCATACATAAAATCTGTCAACTATTCATTGCACGTCATAGCAAAAATCACTAGTAAAAAAAACCCCTTGCGCGACGAAACACAATTCGTCACTCAAAGTGACTTTGCGCGACGAAAATTAAACTTCGTCCCTCAAAGTCTTACGCGACTAAATTTTGCGCAACAAAACACAAATCGTCGCACAAAGTCACTTTGCGCGACGACAAAACATCGTCGCTCAAAATAACTTTGCGCGACGAAACAATAAAATTCGGTGCACAAAGTCTTGCGCGACGAAGTGTGGTTCGTCTCGTAAAGTCTTTACAAAAATAAACAAAATAAAAAATTATTTGTAAAAATCTTTGCATGACTTTGCGCGACGAAACAATAAAATTCGGTGCACAAAGTCTTGCGCGATGAAGTGTGTTTCGTCTCGCAAAGTCTTTACAAAAATAAATAAAATAATTTTTTTTATAAAAATCTTTGCATGACTTTGTGCGACGAATTTCTAAACTTCGTCTCGCAAAGTCTTTACAAAAATAAAAATAAATAAATAAAAAATTATTTTGCTAGAAAAATATAATATTTTAAATGTATTATATTTTAAATTGACGATCAAATTGGTTCATTGTATTCATATAGGGTCAAGGAATGTAGCTATAAAAAATCATCAAAATCGAAATTGAAATAACCGTTAAATCGTCATTTTTCGTTTATAACCGTCGAAAAGTTTTATCCTATTACTTGATCTCTGAATGTTTATTTTTTCCGATTTTTGGCGTATATGATCTTGAAGTACAAACAAACAAGTTTGACGGTTGGATCTTTGAAACTAGTTTCATAGAATGCGTATGCCATCAAAAAAATATATTCACTAACAATTAAGATTTTATTTATACTTTCATTAAATACAACATAAGATTTTGTGGTATCCACTAGTGTAAATATTTTAAATTGAAGATCAAATTGAGTCATTGTATTCATATAGGTTCAAGGAGTGTAGCTGTAAAAACTCATCAAAATCGGAGTTAAAATAACCGTTAAATCGTGATTTTTGTTTATAACCATCGAAAAGTTTTGTCCCATTACGTGATCTCTGAATGTTTATTTTTTCTGATTTTTAGGGTATACAATCTCAAAATATAAACAAACAAGTTTGACGGTTGGATCGTTGAAACTAGTTTCATAGAATACATATGCCATCAAAACAATATATTCACTAACAATTAAGAGTTTATTTATACTTTCATTAAATATAACATAAGATTTTGTGGTATCCACTAGTGTAAATATTTTAAATTGACGATCGAATGCAGTCATTGTATTCATATAGGGTCAAGGAGTGTAGCTGTAAAAAATCATCAAAATCAGAGTTGAAATAACCGTTAAATCATGATTTTTCGTTTATAACCGTTGAAAAGTTTTGTCCTATTACTTAATCTCTGAATGTTTATTTTTTCCGATTTTTGGTGTATATGATCTCGAAGTGTAAACAAACAAGTTCAATGGTTGGATCGTTGAAACTAGTTTCGTAGAATGCGTATGCCATCAAAATAATATATTCACTAACAATTAAGAGTTTATTTATACTTTTATTAAATATAACATAAGATTTTGTGGTATCCACTAGTCTAAATATTTTAAATTGACGATCGAATGTAGTCATTGTATTCATATAGGGTCAAGGAGTGTAGCTGTAAAAAAATCATCAAAATCAGAGTTGCAATAACCGTTAAATCTTGATTTTTCATTTATAACCTTCAAAATGTTTTGTCCCGTTACTTGATCTCTGAAAAAAAAAAAATTCCCGATTTTTGGCGTATATGATCTCGATGTGTAAACAAACAAGTTTGATGGTTGGATCGTTGAAACTAGTTTCATAGAATGTGTATGCCATCAAAACAATATATTCACTAACAATTAAGAGTTTATTTATACTTTCATTAAATATAACATAAAATTTTGTGGTATCCACTAGTGTAAATATTTTAAATTGATGATCGAATGCAGTCATTGTATTCATATAGGGTCAAGGAGTGTAGTTGTAAAAAATCATCAAAATCAGAGTTGAAATAACCGTTAAATCTTGATTTTTCTTTTATAACCGTCGAAATATTTTGTCCCATTACTTGATCTCTTAGTGTTTATTTTTTCCGAATTTTGGCGTATATGATCTTGAAGTATAAACAAACAAGTTTGACAGTTGGATCATTGAGTAGCTTTAAATTTGTTTATTTTGTACGTATAACACTTAAGAAATTGAATAGTATATATATTTATTAGTAGCTTTAAATTTTTTTTAATACTTTGCAGGACCAATATAATAATTCATCGCGCAAAGTATACTCCAAAAATTTGGTCGGGTACCAAAAATGCGAATTTATTTTAAAATTTTTTTTACGACTGCGCGCGACTAATATATCGTAGTTCGTCGCGCAAAGTATACTCTAAAAATTTGGCGAGTACCAAAAATGGGAATTTAAAAAAAAAAAAAAAAAATTACGACTTTGCGGGACGAATATATAGTTCGTTGCGCAAAGTTTTGAGGGACTAATATATAGTCGTTCGTCGCGCAAAGTATACCCGAAAAATTTGGGCGGGGTACCAAAAATGCGAATTTTAAAAAAAAAAAAAATTACGACTTTGCGGGACAAATATATAGTTCGTCGCGCAAAGGTTTGTGGGACCAATATATCATCATTCGTCGCGCAAAGTATACCCGGAAAATTTGGGCGGGTACCAAAAATGCGAATTTTTTTTGAATTTTTTTTAAAAAAATTACGACTTTGCGGGACGAATATATAGTTCGTCGCACAAAGGTTTGTGGGACCAATATATAATCATTCATCGCGCAAAGTATACCCGAAAAATTTGGGCGGGGTACCAAAAATGCGAATTTGTTTTAAAAAATTTTTCCCAACATTGCGCGACCAATATATAGCAGTTCGTCGCGCAAAGTATACTCTAAAAATTTGGCGGGTACCAAAAATGGGAATTTGAAAAAAAAAAATTTACGACTTTGCGGGACCAATATATAGTCGTTTGTCACGCAAAGTATACCCGAAAAATTTGGGCGGGTACCAAAAATGGGAAGCGGGAATGTTGTGGTTGCACAAAACTTTGAGCGACCAAAATTTCATCGGGCAAAACCCTAAAAATTTGGGTGGGTACCAAAAATGGGAATTTTTTTTTAAAATTTTTTTCGAGACTTTGCGCGACCAATATATTGTTTCGTCGCACAAAGTGATATGGTTTTTAAAACCAAAATAACAACTCCACCATTTTCTCAATGTCTTCTACTCTTACCTCTCCTCTTTCTTTCCTTCTCCCCAAATCCTACCCTTTCTCTCACACTCACTCCTCTCACTTAATCTCTCATCTCTCTCTTAACTATCTCTCACTCTCACTCACTCTCTTATCTCTCTTTTCATCATCTCTCACTCTCACTCACTCTTTCATCTCTCTCTCTCTCTCACTATCTTCTCTATTCTCTCACACTCACTTCTCCCTCTCATTCTCACTCACTCAAAATCTTGCCAAAAGGTATGTTCTCTCCAAACTTTAATTTTTTTTTTCATTCATATGTGTTTTTGGAGTTAGTTTTGAGTTTATGCCAATTTTTTGTTATTTGACAATATTTGTTTTTTTTGTAGGGAATCGTCGAGACTTTGACGGCTAAAGTTGAGGATTTGGACGCTATCGAAACATATCCTCCGCCACTACCACCACAATAGGCTTGTAGATTTTATTATTGTACTTTGTTAATTTATGTGTACATTTTGAATATTATATATATTGGATAATTTGACCACTATTTTTCATACGTAATTTTATTTTGAATATGTCAATTTAAATTAAAGTAATTAAAAAAAATAAAATCATACAATTAAATTAAATTAAAAAAGTAAAAATTTGAAAAATTAATATAATGAAATTGATATAAGAGAAATAATAAAACAAAATGTCAAAAACCTTGGGCGACAAAATATTTCGTCGCACAAACTATTAAACTAGTTTATTTTAATTAAAAAATTTTAAAAATTAAAAAATTAAAAAAATTGAATATTTCATCGCGCAAAGATTTGCGTGACATTAGGATTCGTCTCGCAAAGTGTATTTGTGCGACGTTAACTTTCGTCGCGCAAATATTCGTTGCGCAAAGTGTATTTGCGCGACGTTAACTTTCGTCGCGCAAAGTAATTAATATTCGTCGTGCAAAGTGTATTTGCGCGACGTTAACTTTCGTCGCGCAAAGTTGATAGTATTCGTTGCGCAAAGTAGTTATAATTCGTCGCGCAAAGTACCTTTGAGCAACGTTAGTATTCGTCGCGCAAAGTTGTTATCGTTACTTTGCGCGACAAAAAATAATTTTCGTCGCGCAAAACCTTTCTTTACGATCCTTGCACGATAGAACTTGCGCGACCAAAATTTCGTCGCGCAAACTTTGCGCGACGAAATTGTACTTTGCGCAACAAAATTCTTTCGTCGCACAAAGTGTTTTTTGTAGTAGTGAATAATGTTTGCCAATTCTGAAGTACAGATATGACCTCATTCACAATTTCCTTTTTATCCCAGGCACAAGTTGAAAACCTATCTGATGAGGAGCGCAGATTGGATCAGCTAATAAGGTTAATCCTTGGCTGATGCTACTTTTTCGTTCTCTGCTATTGTTATTTGTTGTTTTGTGCTGAAGCTATTAAATTGTCCAGAGAAATGCAGGAAAGGTTGAGGGACCTGAGCGAAGATGGAAGCAATAAGAAGTAAAGTTTTATCCTTTAATGTTCAGTATTCAATTACATTCCATGGAAGGTCATCACTGGCTAGTTTTTAACATTCTATTTTTAGCTTACCTTGTTGCAATTTATGCAAACACTTATCTCAGTTTTCCTTTTTACTTTGGAATATGGCTTTTTGTCACTGAAGAAGACATCAAGGGCTTACCTTCAGGGAGTAGATTTTAAGGCTGGAGAGCCAAGCCAAAAGGGTTTTGTGCACAAGGATACCAAACAGCTCATGTATGTCTTTTTGTTGGGTTTGCAATGGCCAAAAGTTGAAATAATGCAAGATGAAAGGTTATTTTGGTTGATGTTTTTTGTTGGAGAAGTTGTGAAGTTTTCCTATGCACAATATCATTTTCTTAGTTCTTTCGCGCCAAGGACTGGCCCCCACAAGTGACATACGGTCTCACAAAGATGTTCTAGGTGTTGGTTTGGTTTGGAGAATATCATTGTGAAAATTTGCCTTTTGGCACAATTATGGTCATTTTTTGCTTCGCCTCATAATTTTCACTATGGAGTGTTTCACGTGAATTCAAGGTTTCAGACATGTTGCAAATGGTTATGGTGATGATTTTGACCAAGTTTGGGGGTCCCATATGGCCTGCATTGTATTTTAGGTTGATTGGAAGTTCAAATATGAGCCAAAATACCAAAATTGCAACTGCTGCATTTTCTGGCTGTTCATCAAATTTTTCGTCGCTAAAACCTTTTTGCGAGGGTTGTTCGTCGGATTTTTTTGTAGAGAAAAGGTTCCTGGCACTCTTTAGCGACGGTTTTCGGCAGAAAAACCGTCGCTAAAGGTCATTTTTCCAGATTTTGCTGCTGTTGCTGTCCTCACATGTAGCTGCTTCACACTTAGTTTGGGGGTGGTTTGCCTAACACACTAGGGCCTCATGCCTCACCAATTTTCTCTTCATGAAGCTAGTGCAAATAAACCTGGGAAGTCCTCTTCTTTTCCTTATTTCTTTTATTTATTTATTTATTTAATCAATTTTTTTTAAATTTTCTATATGCTTCCTTCCTTAACTGTGCATTGCATGTTTTCTTTTCTTAACATTGAGGATAATGTTTAGTTCTAGTTTGGGGGTGGGAAACTTTGTTTAGGTTGTTTTCTTTGAGTATTTAAAAAATAATAATTTTCAAGATTAAGAAATTTTTTTTGTTTTTTTTTTGGTTGACAAATTTCAAATTTGTGTGTGTTAATCTTAGTCGTTTGTTCTTCTTGTTAATTGTGAACAATTCAAAGTCCAGTGAAATTTAAATTTTGAATTTGATATTCATAGGTGAGTTTAAAGGTTTGAACATACTTCCATTAAGAAATCTAGGGTGAAATTTGGAATCATAGTTATTTACTTTGGATGAGTGGATTAGTCATATGCTTCACCTTGAGACTTTCACATGCACACCAACATTCTTGTAGGGAGTTAAACGAGTTTTGAGTATACTCATCCTTTTGTTTGATAAAATATAGGATTAGTTAGCATTTAACTAAAAGGTTCGAATAAGGTATATCATATTAAAAGTGACCAAAGAAGTCACAGCCCTATGCAAAATCAAAGTACAATTCAACGAAGCTAGAGTGAAAATTAAAGTGAGCTAAAAGCTAAAAGTCAAAAATTACATACAAGCCTTTTTAACTCGAGTGAGTAAGTCCTTCGGAATGTCTTCACATTTAGTGCCCTAAAGTCATATGATTTGGGAGTCACTGACCTAAAGCTCGTTACATGGGTTATTAGAAAGCTTGTTCCGGAAAAAAAAAATGCCTCTGCTAGTTGTTTTCTAGGTAGTCCCTTCTTCATGGTAGACAATGAAATATTTGTTAATTACTGGATGCGTAAGATATTATATTTGAGTCTTTCCTTTGAAATGGTACGTAATATTATTGGAGATACTTAGTTGGTATTGTAGATCCTATCTAAGACTTCCCAAGATCATTAATGTCACATATCGTGTTCATACTAAAACTCAACATAAAGTCATTATTCTTGGTACAAAAGAAAAATAAAATAAGCTTTTATACTTAAAGAAGAATATATGCATAAACTTAATTTCTAGTGAGTATGATGTTACATGAACACATTACTAGAAGACTTGAGAAAAGCTCAATGATTCTCAAGCGAATGAGGTGCATGTTCAATGATTAACGAAAAACAACAAGGGAAATCGAACGATAACCCTTCAGAACAAAGCTGAAGTCCACCAGCAAACTAGAATCCCCACAGGAATTGAGTAAAACCTCAAGATTTATTGAATACAAATATGAATATTATCCAGAGACGCACTAATGCATCCCTTTTATACATATGCAACCCTAGACACACTATGAAACCCTAATTGGAACCAAAAACGGAAAATAACAAAATTCCCAAAAATATTATTAAAACTTTAAATGCTAAAAAGTGAAAGTAAATAATGGATTTTGGCCTAAAATGTCCATATGTCACAACAACAGAGTCAGTTGCACTCGTGTCGCCAGGTCATGGGCCAATTATGAGCTCAAAGCCCAAATTTGCATGAGATGGATTTTGCTTCCTCAACAATCCGGTTGCTTGTCCAGTTGTTCCTCCATCAATTCAACCATCTAATCTAACATCATATAGGCTTTTCTTTTTGTGGGTGGGGGGGGATCAATGCCCCTATAACTTTCTTCGGACTTTCTTCCTCGACTATCAATTTGGTTATGAGCCCCCTAATATTTTAAGATGTATCCATTTTCTCCCAACCGTCAAATTCATTATAAAATAACATAATTGACAATAGGAGGCAAATTGACACATTTTGAAAGATTAGGTGGCTAACAACCAAATTGAAACGCCAATTGGAAAAGGATACTAAATAAGTTTCGAAGGCATTGCTAAAAGTCTCCCTCTCTTTTATGTATAAAATATTAGAGTTTTCTCATGCCGATGCCAACTAATTTGGACAGAATGCAAATGGGGAGGATTTAACTCGCAATTCATGGGGGTGTCTGGAGTGAAAGCATTGAGTTGTATGCTGTATTAACCCTTTTACCTAACGTCTGCACATCGTTAATTTGTCATTTCAAACTTTTGGCATGTGGATGGAAAATCAATATGCAAGCACTTTTAAACCATCCATCGGGGATATATATATATATATATATATATATATATATATATATATATATATATATATGTTGGGCCGGCCCAGAGGGGTGGGCAAGGAGGGCGACGGCCATGGGCCTCCAATTTTTGGGGCCCCAAATTTTTATATATATTAAGTAGTAATAAAGTGTTATATTAATTAAAAATTTAAAAAAAAACATAAAGAAAACAAATTGAGCCAAAAGAGAGACCATTGAATAAACAATCCTCATCTGTCTCCCACTCCATCCTCATCTGTTTCCCACGCCATCCTCATCCTCATCTGTCTCCCCTTTTGTGCATTATTTTTATCTTTTGTTCATCCTCATCTGTCTCCCATCCCACGCATGCCTTCTTTTATCTTTTGTTCTTTTTTCTGCCCAACGGCTTCTTTTAAAACTCAAGATTTCTCAAATAATTCTCTCCCAAACACCTCTCATCTCAGCTATCAAATCCGTCCGTCAGCCCTGTTCACAGATCCAAAGCATCAACTTCCTAAGCTCAAATCGAAATTCTCCCTCTATCAAACTTGTTCCTCTTCATCTCTACTATAACATGTCAAAAAATTAGCTCAATCGAAGAAATTTAGACACCTGAAATGCAGTTTCAGTGTAAGTATGTCATCTCTGCTCTGCTCTGCTCCCTTATTTATTTTGTTAGATATTGAATTGTATGTTTTTATATTTTTCAGATGTGCAATATAGATCAATTGAAATGAAGGCTCTGCAAGATTGAAGAGGTTTAAAACAACTTAAGCATAAACCAGGTTGTATTATTTTTTTTTATTGCTTAAATTTAGTTTTTTTTCATTTGCTGGTTGGTTGGTTTGGTTGTCATTCTCTTAATTTAACAGTTTGTGATATGGCAAACTCTTGTGTTAAAGCTGTGTCATTTTTTGGTGTTGTGCAACGTATGTATACTCTATTTGCTAGTTCTACAAAGAGGTGGAAAATTTTTCAAGATCATGTCCATGGATTAACTCTTAAACCATTGTCAACAACAAGATGGGAAAGTCATATTAATAGTGTTAAAGCCATAATAACCCAAACTGATGATATAAGAGAAGCACTATTTGAATTGTCTAGGGTTAGTGAAGATGCAAAAACAAAGAGTGAAGCTGAATCTTTAGCTACACATGAACTTGAAAATTTTGAATTTTTGTTGGGCATGAGTATATGGCATAACATTTTGAAAAAAATTGACTTGGTTAGCCAAAAATTGCAATATGGAGATATGCAAATTGATGTTGCAATAAAACATTTGAAGGGGCTGGTCTCTTATTTTGTAGACTATAGGGAACATGGGTTCACATTGGCCCTACTTTCTGCTAAAGAGATTGCATCAAAGATGGAAATTGACCCTGTATTTCCTGAAAAACGTCAAAGTCGAAGAAAAAAATAATTTGATGAAAATGACCATAAAGAGACATTTCAATCTGCTGAAGAATCTTTTAGGGTGAATTATTTTCTTGTTGTAGTTGATGCTGCAATTTCTTCTTTGAGGAGTAGATTTGAACAATTAGAAATATTTGAAGGCATTTTTGGTTTTTTGTTTGATCCTAAGAGTTTACTTCAAATGAATTGTATTAGATTGCGTGAATGTTGTAGAAATCTTGAAGTTGCTTTAACACATAATAATGAATCTGATATTAATGCTGATGATTTGTTTTCTGAATTGGAAGTGTTACAAATGTATTTACCGAAAGAGACAAAGACAGCCATTGAAGTTCTTGATTTTGTAAAAGTTGTGGATTGTTTTCCAAATGTCTCAATTGCTTATAGAATTATACTGACTTTGCCAGTAACTGTGGCATCTGCAGAAAGAAGTTTTTCAAAATTAAAAATAATAAAATCTTATTTGCGATCAACTATGTCACAAGAAAGGTTAAATGGATTGGCAATCTTATGTATTGAAAAGAATATGTTGGAAAATATTGATTTTGAAGAGGTTATTGATGATTTTGCTTCTCAAAATGCTAGAAGATCAAGAATTTTTCAATGAAGATCAAGAAGATCAAGAATTTTGAAGAGGTTGTAGATGATGAAGTGGAAGTCAAAGGAGCTTTTTGTGTACAATTGAGCCACTTGAGAACTAAGCCCTATGGAAGAGCCACTTAAAAACTTTTGTTTTGTTTTGCTGAAATTTTAGAAGCTCTATGCCCCTAAATATGATTTTTGTTGTTTATGGATCATATACTTTTGGTTTTTTTTTTTGTTGGTTGAATGAAATTATTCTATTTAAGCAGTGGGATTTTGCTTCATATTCATAAAAAGAAAAAGGAATGAGCAAATTTTTTAAAAAAAATTATATACTAAGGGCCTCGTTTAATTTTTGGCCATGGGCCACCAAAATGTCAGAGCTGGGCCCTGGTTGTTAAATATTGAAAGTTTCACCCGAATTGGAATGACAGCTGTTCATTTCCCTAATAAACACAGTAAAAGGGGAAAGAAAAGTGTAGGTTTGTCCATTCAAGTCGAATCTTATTTCTTTGAGTTGTTCTGACACAATTATAGTAGCCACGTTGTAATTAATAGGGTTGTGGATAAACAAGGACAAGCAGATAAACATACACTCATTGGCTTGGCACAAACATGCATGGTTATGAGCCCTCCATTTTAGTTCTCAGTTCTGCTATTTTATCAGAAAATGGAAACAGAAAATTATATTTTTCTGCCATGTACGGTAACTGTAAATTTTTGCTACAAGGGGAAGGGGATGGCATACGGTTGTCTGAAAAAAAAAAAAGGACGTACGGTGAATCCAAAGTTGGTGTTTTTGGATCAACACGGTGGAAGAGTGCCAATTTGGGCTTTATTATTGTTTCAACTTCTGAAAGGATTGGGAGGGGTTTGAACTTTGATCCGTGGGTTTTTCTCATTGGGTGGTTAGAAAGCTAGAGGAAGAAGATGAAGAGTACATATTAAAAACAAAGTTCTCTTTTCAATATTTGTTTTATTCTTCAGTATCAATTTGAGTTAACCGTCGTAATCTCTCTGTTAAGTGTGGGACAAGTGGCGAAATATTAAGAAAGAAACAGAAAGGCACAGGGAAATTGGGCACATGAAAATTGAACTCTCGAAACATAGGACCTCGGGTGCAGGAATAACTTAACCACTTCAGCTACTAGCCCCCGGCAAATTGAAGCTCAAGTTAGGTTCCGGAAATATGATATTCAACAACATGAATATTAGAGAAGTTAGGCCAACTACCACTGTAACGGTTCTGCATTGACATTGATGGATAAAATTGGTGGAACCGATAATGAGAGAAATGGCCGGTTACATGGCCCTGCCGTATTTACTCTGAACTTATAACATTGAATAAGAATTAATTGTGTGATCTACCTATTTCAGCAAGCACTATACTTTGGGTCTTCTTTGTTTTAGTTTGACTTTATTGCATTATGTCAAGAAACCTGCTAATACATGAAGTGGGATAAAAACCCAGTTCCACATTTGAGCAGAAATCCATGATAATTACATCCTTACTACTATTGGGTTGAAACTGATAAAGCTTTTAAAACAAACTATTTTTCTGAACTATTTGCCTCAAATTTCTTGTAGTGTGACTGTGTGAAGTTACGATATTACAAGACACTTCTGTAGAACTCACTAACCTTGTCTGATTTGATGATTGAGAAAAAGAGTCGGATTCTATAACATCTTCAGAACCATTACCACTAAACAAGAAAGCACAACGTTTGATTTGATGCATGCATATAGAAAAAAGAAAACCTACAAAAGGAAATTTCACAATCTAACTCTGGGTAGCTACTTGAACCTAATGGCAATCAACTGGATGGGGCAAAACAAAGGAAATAAAAAAATGGGGACAAGGGAAAAAGAAAAAGACGTAATTAACCACAAGAACCAAAAAACTTCAACAGTTACTCAAAAGGCTGACAAAATATTGTACTGGCTTTCGCCATGAGAACAACAAAAAGCAAGCCATGTTCCTCCTTATATTCTTGTCCTCTTGGTGCTTTCTTCGTTAATAAGGAAATCGAGCAAGACTGTGCTTTTGCATTTGGGGCACTTCGGATCGGCATCAGATAGCATGACATACATGAGGCACCGTGGACACCCCGCAAGCACCATGGCCTTCGCTTCAGGGCTGCTCTGGTAGTACATCGTCTGATGTTCAGGCTCCGATGACACGCAAGAGCCGCGGTCCATCGACATGTTCGAGGATGATTCGGAGGCATTCGGGGAGCCAATTGGTGAGTGAGCTCTTGGAGGAGACAGGTTTAGCTTCAATTCAAGCTTTGGACTGGTACTTCCTCTTCTGCTCATCTTTATCTCTCACCTTTCAAAAACAAATTAGTACACAAGGACATTAATTAAACTGTCGTAATTTTTTTTTAAACATGATATAATAGACCAATGCCTTACCTTAATTAATCAAGTACAAATTGAGGCTTCACCAGGAGTGTTACATATGGCAGGCAAAAACAAGATTGAAGCTAGAGATAGAGAGTCATCAGAATGGTTTGGTGAATATATGGAAAGGTACGCAGCTATATATAGCTGGAGACGTACTAAGATAAGGGCATTTAGGCAAAGAGTACCCATCAATATATGGGTTTGGTGTTCTACTTTTGGACCTCTAAGGCCATGAATTTAAGAGGGAGGTAGAGTTTTTGGGTCAACTTTAATGGTTGATTAATATGTATGGAAATCGAAGAAAGGAGAATAAGGAGAATTTGGTGGAAGAATGTGTGCGGGAAATTATAATAAATCATGGCATTGGCATGTATGTATGTATGTATCCTCATTTAGCTAGGCTGGTGGGTTTGGTGTGTGTATTTAAAATCACAGCAAAAAATATAAATAAATAAATTATATTTCCATATATTCTCTCTGCTGCCTTTTTCACCTTTTTCATTTATTTTTTCTGAGGGATAGAAAATTCAAAATTTTGAATATATTTCAACAAACCTGCCAAAATGCTTTAAAAAGGTTATAACTAGACAATATATTTTTATCTACTGGAGACTTGACTTTTTGTGATATGACTAGGAAGATTTATAGATCGTGTCACAAATTCAACCAAGTTTTTAAGATGATAGACAAGTTTGTGGCTGATTAGGAGATCCAAAATTTTAGAATTTGACCATTAACAAGCTTACAACTGTAAGTGCCTTTGAAAGTCGAGTCAATAAACTGTTGATGGACCAGTGTGTGTTGATTAGCCGTTCAAATATGTAGCTTAGGCCATGTTAAGCCGAGTCTTTACACGTAAGTAATTTCAAATGATAAAATAAATCATGGCATGTGTCATGTGTCACAAACCCCCTAGGATGGGGTTTGGTTGAGATGGAGAGGAGGGGGTTTATTTTGGGAGCATTTTTGCTCATTACTTTAATCCAAGATGTATCTTCATCACCCATCTTAACATTTGACACGTGTCTTTTATATAACCATGGTTGCATAAATACAAAGTAAGTATTTAACTATGGTTATGCCAAGGGATATGTGTCAAGTGTTGAGATTGATTGTGAGAATACACCTTGGGTTAAAGTGATGAGTAAAAATAAACCCGTTTATTTAGGTGGCATATAATTGCTGGGAACTAGTGGTATGACATTACTATGTCCGGTCAGCCTCAACTGCAATGCATTAACCTCCACTGCCGGATTGGACTGGACTGGATGCAGTCACTTTTAACTGAAATTATGATGTTTTAACAACCAATCAGACATTAAAATGGTTGTTGTTTTACCTCGTTTAAGTTTTGAAGACAACGGTAAACAAATTCCTTATTAATTTCATTGATCAAGTGGGTGAAAAAAGAAGAAAGAAAAAGTGGTTCATTGAATCTGTGGCATTGAAAGAGACTCCACCCTGCGTAGTAAAAGTAAATGCATAAATTGAACTACTACTACAACCAGTCGCACTGAAGTGCTAACCAAATGGCTAAATGGTTTCTCAGTTCGAGCGGATCCCTTCGCAAAAATGATCTTTGAATGAAGACTTAGAAAATGAATGGTTCAGATAATGTACATGGTCTAAGTATAATATTCTGGAACAAGGGCTTTTAGTCATATTAGATATGAAAATGTAATCCTTTCGTTGATTTAAGTTTTGTATCAATTTTGAAAGTTGTTAATAACATGTTGATGGTGGTCTGGCTAAATCAAACAGAAAAATTATGAAATCAGAGACGAACCAAGCCGCATTGAATCTTCACCGTGAAAGATGACAAGAATGCTTGTGTAAGAGCTTATTTAGATCCTTTGAGGTTTTATATATGATATATATGAAAGCTATACAATTAAATTTGGTGTGTTATTGTTGATTCTTATGCAGACATGGGGCTGAAGATGTAAATGTACTATAGTAACCTCCTCTTGCTTTGCATATTAATAGTCATTTGGCTTTTGGGGTGATGTCTCGTTTTCTACTGAATATGTGATTTATGAAGAATGAGATGAAGCAGCTAAACAACCCACCACAAATAGATGGGAAGTCCATTAGAAGTGAGTTTGATGATGAAATACATGACACAGTTCGCCTTCTAAAGTAGTAGGTGGCTTAGGAGCAGGTCCCAAGGGATGATGATGCTACATATTTGCTGCAACCTGTTCCATTACCGCACCATCCAATGAGCCCCAAAATGGCAACAAAACTGAAATCAAATCCAAGAGAATAAAAACAACGAAAAAGACCCAGATCCAGATTTGTAATTTCAAAGAAAATGACTAAGGCGATGGGGAATGTGGGCTGGGGAGAGGGAAACTGCGGGGAGTGCTGGGTTTTGTGGCGGTGTGTTGCTCGGATGGTTGTCGGGAAGTTGAGGAGAGTTTGAAAATGTTGATAAATTCGGGGCTAGTCTGACCTAAGAGTTTAGGTAGATTTTTGTAGTTTAGATAGAAATTGTTTTGTGCATTCTCTTTCTACATATCTCTCATCCCTGTGTTTTCTTCTTCTTTTTTGGGTAAAATAGGGGCAGAGCCCAAAACTAAACTAAACAGAAACAGTTCTATGCCTCATAAGACCAATCTTATCCTCATCTAAAATACTCTGCAGCAGCTCAGGAGGAGATAAACACTCAAAAAATCTCTCTTAATTAAAACTAAACCCTCATAGGCATAAATAAAACTTTCTTTGAATAAATAATTGCTCTGGCTATAACATTTCTTTTAACGAGAGAAATAATTGCTCTGACAACAAGATTCTTTGAGATCTTTACATTTGAATAACTTCTGCCTAGTGTGGTAGGCCACTGACACCATGAGTAGTTTCCATTCTTTTCTTTTTTTTTCTACTCAAAGTAAATTGTAAATTGTGTAACTTGGTCAAAAACAAAGGTTTTTACAGGTCAAACATATTACAAGTGTTAGCCATATATTTCCATGGGCTCAACCTAGTCCTCGAATATCTGATGTTGTTCAAGTTCAGTAAGACGTTCAGTTAGGAAGCTTACAGTGTGATTTGTGGTCTGAGTCTTGCTCCTACACTGTACCAACTGTTCCCGGAGACTACGAACAAGCTCATTTAGTCTCTGAATGTTCTTTTCTTGCAATAATATGATCTATAACAAGTGAGACGTGTTAGATTTGAGGGACACTTGCAACACAAGCCACAGAAGAACTTCTTGTAAACAATGTAGATTCACTTAGAAGATGGATTAGAAACAAATCATTAGTGTAGATTAATAATTTACTTAAACCACAGTACATAATTATCAATTTCAGATACACCGAGTAAGCATTTCTCTCATCTAAGCGACAGTATCAGTTTAAAGATAACCAAGACTACATTGGTGAGACTAATGTCATTTCCTGGCATCACATAGGAAACCATAGGGCATAGGAATCATAACTTAACTACCAAGTCACCCAAAGCATGAAACCTAGAGAAAATTTGTATAAGGCTCTTTGATGCATTATCCTTGCATGGTATGAGGAAAACAGTTCTAAGGAGACATGTATGCATGAATTCCAAGCGTTCTCACTATAACCCAAAAAAATAAAGGAAACTAAAAGAATGATAAAAACCATAGAAACCAAGTACCACAAAAATGATTGGATAAATTAATAAGAAAGCCCCTACACAATATTGCCTAGTTGTGAGCTTTTTTCTATAAATTGAGGACAATATATGCAGAGAATTGAGATCATTTTAAGCGTAAAATCCAGAATAGAAATTATGTATATTTGATTAGAATTCAGAAATTAATTGTGACGTTTAACTAATGCAGTGTTTATTATAAGTATTTAATTAAGTTGGGATTGTCTATATAAATAAGCTTTATTGTAATGGGGTATTAACTTTGGCATATTGATGTGGAAACAATTTTTTTAGTTTACCCTAACTTTATCAGCCAAAAGAGAAAGAGTTTAGCCTAATTTGGCTTTTCTCGCCTCTTGTTCTACTTCTCCCCATTCTTTGTAAGCTTCTAAATTTTATCTCCCTCTATTATTTCTTCTGTTGACAATCAAGGAACCTACATTGGTTTCCGATCCAAATGGGAAAAAAGTCAAGGAACCTAAATAGTAAAAATCAACTGCTCCCATTCAACCCCAACCATACAGAGCAAGAAGAAAGTTGTATGGAAACAAAAACAATGGTTGTCACAAAGCAGGATAACAAGAAAGCTGTACATGTGCAGCAGGAGTATGATCTTGGAGTCTGGAAGTCAAATAAACCTTATGGCCATGTTTGGTATGCCTCACTAGACTGGACTGTGTTAAATAACACTTGAAACCCATGTTTGGCAAGGGAGGGGATTACCTTAAATGAGACTCTATAGTCCAACAGTTAAAAAAAAAAAGGACTCGCATGTCTAATATAGAGAGCTCGCAAAATAGCGAGCATATTATTTTGAACACGCGAGTCTGGCTGGATTTCCTTATGGCTTGAATCAAAACCCCACCACCACAGACCCAATCGACGTACTGTGGCAGAACCCAACGCCCAGTGCTCCCCCCCCGCCCCCCCCCGGGATTTCTTCTCCCCCACGGCCACCACCCTCATGCCACGGCACAGACCCAGCATTGAGAAGCCCAATTCATAGCAGTTCCAAAAAATAAGAGAACAGCAGAAAATAATGAAACCAGAAACAGAGAGAAGACGGAAGGAAAGAAAGAGGAAGAAACGAGAAGGAGAAAACGATAACAGAAAGAAAAGAGAGAGAGAAGAGATAAAGAAAAGAAGAATACTGGGCTGCTTTGTGGGCGTCTTCTCCTGATTTTAGGAACATTTCTATTTCCAGTTTTATTTTAGATGGGAAGGCAGCTGCTGCTTGACTAGGGATGGATTTTAGTAGCGTTGGCTTTTTTCTCTTTTATGCCTTTTCTTTTTGCTGAGTTGTTTTTTGTTTTTCTCTTGTAAGTGGATGGATCTCTTATCCACTCTTTGTTGGTTCCTTTCTCTGAATAAAATTTTATCTTTTAAAAATAAAATAAAACGCTTGACAAAAAAAAAATCAGAATTTTATATATTTTATTTATTTATTTATAGGTTAAAATTTCTAATTAAATTTAATTATTAAAATAATTATTCTTTAATCCGACACAGCACCAAACATAGGTCTTCACTATTTTTACAATCCAGCTTCTTAGTCAGACACATCACCAAACGTAGGTCAGTACCTAATCCAGTTTAGGCCAATCCGAGCTAATCCAAGATAGTCCCAGGATTTAGTCCAGTCCATGATAATCCGCCGTACCAAACGACCCCTACAGGTCAAATAAAGCAGAAGTACGGATAGGAATCTAATCTACTAACGGAAAAAAAGTGTGGAGAATGTATAACTATGACTTACGCTCAAAAGATGCTTCTTTCTTGATACTACCTTATTGCTTTCCAATTTTATTCAAGCAATCTATATACGGTCAAAATAAACCTACATAAATGTTTTTGTCTCGAGGAGAAGACCTTCATGCTTGTTTTAGTTAATGCTACAGATGCAAGTTAACTAGCTTCATCTACTCACAAACTAATAATAGGGGGATGGAAATAAACATTGCTGGTGGTTAGTGAACAGCAAAACTAAAGTATTAGATCTCACATTTGCTAAGAGGGGAAGTGAAAGGAGAACACGAAGTGGTTTTTGTTGGGGCTGGGGGTAGAATCAGGGATGTAATTGGGTTCGGGTTGCAACTTCCATATGAGTTTTAAACCTTATGAAATGAAATAGGATAAAAAAGAAACACAAACAAATGAAATCACATGCTTGCAGTTAACTAAGACTAACTGATAAAAAACATACAATTTCCGTTTCACGTAATATCAACGAGCATTCCAGCTAATGAAAGAAAATATACAATACGCAGCTCATCATAAAGTTCAAGAAAGATTTTGCACAATAAACATCTCCATTTTATAATCAAATACAAAAAGAAAACTGGAATTAGGAAGAGACTTGTCACCTTCTCTTTTACGGCTTCTTCCCTATTTGAGATCTGATTCTGCTTTTGGGAGATGCTTGGAGTTGCGTCAAGGTCAACCACAAGTGGTTGCCTCCACTCAAACTGGGAAGTGATTATGAGAACAATAAGCAGAAAAACAAGCAACACAGGTCTTGACATCATTCACAGTTCTACTACACCTGTTCAAATTCAAGTCAAGAAAAAAACAAATCACAAACCAAGAATCTTCAGTTGGTTAGCAATCAGCATAAACACTTAAAGGAAGCAGGAGTTATATTCTAGTTCTATGCTCCACGACTTACATTGCTTTGATTTCTAGTATTGCAAAAGAGTTTAAGAAGGAAATTAAACTTGCCCTTGATTTCCTTGACATAAAATAGATGTTTAAGGAACAAAGTTCTAGTGAATACTGTTCGGTAGCTTTAGGGACATTATTTCAAGAGAATGTTTTCCTGATTTTGCCTCTGCTTCAACTTTACATCAGGTGGAAAATATTTCTAGTCTTTTACTTTAGAAAACATTTCCTAAGCAGTCTTTTTTGTCTAGGAAATTTTTTCCACAAAGGCTCTAATGCTCGCATGGGTCTGAAGAAAAAAAAAAATTGTGAAATTTCTACAAGAACCAGTTTCTGCCGAAATAAAATCTTTCTGCTTTAAACAAACATCCAACTTTTCTAGCGTAGACACTTTCCTCATAAACAATTCCCCATTGAAATTAATGAAGCACCTTATTCTGGCAATCATTATTACTTGTTCAAATGACTCAGAGTCTACCATTGAGAAAATAATGACCCTTTTCATGTCCCAAAAATTCCCAGCAACCAAACAAACCCAATGTTCACTGAAGCAGCACATGAGAAGATACACTAACCGAAGAAAATTTGAAACAATCAAAGTCACAGGATACAAATGAAAAATCATAAGTAATAAGAAACAACGCTGAAACGAAATCAATCCAACCCTCTTATGTCAATAAAAAAAGGGCGTATGTCAAACTTGTTAGTTCCACTTCAATTAAATCCAAACAATCAAATTATATTCAACTAATTACAAAGCAGTTCAATTAGGCTCTGTCTCAACCAATCCCATCCAAATACAAATAATTGATTTATGATTGAAACGCGAAACGGTTTCCCTTCCTAGAATTTGAATTTTCCCGGGAAACAAACAGAATCCAGAAATTGAGACTCGACCAACAATAGGAAATTAGCTGACGGCAATGGAAATGAAAGGAAAGACTTACAGATTGGCGTGGTCAATAGAACCCTAAGTTCATGATCGGTGCCTCGAGACTCGAATATGGCTACTAGAATTGAGAAACGCCGTCTGCTGTCCGCTGCGATGAATTTTATTTTTGGGTTCAGACTGATTAATTTAATTTGTGTTTTTTTTTAATACGAATTTAATTTGTGTTGAATAGGATGTTTATGGAAGCTTCGAATTTGCTTGAAAAAGAATTGACATGCAGGCGGACATTAGAAATGGGGAGAAGGCTTTGTGGTCTGCGAGGGTTGGGATCCTCTATGTTTAGAAGTCCTGCATTTTAATGCTTTAAAGTATCTTGACTGTTCAAGTGATCCAAGGGGGTCATAAATTACTCCAAGTCAGCATAACAAATTTCTTTATCAATGATCACCTCCTCTCTCTGCTGATCACAAAGTTAAAAGGGTGATCTCTACTTCCATAAACATAAAAAAATTACAAATTAACTATACATGTGGAGAATATGAGTAAATCTTCTCCCGTGTTCAAATGCAATAACATGTTAAATTGATTTGTAGAGAATTTGGCACAACTCAAGAATGACTAAAATCCCAAATTCAGCAATCAGCAGCACATGTACTAAAACCTGCAATACAGAATCGCCACACAACGTTAAAAATGGCAAATTCATATCGAAAATCAAAGCTAAATGGAAGAAAAAAAAAAGAAAAAGAAAAAAAATAGAAGCAAGACCACCGCTCCATATCGTGCAACCCAAAAAATCCATAGCGCCCTTTTGCGGAACTAAATTAATGGCTACAATGGGTTGTAGCCTAGGGATATTTTTGGGAATAAAAAAAGTCAAACATATATATTTGACTTGTTTATTTTTATTTTGATAATATGTGTTTTGGGGGATTAAAAAAAGTCAAACATATATATTTGACTTGTTTATTTTATTTTGATAATATGTGTTTTGGGGGATTAAAAAAAGTCAAACATATATATTTGACTTGTTTATTTTTATTTTGATAATATGTATTTTGGGGATTAAAAAAAGTCAAACATATATTTTTGACTTGTTTATTTTTATTTTTGATAATATGTGTTTTGGGGGATTAAAAAAAGTCAAACATATATATTTGACTTGTTTTAAATATAACTTTAGCTAGTCGCCCACCTGTTGAAAAATTCTTGGTTTCGCCCTTTATAGTGCCATACCGGCTAAATCCATAGTATTGCATTGGCTAAACCGAAACTCAACACAACCCGATATCTTCCTTATATATGTGGGCAATGGCGGATCCAGAAATTTTTATGGGGGTGTACTAAATAATTTTTTTTTGTTTTGCGATATCTATTATAATGTTAGTTATGTTTTTTCCCCATATAACAGTGGTTATGGTAAACCATCATCATATAAGCCAAGCTTTGGGAAGCAAAAGTAACTTAAAAGAACCAAAAATTCAAAAAAGAACACAGAAGAATCTCAAAGAAATTGAAAAGTTCGGAAATTTAGTAAAGGCTTTGTGCCTAAAATCAGAACGGAGCTTCATAAAATAGAAATTGAAAAAAAGATATGAGAAATTATAGAAGTATCAAGATGAGCTTTGGTACCATCATAACAATATGGATTGAGCAGAGGAAAGAGTATAGCAGAAAAAGAATTACAGAGAAAAAACCAGAACCTAATGCTTATATTTGTACCTTTAATCTCTAGAAAACAATTTAAAGGTTTTCAAGAAGAAGAAAAAAAACAATTTATAAGAAAACATTGTGTTGCAACACACAAAATGGAGCAGGACAAAGAGGAAATTATCATTTACTTTTATAATAAACAATCCATTATATTACCTTTATGGAGCACGTGGGGCGTTGCTTTTGAAGGTTGTGAGGCCAATGGGAGCACATATCAACAACATTTATTATATAAAAAAGTATTTATTTTTATTAATAAAAATGCATCACACGGGCTCCAAAGTTGCATCACATGGATTCCAATCAATCTAAAGCTGGGATTATACAGAGGTGGGCTTATTTCTACATAGAGGTGTAGGCTAATATTTGATTTACCTAGTTTGGGCTTGGACAACATAGTCTAAGTAGTTGTATATTCTAAAAATTCAACATTGGCTAGAGCCCACTCTAGCCCACACGTAGATCCACTCGTATACGTGGGGTCAAAAGACAGCGACAATTTCATGGCAATGAAGACAGTTTTCACGGTGTCTAATTCCACATCACAAAACAAAAGAACAAAGAATGATCATGAGGGGAAAGGGGGGAGGGAGGGAAGGAGAAGAGAGGGGAGGTGGGTAGGGAAGGAGATTGCTAATCATGGCCTCTTGAGTCAAATTGCTAATCATTTAAAGCAATTTATTGCAATTTGGGGATTTTTTTTTTGTGGTATCTAAATCCTCTTTTCGGATCTTCTACGCTAATTATATGTTTAATTTTTTTCCTATTTAATTCAAGAAACTTAAAGTTGACACATTACCTTAAGATAATAGCTCAATTTCCTCACAATTAAAAAAGAAAAAAACCCCACTTGACTTAACGTCTTGCAGCCATTAGTCTTTTCTTCTTCCATTTCAATGTCTTAGCAATATTTTTTTTCCCCAAAATCTCCGTAAACCTTCTCACTAGGGCTAGGCATTCAAACCAAAAAATTAAGTCGAATTGGACCAAAAAAATCCAAGTTGGCCAAAAACTAGACCGAGTTGACCAAAAACTAAATTGGACTAGTTTGGTCCAGTTCTTGTAGTAAAAAGACTAAACCAAGCCAAACCGAACCGGCTTAAATATATGTTATTTATTTATATAATATTAGCCCAAACCCAATTTTTTTCTCCAGGCCTAATCTTTCTTCAAGCCCAAATACTGTTCCAAGCCATCAAGCCCAACTCCAAGCCCTTTATTTGTTTTTTTAAGCCCATAAAATAAAATTTTAGTTAGAATTTATATAAAATAATAATTTGAAATAATAATAATAATAATCTGATCCAAAATTGGACTGAATTGGAAACCAAACTAGAATTGATTCAAACTGAACTAGTTGGTTTTATAATTTTTTTTTTCACTAAAACTATACCAAATTGGACCGGTTAAATAGTATAAATTCTGATTTCGATTTGAGATGAAAATCAGACCGAATCGGACCGTGTCCACCCCTACTGCCCACCTCATGGTCTATAATGTTTCCCTAATTTAAAAATAAAAAATAAAAATCTCTTCTTTTCTCATATGTCCAATATCGCAACTATGACATATCACTTATAAAGCTTGAACTCAAAAATTGATTTTTGAGCTAATGGGTTTCCACCACAGTGGTGGTGGATTGCCCCTCCTCTTATGGCACCCACGATCGAACCCCAGTGGAATTTATTTCCTCCAATGTAAAAAAAAAAACAGAAGAAGATTTTTGAGAAGAAAAAGGATAGTGAATTAAATGTTATTTTATTGAACTCTTTCACAACAAAGGCTCAAAGCCCAAGTAGAAAACAAAGCAAAAGAGACAAACATTCCATTGGGCTAGTACAAAATGGCTCTTGTACTGGAGAAATCCAAGAAATCATCTTCCACATTAAGAAGAGGATTCTCAAAGAAAGTGAACCCAAGATCAGAGCAAGAGTTTGAAATTCTTCAGTTGGAACTAAACAACATATGTGTTTAGGCATTCCTTTATTTATTTTGCCAACTTATTACATTGAACATTTTTCTCAAGCCTGTTCAAACATGCAAAACCTTGCGTTCACAATAGTGAAGCCTCCATCTACCAAAAGATTATGCCCACTAACATACTTTGACTCATCACTTCCCAAGTAAAGAGCAGCTTCAGCAATATCTTCTGCCTTAAGAACCCCACCTTTAAGGTTGGAATAAACACCATGAACTCCATCATCATCAAGCTTAAAGAAGTCCTTCGACAACGGCGTGGCAACTATATACGGCGACACACAATTCACCCGAATACCGTGTTGTCCAAGCTCTATGGCCGTATTTCTCACCAGCCCTAGTACACCATGCTTTGAACTCGTGTACGCATGTGATGCGCACCCCCCAATGGTGGAACAAGCACTGGCAGTGTTAATTATGCTCCCTTGGCCAGCTGGGATCATAACGCGAGCTGCATGTTTGATCCCCAGAAACACACCAACCAAATTTACCCCAATCACTTGCTCAAATTCTGCCTTGTCATTGTCAAGGATGTTGGTTTTTGCTATACCAGCTATGCCTGCATTGTTGAACATGATGTCTAGCTTTCCATATTTGCTTGTGGCTGTTTTAACAGCATTTTCAACGTCTTCTTCTTTTGTTACATCGCAATGGACGAATGAAGTGGACGAAGAGCTTAGGTCTCTGCAAACAGATTCAGCCAAGTCGTCTTGCACATCTGCAATCACAACTTTTGCTCCATGTTTTGAGAAGAGTCGTACAGTGGACTCTCCTATGCCGCTCGCCCCACCAGTGATTAGTGCTACTTTACCTTCAAGCCTTCAATATTGACCCAAAGTGTTAGTTTCAGTAAAAAAATAAATAACAATGGCATCACTTTCATATGGTGAAAGTCTTATGTTCCACTCATCAGCGTAAGGAAGTTGGATTTAGTATTACATGGATTTGATATAGAAATTACAAAGGGGAAAATTTTGAAAATAAAAGAGTAATTTAGATCCGATCCCTATAGCATATAAGATCTATAGATTTTATCTTCTCCATTGGTCGTTCTTGTAAGATAATTAGCAATATATGAATGACCTTGACCAATACAAACCAAGAGGGTGCTATGATAATCGTCAAAAGTGAAAGGTTTAAATCATATATTCATAATTCAACCTCCTTGCACCCAAATTCGAATCTCTCCCCATATATATGCCACAAATACATTATATACTTGTTTTTTTTTGCCAAAAACGATAATTGGTATGCATTCATTAATCACCAAAATGGATGTTTACATCATTGGCCAGTGAGGGGACCAGCCAAACTGGAGGGTACCCCATTCACAAACACCAGAACCCCCAGCCGCATACAATTTTATATCCATCATGGGACTTATTCGCTAAGTCCAGATATATTTTCTCATGAAATACAAATTTATATAAAAATGGTCCTTTAATATAAAAGTTATAATGACATTTTTTAGTAAGTGAAAACGACTTAATAATTCAATCCTAAAGAGGGTCTCCAGTCACAAAGAGCCAATACAAAGAGTACACCAACAACCACGACTGTCCTAACTAGCATTCCGAGTGTTGTTTTATGTGGGAAAATAACTAATTACTCAAAAGCCCCCCTCCCTCTGTTTTATTTTGGCAAGAGTCAAAGACCAATTGAAATCAAGTAATTCTATTTCCATCTTACATCATCCTCGTTTTATTATTATTTTTAAAACATAATTAGAATTCAAAAGGCAATTTAGGACTGGCACACAACCATGATAGTCACCAGAGCTACAACCATCCAAGAAAACAAAAGAAAAAACAAGAAGAATGCAGTCTTCTTGTGTTGATCCGGACAAGTTAGGATAAAATGAAAATATATAACAAGATTTAGGAGGTGTGAAGATGCATATTAATTATAATACCTTCTTGCAGCGGCAGCGAGCAATGAGAAATTTCCCATAGAACCACTATAACAAGAAAACAACCTTGCTAGACCTTCACCAAAGTTTTTCTATAAGCTCTTCTTTGGACTTCCGAGTGTAATTATGTTGTAGACTTGTAGCTGTATTTATAAGTCCACTTGGATATCACGCTTATATTTAGAACAATTATTTCTGCTACCCACTAGTACTCGCACTTATTGAGCACAAAAAAAGACTACTACTTGCACCGTCTGTGATTGAACTCAATTATATTCTATACAATTACAACAAAATTTTGGTGTAATATTATGAATTTTCATGTTAATATGAACCGATGACATAATTTAACATCAACAACATTACGAGCGGTGTTACAAATTATTGTACAGTTTAAAATCTGAATGATTTGGTTTAAAGATCCTTCTCTGTAATTGTTTTCTTTTTCAGAAAAGAAAGAAAGACGGCTTGTGCGAATTATTGCTTCTCTTCCCATACCGTGGTCCATGCCAGCTACATGGAAGTGGCGGTACGATTAGAACAGTATGCGCATGCTTTGGCACAGGAAAAAGTATGTGATTGATGTAATATATATCCAGACAATTTTGATCAGCAAAGCCTGCATGAAACAAGAAACAAGTGGTTACATGTCTGCCACATTCTAGCATGTTTATCTGGTAATGAATTCACTGTTTTCTCTATAGAAAAGAGCTTGATCCCCATAAAGCAATTGATGCTATGATATCCCAATTGACGAAGCTATAGCTCACCGTCTACAATTCAACCGACAACAAAATAAAAAGTAACAGAATTATAATACCCAACACAGGCCAGTCCATTGATTTTGAAAGTCTTTGTAAAAATAAAAGTTGAAGCCTTTTAGAGCAAGTCCAGCGTTCTACACAAACCTGGGCAACAGGCTCCCCAAGCCAAGGTTTGGCCCTCCAGCGCGCAGCCTCAAGCCCGGGCAAGGCATGGGACCCACCAACCTGGGCAAGCCCACGGGCAAATCCTGCCTGGGCTCAAGCCCATCAGCGAGCAAAAAAAATTCAAAAAATTCAAAAAAATTCAAAAAAAATCCAAAAAAATTCAATAAAAAATTATAGATGTTTTCCCTATAAATACATAACAATTTTATTCACTTTCTAAATTGTTTATATTTTGTTGCATAATCTTTTTTTCCTTTCTTGCCCTTGCCCTAGCCTTTTGGGGTGGATTCTTGCCTTTGCCCTAGCCTTTTGGGGTGGAGCCAAAAAAGGAAAGGCTGCCACTATTCATGTGAATAATGGCAGCCCTTGCTTGCCCTTGCCCTAGACTTGCCCTTATGGGTGGAGATGCTCTTACGTTTAATACTTATCCTACTCAAAAAAGTAAATTAAAAAATTATAATTTTTTTTATAAAAAAAATATGAGTTTTTAAATATTGATTTTAAGATCTAAAAACTTGTTTGGTATTGAACTCCAAACTATTTTTAAGATATAATAAAATTGAAATTGAAATTAAAAAATCAAAAACCCTAATTATGTGTTTGGATGAGGAAATTTAAAAATACAAAGGATTTCATAAATGACGGAATTTAAAATAACGGAAATTAATGTTCTAGAATTTGTAAAGTTTTTTGTTTGGGTGACGGATTTAAAACACGGAATTTAACCTTTATTTGTAAAGATATATTTTTAAAAACTCAATCTCTCTTGGGATTTTAGAAATGACGACTTTTAGATGGAATTTAAAGTTGGGATTTATGATCTCCAAATTCCATGTTTTTTCCCACGCGGAATTTCTAAATTTTTATGTTTTTTTATCCAAACACGGGAATTGGTTCATGTCAATTTAGAAATTCTGACTTTTGTCAAAATCCCAAGTTTATTTCCCTCATCCAAACGCACCGTAAATTTTCAATTTGAAATTAACAAAAGAAAAGGAGAGAGAGACAAAAAGAGGCCCTAAAGGAGCTTTATATCTCAGCCTGTATACAACTCGCATTTACAGCGAACGAACAAATCAAATTTTCTTTGAAAAATATGTGGGCCTGTGTCATAATATCATGATTCATGTAATGGAGAGTAAAAATGCTAATGCATGACACGAAATCAATTGATTATTTACTTTAGATATTACCATGATCTCAGATAATGAACTATTTCATCCATTTCTCCTGGCTTTAGTATTAGTGCCACTGAAGGAAGCTGCTATGTTTTGTGACAAACATGAACATCAATGGTACGTAAGAGACGCTGCGCAAAGTACGACTGATGATCATCCGTATAGAAATTGGATTTCCTTGTATTATTCAATTGTACAAAGTACATATTTATATGAGTGCATAAAGTCTAACTTATGGTAGGAAAAGATTATGTACTCAGATTGAATCCTTGTACTACAAGAAAGCTAATAACTAGGAGGAGAATCTGGCATTGACCGTGTTGGGAAAGATGGCGAAAAATAAAAGAGCTAATAAATAAATTTGGCAGTTCCAGGATCTGACTTTTTCCAGCCTTGTGTAAATAAAATAGGCAAAAATAACACTCAATATATTTCCCACTAAGAAAATAATGGGAATACAATAATAATCTCACCAAACACCGGTGGCTAAACTCTCTCTTGGTTTTTCTCTCAAGATGATTTTCTCTCTCACACGAGTGAGGTTTTCTTATCTCTCAAAACTCTCTAAGTTTTGGTTTTCTAAGGGATACATTGAACTGAAAGAAGGCAACTGCTTTTATAGTCAACGTTCCTAACTAATTGGTGGCCATGCATGAGGAGTTTTTCTCCTTTTCTCTTCCATTTGTTTTCTTCAAATTCTCCTGTCCTTTCTTTCATTTTATTTTACTATTTATTTTTCCTTCTTTTTTTCTCCTCCATTAATGAGGGAAACCCATCAATCTCCCCCTCCCGACTTAGGTGGAGGGCTCCAATAGTTCAGCTGCTCTTCTGCAAAATTCGTACTTGTCCTTAGGTAAGGGCTTGGTCATCATATCTGAACTATTGCCATCAGTATGGATTTTCTCAAGCTGTAATTTCTTGGACTCCAACACATCACGTATCCAGTGATATCGCACATCAATGTGCTTCGACCTCGAGTGAAAACTCAGATTCTTGCTCAAGTGGACTACGCTCTGACTATCACAATGCAAGATGTATTTATGCTGCTCTTGCCCTAATTCTTGTAGGAATCGCTTTATCCAGAACATTTCTTTGCATGCTTCAGTAGCTGCAATAAACTCTGCCTCTGTAGTTGATAGAGCAACACATTTCTATAACTTTGATTGCCACGAAACTGCTCCCCCTGAAAATGTAATCAGGTATCTTGAAGTAGATTTTCTGAAATCAAGATCTCCTGCCATGTCTGCATTTGTGTAGCCAATCAATGCAGGTTTTCCACCTCCAAAGCACAAACTCATTTTGGAAGTGCCCCTGAGATATTTGAGAATCCACTTCACAGCATTTGAATGCTCTCTGCCTAGTTTAGATAGGAATTTGCTTACAACGCCAATTGCGTGCGTTATGTCTGGTCTCATGCAAATCATTGCATACATCAGACTACCAACAGCTGAGGAATATGGCACCATAGCCATTTTTTTTTTTCCACTTGTAGGACTCTGCTTCGAACTAAGGTTGAAGTGACTAGGAAATGGAATAGAAACTGGTTTTGTTTTATCCAGGTTAAACCGCTTTAGTACTTTCTCGATATAACTTTCTTGTGACAACCTCAACTTCCGATTTTTTCAATCACGGGATATATTCATACTGAGGATTCGTTTTCGGGTCCTAAGTCTTTCATAGCAAAAGACTTGCTCATCTCTTTCTTCAGCTTGCTAATCTTGTCACTATTTTGTCCTACGATCAACATGTCATTGACATAGAGAATAAGTATGATGAATTCACCATCATAAAATCTTTTCACAAATACAAAATGGTCTGAATTAGTCCTCCGATATTTGTGTTCAATCATGAAGGAATCAAACTTCTTGTACCATTGTCGAGGTGCCTGCTTGAGTCCATATAAGCTCTTCTTCAGTCAAATCTTCTTTGCCTTTGACTTTGAATCCTTCTGGCTACTCCATGTAGATTTCTTCTTCAAGATCTTCGTGAAGAAAAGCTGTCTTCACATCTAGCTGTTCGATCTTGAGATTCAAGCTTGTAGCCAAACAGAGTACAACCCGTATGGATGGCATCTTCACTACAGGTGAGAAAAGCTCTTCAAAGTCAATTCCTTTCTTCTGCCTGAAACCTTTCACGACTAGCCTTGCCTTAAACCTGGGCTTAGAGTTTTCTTCCGTTTTCAGTCGATACACCCATTTGTTCTTGAGTGCTCTTCTACCTTTTGGTAGGTTCATCAGATCATAAGTGTGGTTCTCATGCAGAGATTGCATCTCTTCATGCATGGCTTTAAACCACTCATCTTGTTGATCATGAGTCAATGCTTTTTCATAGCATCCTGGTTCTCCCCCGTCTGTTAGGAGAACGTAATCATTTGGAGAATACCTACTTGGAGGTCTCCGTACCCTGGTCGATCTTCTTGGTTGGAATTCGGCCGCTGGCTCTTCATAGGCTTGTGCTTCTTGCCCCTCATCAGCTACATCATCTACTATATCATCAGTTGTATGACCATCACTCACGTCATCGTCAACTGGTTCATTAATAATAAGATCATTAGCTGGATCATCAGTATCACTGGATTCATTTCGCCCGTCATTGTGCTCCAATGAAAGAGGAATTGGATCCAAGTTAGATGGATATTCTCTAGGATTATCAGGTTTATCACCTCTTCGAATGTCTTCAATGTTCTGATCTTCAAAGAAGACTACATCTCTACTTCTAATAATTTTTCTAGCCTATAACCTATAACCGAATTCTTCATTCCCATATCCCATGAAGATACATTCTTTTGACTTCGCATCGAGCTTAGATATCTCGTCTTTAGGAATATGAAAAAAAACTCTACAACCAAATACTTTCAGATGATTATAGAAAACATCTTTTCCCGACCAGAACTTGTTCGAAACATCACCATTCAAAAGAGCTGAAGGAGAAATGTTGATTAGATCAACCGCAGTCATTAGGGCTTCACCCCAAAAACTTTTGGGAAGCTTGGCATTAGATAACATTGTTCTTATTCTTTCAATAATTTTTCTATTCATTCTCTCAGCTATGCCATTATGTTGAGGAGTCTTCGGAACAGATCGTTCATGCCTGATTCCATTACTTCTACAGTAGTTTCTGGACGCCCCCATATATTCTCCTATGTTATCGGTGCGAATACATTTCAAGCTTCTACTAGTCTCTCTTTCAAAGCTGGCATGAAACTACTTGAAAACTTCATACACTTGATCTTTTGTTCTAAGTGTGTAAGCCCATACCTTCCTGGAATGATCGTCAATAAAGGTAACAAAATATCTTGCACCACCAAGAGTACTAGTGGTCATAGGACCACAAACATCAGAGTACATAACATACAGTACATTGGGTTTTCTTTGTGCATGTCCATGTTGAAACGAAGCTCTATATGCTGCTTTCCAGCCAAGCAATGCGTGCATGATTTTAGAGGCATGCTTTTCTTCATCCCAGTCAGTGCCTCTCTTTTGGCTAGAATTTGCAACCCTTTCTCGCTCATGTGACCGAGCCATTTATGCCATAGCTCGATCGAGTCTTCTGCTAGAGCATTTACGTACCCATTATTAACTTTTGCATGTGTCATGTATAAGGTATTCTCCTTCTTCCCTCGTGCTAGGACAAGAGAGTTCTTGCTGAGTTTCCATTTCCCTTCAGCAAAGACATTCGTATATCCTTCATCGTTAAGTAATCTGGTGGAGATTAGATGGAGACGCATGTCTGGAACATGTCTCACATCCTTGAGAACCAAGTGACAACTTGTGTTGGTTTCAAGGGAAATATCTCCTCTTCCCACGATCTTGGACAATTTGTCATTTCCCATCCTCACATTACCAAAATCTTCATTGGTGTAAGATGTAAAGAAGTCCCTTCGTGAGGTGACATGAAATGATGCACTAGAATCCACTATCCAATATGTTTCTTGAGAGGAAAAATTAAGGAAGCCATCACCATATAGAATAATTACCTCATTTCCACCAGAGATAGTTACGGTCGTGTGCCTGGCATCGCTCTTTTCGTTACCTCTATCTTGCTCTCATTTAAACAGCCTACACTCTCTCCTCATTTGGATGCAGTCAATTTTAACATTATTGCTGATGATGATGATGGCGACTCCTCCATCTTAAATTACACAAGAATATAATTTTTCAGTCGAAGCTCTGATACCACTTGTTGGGAAAGATGACGAAAAATAAAAGAGCTAATAAATAAATTTGGTAGTCCCAGGATCTGACTTTTCCCAGCCTTGTGTAAATAAAATAGGCAAAAATAAACACTCAATATTTTCCACTAAGAAAATAATGGGAATACAATAATAATCTCACCAAACACCGGTGGCTAAACTCTCTCTTGGTTTTTCTCTCAAGAGGATTTTCTCCCTCACACAAGTGAGGTTTTCTTATCTCTCAAAACTCTCAAAGTTTTGGTTTTCTAAGGGATAAATTGAACTGAAAGAAGGCAACTGCTTTTATAGCCAACATTCCTAACTAATTGGTGGCCATGCATGAATGAGAGTTTTTCTCATTTTCTCTTCCATTCGTTTTCTTCAAATTCTCCTGTCCTTTCTTTCATTTTATTTTACTATTTATTTTTTCTTCTTTTTCTCTCCTCCACTAATGAGGGAAACCCATTAGACCAGTTTGCGTGTGGTACAAGGAAAGTTTCATTAACCTTGTCTCTAACATTTTCTCTTTTTTATCATTTTCGCAAGAACATTCTAAGGCCAATGATGACTAGGATCTAACTGAATCTTTTTTTATTTTCTTTTTACTTTATTCCACAGTGGTATCTAGGATTGGATTCTGTCATGAAATCGATATATCCAGGGGCAAAGCTAGAATTGTAAAGTTGGAGGGGCTGAAGTAGAAAATACAAGTATATAAAACACCTAAGTATTCAATAAGTACATGTTTAGAGCTAAATATTTCTAATTGAGTTATGTCTAATTTGTTTTAGAGGAAATTTTAACTTAAATTATAAGTTGTTTATTACAAATTCTATATGTTATATATAATATAATAGAGAATAGATAAAAATCTGGGGGGGGGAGGGGGGGGGGGGGTGTGGTCAGGGCGACTTTAGGCCTGGGAGTGGCTTCGCCACTGGATATATCAACGTAAACTTCGACATCTGAGGTTCTCTTTCCAAGGCAGCAATCATATCCTTGATAAGAAAAAAATTTCTTGTAACGGAGATAGCACTGTTTTGCTATTCCAAGCCAATAATACAATGACATGTGAAAAAAATTATCTCACATGTCATTGTGTCATTGGTCGGGAAAAGCATAAAGTGCTATCCCCGTTGCATAAGAGTTTCTCTCCCTTGACAGATATACAGTACAAGTCATCCTTGTTTGAGGCTTGATAACTTGGTTCCTTTTTAGATTTTCTAGTAGCCCATTGGAAAAAACAACAAAAACAAATTTCAACGAACAAAGCACCAACATAGTAAAATATTGCAAGAAACCAATTGAAGTTTGAGGATTTTTCTCATGGGCTCCGAATCCTCTACTTGGATATTCTCCACCTTAATTTTTCCATATTTAATTCAAGAAACTGAAAGTTGACACATCACAAAAGCTCAATTTCCTCACAATTTGATAAATTTTTATTTATTTATTATATTAATAGGAAAAACGAGTATAAAGAACACGTACAATATGTAAAGGGAGACATTCCAATAACAATATGGCATACATGAATAAAAACTTAACCATTTGGCTGAGCCAGCTAAAAAGCTAAGCCAGAAATGATATGAGGAAAATCACTCTAGAAAATAAATTTTCTATAATCCCTCTCTACCGCAATAATTTCCCTGAATCTAGTCCAATGACATCAAGGACAATTAAAAATGAGAAAAAAAACCCAATTGACTTATCGTCCAAATATTCATTAGTCTCTCTTTTTCCTTTTCAATGTCTCAGCAAGCTTTTCTTTCCTCCAAAACCTTCGTAAACACCTATCTTCCCACCTCACGGTCTATAATCTTTCCCCAATTTAAAAATAAACAAAAATATATATTATTTCCTCGTATGTTCAATCTTGCAACTATGGTACATCACTTGAACCCAAAAATCGATGTTTGAAAAAAAAATATGATGGGCACCTCCTCTGTAGATATCTATGTTTAATTGAGTGTTTGGTTATTTGGATTGGATTATATGTGAGTTCAATGAATAATTAGGCCTCTTTGAGTTTGGCTAATGTTGTTTTAGACAACGGAGGCTCAAAGTCCAAGCAGAAAACTAAGCAAAAAGAGACAAACAATCCATTGGGCTAGTACAAATGGCTCTTGTCCTGGAGACACCCACTAAATCGTTCACCACTGCATTATTTAGAGCCATAAGAAGAGGATATTCTCAAAGAAAGTACATCCAAGATCAGAGCAAGAGTACGAAATTCTTCCGTTGGAACAAAACAACATAAACGTTTAGGCATTCCTTTATTTCTTTTGCCACCTTATTAGATTGAACATTTTCTCAAGATTGTTCAAACATGCAAAACCTTGGGTTTACAATAGTGAAGCCTCCATCTACCAAAAGATTATGCCCACTAACATACTTAGACTCATCACTACCCAAGTAAAGAGCAGCTTCAGCAATGTCTTCTGCCTTAAGAACCCCACCTTTAAGGTTGGAATAAGCACCATGAACTCCATCATCATCAAGCTTAAAGAAGTTCTTCGCCAACGGCGTGGCAACTATATACGGCGACACACAATTCACACGAATACCGTGTTGTCCGAGCTCCACGGCCGTATTTCTCACCAGCCCTACTATACCATGCTTTGAACTTGTGTACGCATGCGATGAGCCGCCCCCGATGGTGGAACAAACACTAGCAGTGTTAATTATGCTCCCTTGGCCAGCTGGGATCATAACGCGAGCTGCATGTTTGATCCCCAAAAACGCACCAACCAGATTTACCCTAATCACTTGCTCAAATTCTGCCTTGTCATTGTCAAGGATGTTAGGCTTTGCTATGCCACCTATGCCTGCATTGTTGAACATGATGTCAAGCTTTCCATATTTTCTTGTAGCTGTTTTGACAGCGTTTTCCACGTCTTCTTCTTTCGTTACATCGCAATGGACAAATGAGGTGGACGAAGAGCTTAGATCTCTGCAAACAGATTCAGCCAAGTCGTCTTGCACATCTGCAATCACAACTCTAGCTCCATGTTTTGAGAAGAGCCTTGCAGTGGACTCTCCTATGCCGCTCGCTCCACCAGTGATTAGGGCCACTTTACCTTCAAGCCTTCAATATTAACGCAGAGTGTTTAGTTTCACCAAAAACACAAATAAATAACAATGTCATTTTAGAATATTGACATTTTGAGGGAAAATAAACCGATCAATTAATTAATTCTATTTGCACCTAACCAGTGGCGTAGCCAGGAATTCTCTCAAGGAGGGGCAACATTATTAGCCAAGATAAATGGAAAAGCTATACCACCACCAGACTTGGACTAGGATGGTTTAGAGGAGAAGAAAAATGCATACAAGGATGTGCCAAGAGAATAAAACTATGAGATAATAGATTAATAACCTAAAATCTTAAGTATCCATTGTTTTTCTACATAAATATTTTAGAATAAGTTCAATTATATAAGAAAACTTTGATGGTTGTTGTTCCAAAAATATTTAATGGGTTTTAAGACAATATTGGAAGATGTTGCTAATTAAACTGAACATGAATAAAAACACTTACGTGGTAGAAGGTCAAACCAATTGCTCTACCACCCACTTCCATATGCTTCATGCCTTCTTTTCTCAAGGTCAAGTTGAAAATAATGAGCAAACAAAAGCCTAAACTATAAGTGTTACAATTGGGTTAGAAGGGTCATATGACCCTCCTAGGCCTTAATTGGCTCCGCCCTTGCACCTAACAAATATTCATATATCGTCCCATCCCATTGCTTTGAAATTTTCCATCTGACATTCATTAAAAATCTAAATTGCCTTACTAATGATTGAAATGAAATCAATTAACTCATATTATTATTATTATTATTATTATTATTATTATTATTATTATTATTATTATTATTATTATTAAACATAATAAGAATTCAAAAAGAAATTTATAATTTACAGATAGTCATGATAGTCACCAGATCCATTAGTCATGGCAACTACGTGCCCATCCTAGAAAACAAAAGAAAAAACAAAAAGAACACAAACCTTCTTGCAGCAGCAGCAAGTAATGAGAAATTTCCCATGGTCATCAATCTTTTAAACCTCTATAATAATAATATTCACTTGCTGCTGGAGACCTTCACCAAAGTCGTTCTAACCTCTCCTTTGAACTTCGCAGTGAAACTTTGTTGTAGACTTGTAGCTGTATTTATAAGTGCACTTAAAAAAAACACGTGAATTTTGTGCAACGTGTTGAATACATCTCACACCACATGCATATATATATCATGTTTATATTTAGAACAATTATTTGTGCTTACCAACTGTTACTCACACCATAATTGACTGAACTCAGGGGCGGCCCTAGCATGGTGTAAGTGGCATTACCGCACAGGGCCCTTGTATATAAGCATTATAAAAATTATATATATACTTCAGTGTGCAGCACATTAATACAAAAGTGTATTGGTGGAGCTCATTTATAGGGCATACACCTTGAAGTAAACAAGATCATAACCACTCAAAATTAAACAAGATCATAACCAAACTGAGTGATTGAAGTAATTAATACTAATTAATTAAAAGGCTTAATGATTTACCGCTATGCTGAGGACCCATGATGGCAACGACGGCGTAGGAGAGCCCGAACTCAGCAAGCTTCACTTTCTTTGCGAAACGGTCGAACCCAGCAGCATTGAATATGCTGTTGCTGTCGATGAGTTGCATGGCACAGAAATCTTCCTTCATCGCCATCTCTAAGAAGAGAGAGAGAGATTTGAATTTTTTGTTTTTTGTTTTTGTTTTTGTTTTTAATATTTTATTCATATTTTAATCAATTTAAAATTAAAAAAAAAATAAAATATCATTTTACTCCTGCATTTAACAGAAAAATTAACAAAATTGACGGCATGACAATTTGTCCTAATGAAACTGAAGTTGAAGGATCACGGAAACGATTTTGGAAATTGAGGGACTCAAATGCAAATTGGATATGAACTAATAAAATGAATAACCCTTATTTTGTTATTTTGTGGTAGAATGAGCATCTATTAGATTGTCTGGCACAATTACCCTGGTTGCTTCTCTTTTATACCATGTCAGCTATAGAGCAGCAAAATAAAAGAATTACCCACGCTGCAGTCGTGCGACCTTTGATCTTAGCCAAAAGGCCAAGAAATGTATTTGTATATTGTTTATCAATTTCCCATCTCAGGCATCTCAGGTTTTGTAAAGTTTAAAATTTGACTTATTATTTAATTTAAAGATCTGTAGGTCTTCTTTGTAATATCTTTTTTCAGTAAAGACAAAATAAAAGACTCCTGCGATTTATTGCTTCTCATTCATACCATGTGAATTATTGCTACATGGAAGTGGTGGTACAATTTTGTTTGGTGACTGTGTGACATGTGTTTGTGAAAGAGATATTTATATTTAGGTACGAATGTGATGGCACATGAAAAAGGATTAGTGGTCTTCATTTTAAGTTACACAGAATGTGATATTAGCCATACAATTTTGATCTGCAAATTATGCATGAAACAACGAAAATGAGGATTTGAACTTTAGTTCTAGGGAGGGGGCTCACTATCCTGACCAATTGGCCTAAACCACATTTGCAAAATATTAAATCTTTTTAAGCATATATGTTTAGGCACTCCTTTATTTATTTTGCCAACTTATTACATTGAACATTTTTCTCAAGCTTGTTCAAACATGCAAAACCCTGCGTTCACAATAGTGAAGCCTCCATCTACCAAAAGATTATGCCCGCTAACATACTTTGACTCATCACTACCCAAGTAAAGAGCAGCTTCAGCAATATCTTCTGCCTTAAGAACCCCACCTTTAAGGTTGGAATAAGCACCATGAAGTTTCTCATCATCAAGCTTAAAGAGCTCCCTCGCTAAAGGCGTGGCAACTATATACGGTGACACACAATTCACACGAATACCATGTTGTCCAAGCTCCACGGCCGTGTTTCTCACCAGCCCTACTAAACCATGCTTTGAACTTGTGTATGCATGTGGTGCGACACCCCCAATGGTAGAACAAACACTAGCAGTGTTGATTATGCTACCTTTTCCAGCTGGGATCATAACGCGAGCTGCATGTTTGATCCCCAAAAACGCACCAACCAGATTTACCCTAATCACTTGCTCAAATTCTACCTTGTCATTGTCAAGGATGTTGGGTTTTACCATGTCAACTATACCTGCATTGTTGAACATGATGTCTAGCTTTCCATATTTGGTTGTGGCTGTTTGGACAGCGTTTTCGACGTCTTCTTCTTTCGTTACATCGCAATGGACAAACGAAGTGGACGAAGGGCTTAGATCTCTGCAAACAGATTCAGCCAAGTCGTCTTGCACATCTGCAATCACAACTTTAGCTCCATGTTTTGAGAAGAGTCTTGCAGTGGACTCTCCTATGCCGCTCGCCCCACCAGTGATTAGGGCCACTTTACCTTCAAGCCTTCAGTATTTACAAAGCAGTGTGAGTTTCAACAAAAAACATGATAACAATGGCAAATCACTCCTCAAATGATGAATTTCTTGTGTTCCACTCAATGTAATTGAGGAAGTTGGATTTTGAACGACAAAGGGGAAAATGAACTTCATATAAAAATTACCAAGGTGAAAATTTTGAAATAAAATAGAGTTTTATACTCTGATCCCTAGTCTCCACTGGTCTTCTTGTAAGATAATTAGCAAATATAGGTTCATAATTCAATTGACACGGCAAAGAGCCCGTGCCCTTGCACCCCAAAACAATAGTTAACATACTGTTCCATTTTTGAAGCCCTCTTCTCACTTACGAATTTCAATTACTTACTGTGTTTGCAATTGTGGGTTGAAAGATTTATGAGGATTATTATTGGACCGTCCAATATTAAATAGCTTTTCCCATTTTTGTTAAATAGCAGAGAACACAAATTGATTTGACAAAAATATATATATATATATTTCCCCAATCTTATGTGTTGTATTTGATGGTGGGCCATATAGGCTTTTTTTTCCCTTCAAAAACCTTTCGCCAAAAGGCAGCAAAACTTGTTGCTGGTGGGCCATATAAATAGACTTTTTTTTGCCTTCAAAATCTGCTTGGGCTACAGCCCACCGTAGTCATTGATTTCACCCTTGGGTATATTTTATAGATTTTATTTTTATTTATTTTTCATGAAATAAAAATTTATATAAAACATTCATTTAATATAAAAGTTATAATGAAACTATTGAGAAATATTGAAAAAGGAAACAAAGTAAGGACATCTTTAGCAACTGAAAATTGCTTCAATAAGCCAACCACAAAGAGGGTCTCCAGTTACAAAGTCTCAATACAAAGAGTACACCAACAAAAAGAGTCGGCCTAACTATTGAGGGCCAGTTTGGTATTGCTGTGTTGTGAAAATAATCGCCGTCAGATTTGCTGTGAGAGAAATCAGTTGTGAGAGAAAGCGGTTTGGAGTTTAGTAAACTTTTTATTAAAAGTGTTGTTGGTACTAATTTTCGCATAATCAGAAAATAATTCATGCATAATCATCAAATCCAGCGCATCTTCAAAACTGATTCATACATAATCAGAAAATGAAAGCACCCCATTAGCTGTTTTCCCTTATAGCTTTCTCTCACAGCAATTTTTAATGATAAGTGATTTTTTCATAGTTTACCAAATAGGCTGGACTTCCCAAATTTTTTTTAAAATCACTTATCACCCCAAATAAGCAATGCCAAGCGGGCACTGAGTGTGATTTTCTGTGGAAAATAACTAATTAGTCAAAGCCCCCAACCCTTTTTTTTTTTTTTTTTTTCCAGGAGTCAAAGACCGATTGAAATCATTTAATTCTATTTCTTTTTCCACCTTAAATTCACCCTCTTTTTATTATTATTTTTAAAACATAAAGGAAATTTAGGACACAGCCATGAAAGTAATTACCAGAGCCATAGTCATGACAACTACGACCATCCTAGAAAACAAAAGAAAAAACAAAAAAGAATACAATCATCTTGTTCTAATTGGGACA
Organism: Prunus avium; assembly: GCF_965620075.1. Classification (NCBI taxonomy): domain Eukaryota; kingdom Viridiplantae; phylum Streptophyta; class Magnoliopsida; order Rosales; family Rosaceae; genus Prunus; species Prunus avium. Next base: position 27,315,260 of record NC_142289.1, read on the forward strand.
AGTTAGGATAAAATGAAAATAATAAGATTTTAGGAGGTGTGAAGAGGAAAAAAAAAAGTAAATAGATGCATATATAAATATAATATACCTTCTTGCAGCAGCAGCAAGTAATGAGAAATTTCCCGTGGCCATCAATCTTTTAAACCTCTATAACAAGAATATTTGCTGCTTGAGACCTTCACCAAAGTCGTTCTAAGCTCTCCTTTGGACTTCCGAGTGTAACTTCGTTGTAGACTTGTAGCTGTATTTATAAGGCTTAGTTTGGAGTTGCTGTGCTTTTAAAATTCTGAATGAAAAAGTGTTTGGAAATCAAGACAAAACTGCTTTTTTAACAAAAGGCTTTTTATCACAAATGGTCATTGATGTTTACAAAATTATCACGAATGATCCTTGAGGTTTTTTTGTGACATTAGTAGTCCTTAACATTAAGGGTTTTTTTTTTTTAAATCACAAATGATCCATGTCGTTAGAAATTTTGTTAAGTGTCTGAAGTGGAAGATAAGTGGAGCCCATATGTCCAATCACACCGTGACATGTGGATTAAAAAATAAATAAATATTTTTTTGACGAAAATCTATTAAAAAATCATGTAGCATCTCTCTCTCTCTCTGTCTCTCTCTCTCTTTCCCTCTGTCCTCTCTCCTCCATGTGCTCTCCCTTTCCCTCTGTATTTTTCTTGCCTCTACAACCCGACCACCCCATGCCCACCCGTAACCCACCCTTCTCCCTCTGTATGTTTTGCAAAATAATCACTTGCACAAGGTAGTTTCACATTTCCTTTTACACAAATATTTATTCAAACAACTTAAAATAATTAAAAATAGAGGGGGAGGATAGAGGAGGAGAGAAAATACAGGGGGGGGGGGGTAGAGGAGGAGAGAAAATACAGAGGGAGAGGGTAGGGGAGTTGGGCGTGGGTTGCGGGTTGCGGGTGGCGGGTGGCAGTGTTAAAAAAAGACCATTAAAAGAATCCCAGAGATCATTTTTTCTTGCAGGTGGCAGTGGGCAAGAAAAAAACAGAGGGAGATTCGCAAGTTGTGGGTTATGATTTACAACTATGCAAAGATGTAGAAAGATATATGGGTTATATTATTATTTTTATTGAAAATGGGTTATATTATTTTGTATGATATACAACTATACACTCCTTTCTCTACCACAAAGATATAGTTTTATAACTATACATTTTCTCTACCACAAGGAGAGGATAGGGAGGAGAGAGGGAAAGCAGAGGGGGAGAGAGGGGGCAGAGGGACGGAGAAGTGGAAGGGGATGAAAAGTTGTAGAAAAAAAAATGGAGTTTTCATTAAAAAAGATTATTTATTTATTTTTTTAATCCAGAGGTTACAATGTGATTGGATACATGGGCTCTACTTATATTCCGCGTCACACTTAACAGAATTTCTAAGGGCAGAGACTATTTATGATTAAAAAAAATCATAATATTAAGGACTATTGATGTTACAAAAAAACCTCAAGAACCATTGGTGATAATTTTGTAAACGTCAAGGACTATTTGTGATAAAATAAAATAAAAACCTTTTCAAAATTGTGGGCGACTAGCAACAGTTTTTAGAAGCAGCTGAGATGCTGCTTTTAAAAGTTGATGTGAATGGAAGCATGCGGGGCTCTTTAATGAATATTTCAATATGCCCGTATTGTCCTCGTTTATTTTAGAAATGACGTGATTTACCTCTTCATTTTTCACGATCGGGTCTCCATTCCCACCTCAGTCCTCTGTAGCTCTCTGTTCCCACTTTCCATTAATCTCTCATTTTTCTCGTAGATCTCTTATATCTCCAAATTATTTTATCGACATTTCAACTAACCCAACCCACCATCCCTACTCGCAAACCCAACCCAACCCAACCCAGAACCTACACCTACCCAGATCTGTTTTCTGGCATTGGGCCGAGGAGATCTTGAGGTGAGGCACGGAGGCGGTGGCTGGAGGCTGACGGGACAGAGGGTGAAGGGTGTTTTTTTTTAATTTTAGGATGGGGGAGAAAGGGATAGACTGGAGAGGGGATGATGAACAAAAAGAAAAGGATATGAGGGAGGATAGGGCATGATGAAATTCAATATGCAAAGGCACTACCAGGCAGACATCTCTTGGTCGTGATGGGTGGGTGTAGGCACTGGGTGGGATTGGGTTTGTGGTAGAAATGGTGGGATGGTGGCGATTGGGTTGTTGATGCGCCTTTGTGCTGTTGGTTTATTGAATGAAGAGGTTGAGGAGAGAAAGAAAGAAAGAATGGAGAAGGGTCGAGAGAAAAAAAAAAAAAATTAAGGGTAGTTTAGGAAGATAATGTGGGGTGTGGGGTGTGGGGTGTGAAGTTGATGAGTTTTTTTTTTCTTTCCTGTCAAGTGTGTATTTAAGGGAAAAAACTTGCCTACACCGAGGATAGGACAACAGTCCTATCCCCCTCCAGTCGCAGCCCGCCACGTGTCCAACTTTGTCAGAAAATGGGCACGTGTCGGACTGTGATTGGAGGGGGATAGGACTGTTGTCCTATCCCCGGTGCATGCAAGTGTTTCTCGTATTTAAGGGTAGTATAGGAAAATAGTGGGGTTTTTTTAGAAATTATGAAAATTCGAATTAGAAGTTGGGGTGAATTTAGTGCCCGTTTGGCATTACTTATTTAGGGTGATAAGCGATTTTTTAAAAAAATTTGGAAGCCCAACCCGTTTGGTAAACTATGAGAAAATCACTTATTATTAACAATTCACTAGTAAAAAAAACCCTTTGCGCGACCAAATTTTGCGTGACGAAACACAATTCGTCGCTCAAAGTGACTTTGCGCGACGAAAATGAAACTTCGTCGCGCAAAGTCTTACGTGACTAAATTTTGCGCAACGAAACACAAATCGTCGCACAAAGTCACTTTGCGCGACGAAGTGTGGTTCGTCTTGTAAAGTCTTTACAAAAATAAAGAAAATAAAAAAATTATTTGTAAAAATCTTTGCATGACTTTGCGCGACGAAACAATAAAATTCGGTGCACAAAGTCTTGCGCGACAAAGTGTATTTCGTCGCGCAAAGTCTTTACAAAAATAAATAAAATAATTTTTTTTTATAAAAATCTTTGCATGACTTTGCGCGACGAATTTATAAACTTCGTCTCGCAAAGTCTTTACAAAAATAAAAATAAATAAAATAAAAAAATTATTTTGTTAGAAAAATATAATATTTTAAATGTATTATATTTTAAATTGACGATCAAATTGGTTCATTGTATTCATATAGGGTCACGGAGTGTAGCTGTAAAAAATCATCAAAATCGAAATTGAAATAACCGTTAAATCGTGATGTTTCGTTTATAACCGTCGAAATTTTTTGTTCTATTACTTGATCTCTGAATGTTTATTTCTTCCGATTTTTGGCGTATATGATCTCGAAGTATAAACAAACAAGTTTGACGGTTGAATCTTTGAAACTAGTTTCGTAGAATGCGTATGCCATCAAAACAATATATTCACTAACAATTAAGAGTTTATTTACACTTTCATTAAATACAACATAAGATTTTGTGGTATCCACTAGTGTAAATATTTTAAATTGAAGATCAAATTGAGTCATTGTATTCATATAGGTTCAAGGAGTGTAGCTGTAAAAAATCATCAAAATCGGAGTTAAAATAACCGTTAAATCGTGATTTTTGTTTATAACCATCGAAAAGTTTTGTCCCATTATGTGATCTCTGAATGTTTATTTTTTCCGATTTTTAGGGTATACGATCTCGAAGTATAAACAAACAAGTTTGACGGTTGGATCGTTGAAACTAGTTTCATAGAATACATATGCCATCAAAATAATATATTCACTAACAATTAAGAGTTTATTTATACTTTCATTAAATATAACATAAGATTTTGTGGTATCCACTAGTGTAAATATTTTAAATTGACGATCGAATGTAGTCATTGTATTCATATAGGGTCAAGGAGTGTAGCTGTAAAAAATCATCAAAATCAGAGTTGAAATAACCGTTAAATCTTGATTTTTCTTTTATAACCGTCGAAATGTTTTGTCCCATTACTTGATCTCTTGATGTTTATTTTTTCCGAATTTTGGCGTATACGATCTCGAAGTATAAACAAATAAGTTTGACGGTTGGATCGTTGAGTAGCTTTAAATTTGTTTATTTTGTACGTATAACACTTAAGAAATTGAATAGTATATATATTTATTAGTAGGTTTAAATTTTTTTTAAGACTTTGCGCGACCAATATAATAATTCGTCGCGCAAAGTATACTCTAAAAATTTGGGCGGGTACCCAAAATGAGAATTTTTTTTTAAAATTTTTTTACGACTTTGCGCGACTAATATATAGTAGTTCGTCGCGCAAAATATACTCTAAAAATTTGGCGAGTACCAAAAATGAGAATTTTAAATAATAAAAAATTACGACTTTGCGGGACCAACATATAGTCGTTCGTCGCGCAAAGTATACCCGAAAAATTTGGGCGGGTACCAAAAATGCGAAATTTTTTTAAATTTTTTATTCCAACTTTGCACGACCAATATATAGTAGTTCGTCGCGCAAAGTATACTCTAAAAATTTGGCGGGTACCAAAAATGGGAATTTTTTAAAAAAAAATTATGACTTTGCGGGACCAATATATAGTCGTCTGTTGCGCAAAGTATACCCGAAAAATTTGGGCGGTTACCAAAAATGGGAAGCGGGAATATTATGGTCGCGCAAAACCCTAAAAATTTGGGCGCCCACCAAAAATGGGAATTTTTAAAAAAAAAAAATTTCGAGACTTTGCGCAACCAATATATTGTTTCGTCGCGCAAAGTGATACGGTTTTTAAAACCAAAATAGCACCTCCACCATTTTCTCAATGTCTTCTACTCTTACCTCTCCTCTCTCTTTCCTTCTCCCCAAATCCTACCCTTTCTCTCACACTCACTCCTCTCACTTAGTCTCTCATCTCTCTCTTCACTATCTCTCACTCTCACTCACTCTCTTATCTCTCTTTTCATCATCTCTCACTCTCACTCTCACTCACTCTTTCATCTCTCTCTCTCACTATCTTCTCTATTCTCTCACACTCACTTCTCGCTCTCATTCACACTCACTCAAAATCTTGCCAAAAGGTATATTCTCTCCAAAGTTTAATTTTTTTTTTTCATTAATATGTGTTTTTGGAGTTAGTTTTGAGTTTATGCCAATTTTTTGTTATTTTGTTGTTATTTGACAATATTTGTTTTTTTTGTAGGGAATCGTCGAGACTTTGATGGCTAAAGTTGAGGATTTGGACGCTATCGAAACATATCCTCCGCCACTACCACCACAATAGGCTTGTAGATTTTATTATTGTACTTTGTTAATTTATGTGTACATTTTGAATATTATATATATTGGATAATTTGACCACTATTTTTCATATGTCAATTTAAATTAAAGTAATTAAAAAAAAATCATACAATTAAATTAAATTTTAAAAGTAAAAATTTGAAAAATTAATATAATGAAATTGATATAAAAGAAATAATAAAACAAAATGTCAAAAACCTTGGGCGACAAAATATTTCGTCGCGCAAACTATTAAACTAGTTAATTTTAATTAAAAATTTTAAAAAAATAAAAAATAAAAAAATTGAATATTTCGTCGTGCAAAGATTTGAGCGACATTAGGATTCGTCGTGCAAAATAATATTATTCGTCGCGCAAAGTAATTAATATTCGTCGCTCAAAGTAGTTATAATTCGTCACGCAAAGTATCTTTTAGCGACATTAGTATTCGACGCGCAACAAAAAATAATTTTGGTCGCGCAAAACCTTTCTTTACGATCTTTGCGCGACAGAACTTGCGCGACCAAAATTTCGTCGCGCAAACTTTGCGCGACGAAATTGTACTTTGCGCAAAGTGTTTTTTGTAGTAGTGATTGTTGTGAGAGAAAGCTATAAGGGAAAACAACTAATAAGGTGCTTTCATTTTCTGATTATGCGGGAATCAGTTTCGAAGAGGCGCTGGGTTTAATGATTATGCAGGGATAATTTTTTGATTATGCGGAAATCAGTACCAACAACACTTTTAACCAAAAGTTTACTAAACGCTAAACTGCTTTCTCTCACAGCAAATCTGACAGCGATTATTTTCACAGCACATCAATGCCAAACTGGCCCTTAGAATGTGGGGTGAACAAAGAGAAGTGTGAGGTTTAAATAGAAAAACTCAAAAAAAAATTCCCAAAATTACATATCCAATAAATAATGTACTTATAAAAATAATATAAATATTGGTATTTTCTTTATAGAAAATATAGGCACGTAATTTAGAGATAAAAATTAGGTATATTATTTAGATAAATTATTAGGTAAATTATATCCAAAATGCGTTTATAAAACTTGGGTATATTATTTGAATAATAAATAAATTCATACTACATATATTATTTTTCATAAAAGAAGTAATAGGTACGTTATTTCTTTGACATAAAATTGTATGTACGCTATCATATTTATAAAACAATAATATAATAAATAATTTATCACGTATACTTCATAAAGAAATTAAAAAAAACAAAAATATTTTTACTAAATAAACCCGATTAGGTATGTTAAATCTAAATTTATTGTTAAATTTAAAAAAGGTTTCCCAATTAATTCCTACGTTCATTCGGAGATCTTTCCAAATTTTAATGTGTGTCTGTTGCGTCGATTCAGCTGCACCAAAATGGATTCAGCTGCATCTTCAACTTGTGATACTCGCAAGTGCACGAGCCGTTCGGTAGTATAAGATATGTAAGTGCGAGGTCGATTCCACAGGGATTGGTGATTGAATAATCCAATTCAGTTTTCCTACACAAAACAGAATAACAAGAAAGAAAATAAATAAAACAAGAAAGAAAGAAAAGAAAATAACTCAAGTAGATAAGTTCCCAAGTTCAATTTAGATTAATGGATTGATTCTAGCTAAAGTATGATTAAGCCATGGTGTTTGGTCATAACTTTGTGTTCCTAATTCCCTAATTTGATCATTTGTTGTCTAACCTAAAATTAAGCATTAGGAACCCATTAAGCATAGAAGAACAATTTAAACAACCAAGCATGTATCTAATCCCTGTTGTCGAATGTCCATACATACTCTTCCTATTCATAGTTCAATTCGAATTAAAGCATGGTGTCTACTCTTAATTCAAACCAAGATAGCTAACATGCAAGCCTAAATGGTGATCAATCATTCAAACTAGCATATTAACTTATAAGCATAATGAATAAGAACAAAAACCATAATTGAAACTTGGAAACTAATTAAACTTGAATACTTAAGAAAGAATGTACATTACAAATAAAAGTAAAGTAGAACTAAGAAAACTTGAAGGAAAATTGAGTAAACTCATTTTGTTACAACAATTGACAACTTGAAAGGAAACTAAGAGAATTTGAGGGAAGAGAAGGGAAGGGAGCTCTAGAGAAGTGTTTGAGAGCTCCCCCCTTGGGGTGTGTTTTGGGCCTTGCAATTTGGCTGCTGAACAGAGACTGGAATTGACTTCATTTCATTTATGCTTTACATGCATGCACATGCTTTCTCTTTAATAGCTCCATTATGTACCAACTTGCTCCTTTAGAATTTCATTGCTGGAATGCCTCCCCACTTCACTCATTATGTTGGATCCAAAGTCAGTTGCAGCATGGGTGAGGCACATGGCTTAAAGGAGGAGACAAGGCTCAAAGCTGGCAGCTGCAAATCCTCCTGAGCATGGTTCAGTGTTGGACGGGCTAAGGACTCCAGACATGTTCAATTGGGCTGAAATTTGGATATGTTATAGTACACACCCAATGGAACAACTTTCATGAAGATCTTCACCTCATCCGAGCCCCACAGCATTCTGATCCAAGGCCAAGAAATTGACCTACGAAACTGGGCTGGAAATGGGCTGTAGCCAAAATTAGTTTGTCTTTAAGCTCATATTCCTCATATGCCAATCAGCCCATAACATGCATGGATTGCATCATTTCCTATCCAAAGTCATCATTGTTACCTAAATGTCAATTAACTGAAAGATAAACACAAAAAGGATTAAAAGCATAAGTTTAACTCAAAAACATAACCAAATCATAAGCTAGAAGGGTACAAAATGATATACAATTATGAACCGATCAGTGTCATCATTACTTACAATGCAATTAAAAAAAATTATATACTGGTTCCTACATTAATTTACAAAATGCAATCATGGCTTAATTGGGGCTATTTTAGGAATCGAAAAAATACAATAAATTTGATTTTGTGCTTGATTAGGTAACTTGTAGAGTTGGATCTTAGTCATCAGGTTTTATTTAGAAAAAATAGGATTTTATTCAAACAAAAATAAAGAGATGGGTTGTAGTTGAAGAAAAATGACTTTTAAGGAGTTAAGCTATAATCAACTTTAAATTATTAATTTAATATACAGAAATGAGGATTTGAACTTTGGTGCAAGGAAGCGGGCTCACTATCCTGACCAATTGGCCTAAACCACATATGCAAAATATTAAATCTTTTTAAGCATATATGTTTAGGCATTCCTTTATTTATTTTGCCAACTTATTACATTGAACATTTTTCTCAAGCTTGTTCAAACATGCAAAACCCTGCGTTCACAATAGTGAAGCCTCCATCTACCAAAAGATTATGCCCACTAACATACTTTGACTCATCACTACCCAAGTAAAGAGCAGCTTCAGCAATATCTTCTGCCTTAAGAACCCCACCTTTAAGGTTGGAATAAGCACCATGAAGTTTATCATCATCAAGCTTAAAGAACTCCTTCGCTAACGGCGTGGCAACTATATACGGTGACACGCAATTCACACGAATACCATGTTGTCCAAGCTCCACGGCCGTGTTTCTCACCAGCCCTACTAAACCATGCTTTGAACTTGTGTATGCATGTGGTGCGACACCCCCGATGGTAGAACAAACACTAGCAGTGTCACTACAAGAAAAAATACAATTGGCGACAAACACCTTTCGTCGCCAATGGTTCTATTTTGGTCACCATGGGCCATGCATGACCAAACTACTTTGTCGCCCTGGGTCGTCGGTGAAAGTGCGTGGTAGAATATGTTTACCCACGAAATTGACATTTGGTCATGTATGTTGTCATACGACCAATTCACTTTGTCACCATCTTTGGTCGCTAAAAGGTTAAATTTCGTCGCCAAAACAATTTGGCGACGACATTATTTCGTCACTATGTTGGTCGCCTAAGGCTCTTCGCTGAAAGTATCAGGCGATGAAACTTTGTTTTCGTCGCCAAAATCTTTACGCAACCAATTTATTTCGTCGCCTAACAGTACTTAGTTGGTCGCCTATAAAGAAGGGTTCCCGCGAAAAGGCCAAAATTTTCCGCAAACTGAGGAAGGATTGGGCGACCAATTAGGTAAATAGATGAATAGAAAATGACACGAATAAAAGTTTCTCCCATTCAAAAGTACACAAGCATACTAGTCATTCAAGTACACATAACATATCCAAAAATATACATAAACAAGTGAAGAACACTCCATTGAAAGACTGGAGGCCAAGCTCCATATATCTTGTCCTTGGTAAACCCAAGTTACATTATTTCTCCACTCTAAGACTAGAGACCAACACTACAACAAAAAAGCGCTTTTGCGAGGAAAAGTAGACACGAAAGCCAATATACTCATCGATGGGCCGTCACCTCATGAATGCTGGTGAATGTAGCTGAAAGCCACTGATTGAAGCTCATCAGCATCCTGAAAACCCCATTGTCTGTTCTCATTAGGGTTTGCTACAGCAGAGCCATTGACAAAGCTTTGAGCTGCTTGATCCTTGAGGAAAGCTAACTTTGCTTGTAAGTTGACCACCTGAAAAGTTCAAACCAAAAGCATATACTCATCGGTTACTTCAACATACATTCTGAACAGAAACCCAATCTGAACATACAAAGGGTACTAAATGATTAACCTGCTGTTGGAGAGCAAAAATTTGTGAAACACAGCCATATATGGGATCTTGAAGCCTGGCTTGAGCTTCCCATGATATCGTCACTGCAGCCTCGCATCGATCGCTCAACGGAAGGTGAGCTAAATGCTTCGACACATTGCTTGCGCCAAAAACCTTGTGGATGGCAGAAAAATGGGTAGCTCCCTTTTCATGGCAGAAATACGGCGCAAGAATACACCCTCTCACACATTTTCTTCTCAAGAACTTGCAGGCTCCACAGGGAGAACCAGAACCAGCCATGGTTTTGATGATCTTTTTTAATTGGGAGGGTTTTGACGATCTTTTTCTCAAGTACCTATTCTTGATTTCAGCAGCCATTGCCATGAAAGCTTGCTCAACATTAGTAGCATTTTTTGCACTAGTCTCCATGAAAGGGATCCCAATCTCATCCGCAAACGCCTTTTAACAAACCAATGACGAAAGGGAAGAGTCATTATCTAAATATTGAATACTTCAATAGACAAAAAAATATGGTAGCAGGAACTAAGGGAAGGTTTTTTTCACCTTAGCTGTTTCATAAGACACAACTTTGTTAGCAGTGAGGTCAGCCTTGTTACCAACAAGAAGCTTGTTTACATTCTCACTAGCATAACGATCAATTTCATTAAACCACTGCTTAACATTGTTGAAGCTCTCTTGGTCTGTCACATCATAAACTATCTGCCACATGCACCAACATTAATAAATAGAATCCACATTACAAGACTTCAAGGAAAAACTATGACCACAATAATGAAACAAAAAGGAAACACTTACCATAATTCCATGTGCCCCACGGTAGTAGCTACTAGTAATTGTCCTAATGCAATCAGCTTTCTTCATAAGCAAGGTCAATCAACAGTTCAGATACGTAAGCAATAGGTATTCCTCAACTATTGAATGGCTTTAATGCCCACGCACTACCATGTGAGAGAGAGAGAGAGAGAGAGAGAGAGAGACTCACAATTTGAAGTTGAATGGTCTTCCCATCCTGCTCGACTGTGCGAATTTTCTACAGATAAAGAACAAGAAAAGTAATTAGGAGTCGTATTTTCTATAACACCACTTTGACCCAGAAAATAGAGCTTACAAAATCAACTCCGATTGTGCTAATATAGCTGTCCAGATATGAATCATCCTGTGTCATACAGATATAAAATAGTCAGCCCTGAGGAATTGTACGAGTAATCAATATAAATAATATTTCCATGGGAGACAACATGAACACCTGCCTAGGATGACACATCAGATAATAGGTATTACATGACAAAAACGAATCATGCATATGTTATTTAATTGAATTCGTCGATTTGAAGTAAATCAATACTCAATTTTTTTAATTTTTTAGATAAGGAATCAGCATTTTTGACAATAAAGGATAGAAATTACAAGTTTCTCTTCTAAAAACTTCTGTTTATTTTCACTTGGTTCCTTGAAGCCTTCCTTTCTTATCATTTACATCAATGAATTTCCCATTTTTGAATTACCCATAAACATCGAAGAGCAAAATAACTTCTAGATTCCCCAAATACGAATAAAGGATTAAGTGGTCAAAGTATCAACAACTTACAGCAAACCTTAGAAGAAGACATGATTTCCCAACCCCAGAGTCTCCAATCAGTAAAAGTTTAATATTGTTCGGAGCCATGCCTGAGCTTACGCTGGGAGGATATGAAGTGTAAGGTCCAGTTACATGGTTACCACTGGTGCCTACCACTTGCTCAAACCCAGGATAGGATTGCTGATGCCCAACTGTCTGCATTAGTGCTTAATATTGATTAGTAGGGTTTGAATATAGAAGTCCAGCATACTATGAACAACAATATTAACGAATACAAACTCACAACTCATAAATAATACCATATTCCAAACCCAGAACCATTCCAACCCTCTGACCCTTCAAAATACTATGAACAACAATATTAACGAATACAAACCCACATGACCAACTCCCAACTTCTAACTTTTGACTTCAATTATATAAATGAATTTTTATATTTTTTCTTCCAACAGATTGTAAAGAAATTCAGATTAAATCCAGAAGTATCAAGCTAACAGAGAAGGAAAAAAATAAACAAACCAAGCTACCACAACTGATAAACAGAAAGCAGAATATCAGAAAGTCAAAAGACATAAAAACAGAGTCCTTTTCAAGCATAAATCATCTTTTCATGCATACACTGACAAAATCACAAATCCAACACCACAATGCAATTTCAACACCTTTAATCAAATCCGAAATCAAAAATAAAAATCCAATACCACAAATAAATATAGAAATTGAAACAGCAAAACAAAATCACAAAATCATTAATAAAATTGAAACGAAAAGGAAAAAGGGAGATGATACCTTGATACAGACAGCGGATGCGAGAGAGAGGCGGTGGTGGTGACTGGTGAGACCGTGAGAGGGAGACGGAGATGGTGAGAGAGTCACGCAGAGGGAGACACAGTGATAGAGGGAGGCCGTGGTCGGCGGTTGTCTTGTGGGAGATGAAGAGAGTAAGTACCAGAGAAAGGAAAGAAATTGGGGGAATCGATGGGTTTGGGGATTATTTTTTTAATTTAGTCTAAAAATTAGCCAAAATTTAATCGATGGGTTCGCGGGTAACCAAAATTCAAAATATTTACACTAGTGGAGATCGTATACCCTAAAAATTTAGTCTACGAAACTAGTTTCAACGATCCAACCATCAAACTTGTTTGCATATACTTCGAGATCGTATACCCCAAAAATCGCAAAAAATAAACATTCAGAGATCTAGTAACGGGATAAAACTTTTCGACGGTTATAAACGAAAAATTACAATTTAACGGTGATTTTAACTCCGATTTTGATGATTTTTTAGAGCTACACTCCTTGACCCTTTATGAATACAATGACTGAATTTGATCTTCAATTTAAAATATTTGCACTAGTGGATACCACAAAATCTTATGTTATATTTAATGAAAGTATAAATAAACTCTTAATTATTAGTGAATATATTGTTTTGATGGCATACGCATTCTACGAAACTAGTTTCAACGATCCAACCATCAAACTTGTTTGCATATACTTCGAGATCGTATACCCCAAAAATCGCAAAAAACAAACATTCAGAGATCTAGTAACGGGATAAAACTTTTCGACGGTTATAAACGAAAAATCACAATTTAACGGTGATTTTAACTCCGATTTTGATGATTTTTTAGAGCTACACTCCTTGACCCTTTATGAATACAATGACTGAATTTGATCTTCAATTTAAAATATTTGCACTAGTGGATACCACAAAATCTTATGTTATATTTAATGAAAGTATAAATAAACTCTTAATTATTAGTGAATATATTGTTTTGATGGCATACGCATTCTACGAAACTAGTTTCAACGATCCAACCATCAAACTTGTTTGCATATACTTCGAGATCGTATACCCCAAAAATCGCAAAAAACAAACATCCAGAGATCTAGTAACGGGATAAAACTTTTCGACGGTTATAAATGAAAAATCACAATTTAACGGTGATTTTAACTCCGATTTTGATGATTTTTTAGAGCTACACTCCTTGACCCTATATGAATACAATGAATGAATTTGATCTTCAATTTAAAATATTTACACTATTGAATACCACAAAATCTTATGTTATATTTAATGAAAGTATAAATAAACTCTTAATTGTTAGTGAATATATTGGGGGAAGATGGAGAGACTGGATACGAGAGAAGTAAATTGGGGGAAGTAACTGGTTAGGGAAATGTTTTTAATTTATAGTCTCCTAGAATTAGCCACCAAGTTATTTGGTCGGCAGCCGTCAAATAAGGAAAACGACATAATTTTAATACTTTATATTCTTTTTTACAGGAACCGCGACCAAAACAATTGGTCGCCAAGTTTCACAAAATATTTGGGCGGTATCTCACAAAATATTTTCGCAGCATCTCAAATTTAGAGACGACGCAAGCAATCTTAGAGACGAAATACTTTGGTTGCCAATAATTTTCAAGCTTAAAGGCGACCAATCTTAATATTGGTCGCCAATTCCTCCCCTAGCGACCAAATCTTTTGGTCGCCATTCGGACATATTTTATGGTCAATTAGTTCATAAATCTGATGAAATTATTGGCGACGAATTAAAAAACTCCGTCGCCCATAACCCTATTTGGCGACCAAATTTGGATTGGTCGCAAAAGATTTCGTCGCGAAAGACCTTTTTTCTTGTAGTGTGTTGATTATGCTACCTTTTCCAGCTGGGATCATAACGCGAGCTGCATGTTTGATCCCCAAAAACGCACCAACCAGATTTACCCTAATCACTTGCTCAAAATCTACCTTTTCATTGTCAAGGATGTTGGGTTTTACCATGCCAACTATACCTGCATTGTTCAACATGATGTCTAGCTTTCCATATTTGTTTGTGGTTGTTTGGACAGCGTTTTCGACGTCTTCTTCTTTCGTTACATCGCAATGGACAAACGAAGTGGACGAAGGGCTTAGGTCTCTGCAAACAGATTCAGCCAAGTCGTCTTGCACATCTGCAATCACAACTTTAGCTCCATGTTTTGAGAAGAGTCTTGCAGTGGACTCTCCTATGCCGCTCGCCCCACCAGTGATTAGGGCCACTTTACCTTCAAGCCTTCAGTATTTACAGAGCAGTGTGAGTTTCAACAATAAACATGATAACAATGGCAAATCACTCCTCAAATGGTGAAAGTCTTGTGTTCCATTCAATGTAATTAAGGAAGTTGGATTTAGAACGACCAAGGGGAAAATGAACTTCATATAAAAATTACCAAAGGGAAAATTTTGAAATAAAATAGAGTTTTAGTCTCCGATCCCTAGTCTCCACTGGTCTTCTTGTAAGATAATTAGCAAATATAGGTTCATAATTTAATTGTGCTATGATATTCGTCAAAGGTGTAAGGGTTAAATCATAGGTTCATAATTTAATTGACACGGCAAAGAGCCCATGCCCTTGCACCCCAATTTCAAATTCCACTCTTTGAAGATTTATGAGGATTTTTATTGGACCGTCCAATATTAAATAGCTTTTCCCTTTTTTGTTAAATAGCAGAGAACACAAATTGATTTGACAAAAAAATATATATATATATATATATATTTCCCGAATCTTGTGTGTTGTATTTGATGGTGGGCCATATAGGCTTTTTTGTCCCTTCAAAAACCTTTCGCCAAAAGGCAGCAAACTTGTTGCTGGTAGGCCATATAAATATAGGCTTTTGTTTTTTTGCCAGGAGTCAAAGACCGATTGAAATCAATTAATTCTATTTCTTTTTCCATCTTAAATTCATCCTCTTATTATTATTATTTTTTTAAACATAATTAGAAAAAGAAATTTAGGACACAGCCATGAAAGTAATTACCAGAGCCATAATAATGACAGCTACGACGATCCTAGAAAACAAAAGAAAAAACAAAAAAGAATACAATCATCTTGTTTTAATTGGGACAAGTTAGGATAAAATGAAAATAATAAGATTTTAGGAGGTGTGAAGAGGAAAAAAAAAAGTAAATAGATGCATATATAAATATAATATACCTTCTTGCAGCAGCAGCAAGTAATGAGAAATTTCCCGTAGCCATCAATCTTTTAAACCTCTATAACAAGAATATTTGCCGCTTGAGACCTTCACCAAAGTCGTTCTAAGCTCTCCTTTGGACTTCCGAGTGTAACTTTGTTGTAGACTTGTAGCTGTATTTATAAGGCTTAGTTTGGAGTTGTTGTGCTTGAATGCAAAAAAGAGAGAAAAAGGAAAAGGAGAAATGGGCCCTTCTCAAGTGTTTTTTTTTGTTTTTTGTTTTTTGTTTTTTGTTTTTGTATATTACTATTAATATTATTTAAAAAAATTGTAAATGTATTGTAAAAGAACATAAATATCAATTTTTTTAAATTAAAAAAAACATAAATTTATCATACCTTTTTTGGTCATTATACACAGTCACAGCGCTTCTTGAAAAAAGTTTACCATACGCTATGACACTACTTTTTATACTCACAGCACTTTTACAAATATAGATTACTAAATACTTCGCTGCTTCATTTCACAGCTGTTTATTCTGACAGCACAACAGAAGCAGTTTTTTTTTTAAAACACAGCAATACCAAACTAGCCTTAAATCGATTTCAAACAACACATGTGAATTTTGTGCAGCACGTTATGAATACTTTTCACACCACATGCTTATATTTAGAACTTTCAAACAACACATGTGAATTTTATGCAGCACGTTATGAATACTTTTCACACCAAATGCTTATATTTAGAACAAGTATTTGTGTTACCGACTACCACTCACACCGCAAGTTATTGAACTCAATTATGTTCAATACAATTATAGGATAAATTTTTTATGGACACTAACGCATGATAACATTATGTTATTTTAAATTTACATGTTATAATATAAATGGATAACATAATTTAATTTAATGTCAAATATATGTGTGAAAACATTTGCGGATTAGTTTAACAACATTACGAGCGGTGTTACAGTCACAACAATAATTATCTCGATATGTTTAGATTGTTATTAGTATCATTATTGCGGTAGAATAAGCATCTATTAGATTACAATTACCCTAATCTTCTTCCCTTTCATACCATGTCGGCTATAGGGCAGGAAAATAAAAGAATTACCCACGTTGCAGTCGTGGGACCCTTGATTTTACCCAAAAAACCAAAAAAGGGTCCCAATCTCAGGTTTTATACATTTTCAAATTTTATTTATTTTATTTAAAGATTCTTTGTAATTTTTGTTTTCATCAAAAAAGACAAAAACACTTGTGCGAATTATTGCTTCTCTTGTTATGAAATAGACAAAGTCTAAAAGTACTAGTGAATATTAGGGTGAGATTGTATTTGCTGTTGTGGTATTACAGATAGAATTTTCTCTCTCGGATAAATTTTTTTAACTCTCTGATTTTTCTCTCACTTTTTCTCTTCTGATTGGTGTGTCTGGCTTCATTAGCTCAGGAATGCTTTTATAGGGAAAATTTACAGCTACCGCAATGAATTTGATAAGCAATTCACCGGGTGTTGTAAACATTTTCTACACTGCCTTAACTCTAGTATTTTCACTTTCACCTATAATCAAAGTCTAAAATATCGATGGTATCGGAAATATCAGTAATCCAAAAACACAAAAATTTTGATAGAAATATCGGGATATTATCGATATCGATAAAAATTTAATAAAAACCATGGAAATTATAAGAAAAACTTGGAAATTTTTATTGAAACTTTGGAGAATATTTATTTAGTCAATTATCTATTAGTTTATCACAAAAATTGGAAGGAAATGCATTGCATGATGAGTTTAACTGATTTAAGTTGATTATATAGCGAGTTGACAAACACTGTGAGTGTAGAAAATATGTAGTAATAAATGAAAGAAGATTAAACACACCATAATCA
This sequence comes from Prunus avium, assembly GCF_965620075.1. Taxonomy (NCBI): domain Eukaryota; kingdom Viridiplantae; phylum Streptophyta; class Magnoliopsida; order Rosales; family Rosaceae; genus Prunus; species Prunus avium. Next base: position 27,332,631 of record NC_142289.1, read on the forward strand.
TTTATATATAATGATTTACTATAACATTTTACACTTTATACATTGCATAATACATGAGTGACTTAGTACCACATAGAGTTCCCTTTTGGGTATTATCACAAAAACATAAGCAACATGGTGGTTAAGGCATTGTAGGAGTGAAATGGAAGGGTTTCGAATCCCCTTTGCATGTGTACTTTGTGTGTTTTTTGTTTTGTTTTTTTTCATTTTTTCCATTACATTGATATTTTCGATATTATAGCAATATTTTGACAAAATATTGCTGAAGTGTGAGTGAAATTATCGACATCGATATTTTCCGATATTATCGATATTTATACGACATGTGTATGGATATGTTCCGAAATATCCATCCATGACTCGAAAAAACGATAATATCCTCGATATTTCGTCGATACTATTGTGAAGACTTGTATTTTAAAAGGATAAAAGAATATATTTATCTTTTGGATAAACTTGAATGATACTATCTTTTTAAGATATTTATCTTTTGGATAAACTTGGACGATATTATCTTTTTAAGATATTTATCTTTTGGATAAACTTGGATGTTCTTATCCTTTTAATATTTAAGTTTATCCTATCCCTATATAAACACTATAAATAGGAGCATAACCTTATAATTTCAAAATTTGAGAAATTAGAAAAGAAATTGAGAGAGAGAGAGAGAGAGAGAGAGAGGTGATTCTTGGAGGAGATTTGGGGTTTAGCTTGTATTTTCTTAACTTGGAGCAATGTTTTGGAATCAAGGTAGGGATTTCTTGGGATGCCTTTACGAGGATTGATCTAATTAAATTTCATGAACACTATATTATGCATGATATTATTATTTGAAAGGCATAATTATATCATGTCATGGAAATTGGTTGGAGTTCTTGGGTTGATAGAGAAAATAATGATGGAAAAGAGGGTAATGGGAAGGATCTTTTGTGTAGTTGAGTCTAACTCTTGGTAGGTACCAGGTCTCAGGGATCCCACAGTGCACATGGTTTTTATTGGTTGATTCGGGACTGGCGAAAAGGAGTTAGACAAGATGACTAACAAAAAGGGAAATTATGGGATGATTGAGATGGGTGTTAGTTCATATAAATGGGCATTCGGGACCAAGTGGTATAAGCATGGTATGGGACGTGCAGGTCTACTTGTCCAGTTATATGAATTAATGGGAGTAGATGAAGAACATTCATTCATTCATGTATTATTAATAATTTGATATTTGGCTGTGTGATTGCATGTCACTTAATTTAGTTATATCAATCTACTGTGGTAAGGTCTCATGTCCCTACTGAGCGGTGATTGCTCATCCCTCACCATGTTTAATTTTTCAGATGAATTAGTGGGCAAGACAAGGACTAAATCAGTTGAGGATGAATTAGATGAGAGTGATATAGCTTTATTTATTTATTTATTTCATGTAAAGTTGTAAGATTTTGGGATCTATTTTTTTTTTATAAGAAAAGTTTATTTTATGTTTCGGTTGCTTTTAATTTTATTTTATTTTCTTACGCACCGGACGCGGGGTTTCCACCGACCCCCGAGTCTGGGGCGTGACAACTATCGATATTTTACACTATGCCTATAATACACAAAAGTCTTCATCCTAATAGTTGTGGGCCATCCACATATTTACAACATCTCTTTCATGCCATGCCAGCTACATGGAAGTGGTGGTACAATTTTGTTTAAAGATCCGTAGAGGATCTTCTTTGTAATTTGGTTTTCCCAAAAAAAACAAAAAATTGTGTGAATTAGTGCTTTTCTGTCATACATGGAAATGGAGGTACAATTTTGTTTAATGTCAAGGTGTGGCATGTGTTTGTGAAAGAGATATTTATACTTAGGTACAATTATTACAGGGTACGCATGTGATGGCACAACAAAAATGGATTGGTTGTCTTCATTTTAAGGGACAAAAAATTGGTGGTGGTCATTTTAAGGTACACAAATGTGATGTTTAGCCATACAATTTGATATGCAAATTCTGAATGAAACAATAAACAAGTGACATCCCACAAATAAACTGACAACAAAATCTTAAGTAACAGAAATGTAATACCCCAAAATGGCAGAAAATTTTGTATGAAATGAGTACTATTTTGCTATCCCTCAATCAATTATAGACTGCCACATGGAAAAGTTATCACGCGTAAGATGTCGCAATTAACAGAGAATAGCAGAATAATACTATTCCGTGTTACGCAAGTGTTTCTCCCAAAACTATAATGCCAACCTAAAACTATAAAGTAAGGCAAGATTCTTAAGGAGTTCCTTGACTAAGTTCGAAAGTAAGATAAATACCTATGCATGTATAGTAAGAAAAACAATGCACAAGACAAAATCTTAGCTAGACTTAAAGTAATGAACTTGGCATGCTCATCCCATTCTTTGTGACTCCATGTCTATCGAACATGCTCTACTTTCGGATTCAGTTTCTTGTTCTATAATTCTTAAAAATTTAAGTACTAATTGAGTCTTGGCTTTCATTTTCCTGAATTGTTGACAAGATGTCAGCCTCGAAAACAACCTCATGCACACCATAGTATTTGGACTAGTTTATGAAAATGAAACTGAGAAGATTTTATGGAAGTTCTGAACCAGACAATGTTGAAGTTTGATTAAGCATATCCAAAAAGAAGCTAGATTATCTAAATGCACCACCATTATAACAATGTTCGTGAGCTATCCATGTGCTAGAGGATGAAGCCAATGGATGGTGGGATACATTTAAACACTAGGAGAGCATTTTTTATGATTGATAGTGTCATGCAACATACAAAGATCAAAGAGTTGCTTGAGCTTGTGCAAGGAAAGATGTCAATTGCAGAGTGTGTTTCGAAATTCATCGAATTGAGTTGGTTCGCCACGGAGATAGGTTTTTTTTTATATGAAAATATTAAAAGCCACAAAGTTCAAGTCTGTCTTAGCCTGTATGAAGAGAAATGGTCAACATGGAGGGTTTGATGATTGAACCAAATAAGAGGTCCCAATAATGTCGACATAGCAGCAGCAACAACCGAGATATGAGCCCTGCAACTAAATGGCGAGCCCTCAACCAGCACAAACAATTGATTATTTACTCCTGCCCTCAAAAACCCTACCACCCACACTAACAAACAATAAGGCCATCAGAATCCTTCAGATATTACCATTATCTCAGATAATGGACTATTTCATCCCTTTCTCCTGGCTTAGTATTACTGCCACTGGAGGAAGCTGCTATGTTATGTGGCAAACATGAATATCACAAGTAACAGTTCGTAAGAGATGCTGCACAAAGTACAACTAATGATCGTCTCTACCATTCTCTCTTTTTATCATTTTCACAAGAAGATTCTGAGGCCAACGATGACTACGATCTCATTGTTTGTTTTTTTCTTTTCTTTTTTACTTTAAGACTATTCCACAGTGGTGTCTAGGATTGGATTCTCTCATGCAACCGATATATCAACATAGACTTCGACATCTGAGGTTCCCTTTCCAAGGCAGCAATCATATCCTTGACGGATATAGTACGAGCCATCCTTGTTTGAGGCATGATAACTTGGTTCCTTCCAGATTTTCTAATTGGCCCTGTCCAAAAAAAAATACAAATAAATAAACAATTTTCGACTAACAAAGCACCAAATAGTAAAATATTGCCAGAGATAACTTCTTCAATAAACACCCTGCCAAAATAACTATGGTATACTTCTCCACCAAAGCTGTTGGTTGCAAGTAGAAATGTGATTGTAATACCAAAATATGGATTGTAAAACTGGATAGCAAAGGGGTATTTTCCAAACACAAAAAAAAAAAAAAAAAAAAGGAAGAAAAGGCAAATTACGACCAATATATATATATATATGATTTTTCGTAAACAAAAATTTATAACAGTGCTAGCACCCTAATGGGCATTGCAAACAAAAATAAATTAAATGGGGCTGTATCATAAAAAAGTAACATGTCTGGGTAAAGCATCAGAAGGATGGTTATGTTCATCTAACGAAAATAAAGGTGCTCCTCGGTAGAAGCTACACCTGCCCTGTTTTAGCTTCAGAGAGTAACAAATGATTTACAAATTACAGCTGGCAAGCCAATTTGTTGCTCACTCCAAGAAATTGTATACAGAAGTTGAATTCTCAAATGAGACCAGCAATAATTATCAGAATCTGAGAACCAGTACATGGCACTTTGTAGTCTAATTGCATCAATATTCAGGGATAACATTTTAAGTGTAATTGAATATATACCAACTCAGCCAATTATATGAAATGAGAAGTTGTAGTATGTTACTCATGCCGATAAAATCTCTCCTACCATTAATCTCATAGTAAATCGCCTTAGCTAATCCAATTTTCAAAATCAGCAATACACCAAGGTGCCAACTACAGTGTTATATTCTTTAATACATTTGAATCTTTGTTTGGTAAGCAGTAATGATATCTAATGGTACTGACATATGGCTACAAAATCATGATTTGACAAACGATCAGGCTTAATGATACTTACCAGCTGTAGCAACATGAGCCGGATCACCCCTTTTCTCTGCTTCTTGACTGCCCTTCATGATCCTTCCAGTTGTTGATGTAGGTTTGTGGTTTACATCTTTACCTGGCTGGGACCCAGATGCCGCATCAATCTCACCTTCACGTTTTTGCCGGGCTTGTGCCATGAGTTGCCATTTTGAGAACATGTCGTCTCCCCCAACTGCAGCACGGGCAGCAACATTTGCTGCTGTTGTCCTCAGTTTTCCATCTGCCTCTATGTTTGTCTGCACCGAGCAGAAAGCCACAGAAGACTAAAAGCTCTATTCGTTTCAGAAGTGAAAAAATCAGACTGACTGGAATCCTCATACCTTAAATGATTTAGGACGGCCTTCATCCTTCTCCTCGTCTCCATCGACTCCATTGTCAACCTCAGGCTATTAACACACACATACACTTGTAGCTCACCCATATGGGCATTGTACAAATATAATATACAATGCTTAAATGACACTAACCTCATTAAGCCTCCGGATCTTTTCTGCCTCAGCCTGCTTTTTCTCCCATTCTTCCCTAGCTTTCTGATTGAGATCCATAATTTGTTGCCGAACATCAGAGTTAGTAATAGTGTGGTGTCTTGATTTCTCAGCATCAACCCGCTAGCACAAGGATATTCAATCGAAGTCAGGAGATATATAATGCACGAGAATTCTTGTTCAGCAGGAGCAAAAAATAGAAACAAACAAACCTGCTTTGACAGTCGGATTAAATTATTTATTAGTCCCCTCATTCTTTCCTCCACACACTGAAGAGTTCAGTTGGCATGGAATAAGATAAAATGTAAGTTTATCGCAATAACAAAGAACATGGTAGCTAGCACCTCACCAGTGACAAGCATCGCTCCACGTCATGGGTTACACTTTTCAGACCACATTTGACCACTGCCAAAAACACATGTATAAATACCAGATATCAATTTCTGTTTGATATTTCTTTTCATGACAGGAACAAAGTGTAAAAAATAAAACAATAAAATAAAAATAGAAAGATGGAATTTTAACACCTCTATGATAAATAGATAAGTAAAGAGTATTAACTAATTTGGGCTAATTTTTTCTGCAGTGGAGCCTTCTCCAAAATCAGCCTTTCCTCTTCTTCTTGCACAGATTTTCGAGAGGCTTCTGAAGCTCGACTATCCTCCTTGGGCCCTGGAAACAGCTGCTCTTCCTCTTCCTATTTTATCAAAAATGTCAGTGGGTTCTGAACAAATTTACTACAAAGTGTCCACTCTTCACTTAATTAGCTAATACTCCAGAATAGGAATTGAAAATAACAAATACCGTACCCTAAGATTAACTCCACTGACAGCAGTGACATCATTGAGTTGTTCAATATCTGAAAACGCTCCACTTACTTTTTGCTTCTTACTGAGGAGACCCAGAACATAAGAAAGTTATAAGGAAGAAGAGATTGAAATGATTAACAGACTGTGATGCAACAATATAAACTTATTTTACCTTGATTGCGGTGGTGAAGAACCAAGTGCTTCAAGTGGCTTCTTTCGGCCAATAGAAGGCTTTTTTGGAGGTGTTTTATTATTAATCCCACAAGGGGAGGTTCCAGACATTATCCGAGGGCCTAACTGGTATGAAACAAAGCAGAAAAGACATTAGTCATTAATAAAGTAAAAAATAATCATATTCATGCCAAGTGAAAATTGACTTTCAAAGACAAATATATTGCAGGACAAAGTAAACTGGAAAAGGTAGATCCAACATGAAACTAGCTCATCCATTTATTTAAGTTACATTTGAGAGGCACAACAAAACAATATAATGAAGAAACAAGGAGCATTGTTACTAATTAATGATCAAATGCACCTCCCAAACCTGTTATGTTTCGTATCATCTTGTGAGTCATGAGAAAGTGGATACGAATTACAGGAGATAAAGACACAAAATGGATACCTCCTGTTTTACCATAATTGCAAAAGAGCACCAACATAGAAGTAGCCACTCTCATGTATGTAGTTCTATAATTAGTTCTCAATAGAGTACTTCTCTTCAGAAAACATAAGTAAAAACGTAGGAAGTCTCCATCGTGACCTCATAAATGCATATGTAAAAGAGAAGCAGAGATGAGATGAATGAAATTACCGAGACACTAGGATTGACTTGCATCATGACGGAAGGAGACACCGAACTTTGAGGCACTGTGATTGTAGAAGGCGATGATGAAACACCCATTCTAGAAGGCTGCTTCTCTAAGGACTCATCCATTGAAATTACAGATGATGCATTTCCCTGTTCAAGTACTCCAGCAGAAACCGAAGGCAATCCATGTGAACTAGGCAATGGAGGCTTGTGCTGCTGCTCAGCAGTCTGATCAATCGATTCCTGTTTGACATAAGCCATTGATGACACAGGACGGGAACTCTGCCCTTTATTTGAGGATTGCGAAGGATTAGGATTCTGTCGTAAAGTTGCATTAGTTGTAATGTGAATAAGAGATCCACCTTGCAGTCTACTAGGTTCATTCATAGAATTTTGCCTCTCCGTTTTGGACCCACTCATGATGCTCGCTCCATGTGCTTCCCCACCTGACTGAGCAGAACCCATGCTTTGATGTTGTAGGACTTGTCTCAGTTGTGCATCAGAAGGCTGCGGTTTGACAGGCAATGCGCAAGTATTGACATTTGTCCCTGAAAACGGGTGACAAGTACGACCAGCGTTTCCATGCATAGGAACTGAGAAGCACTCCCTTTCTTGATTGGTAGTTACCACACTAGAGGAAGAAATTTGACTTACTTGCATTCCCTCAGAATCTGAGTGACATTCTGCTTCTGGCAATTTTCTAGCACTATTTTTAATGAGCGGATGGCTTGAATCAGTCTGTACCTGAACTGTTGAAGGGAGACTGTGTGATGGGTCAGTGGCAGAATTGGGACCTCTCAGATGAAGTGCAGATGAACGAGGGTTAGTCAACTGTGTGGCACTTGCACTAATAGATAGCATCCTTGGAGGTTGTTGCTGGACCGAGGCCTTAGGTAGTAACTGATGTTTAGGACTAGGCTGCAAGATTTTAATAAGCAGGTTTTCAGCTTGGTCCAGACATCAGCACGTTATTAATTTAAAAGAGTATTGAATTCATTATATACTTACCATTAGTGGCACTTCCTTTACTGCCATTCTGAGCATCTCATCCCCAACAATACTTTTAAGTTCCCTGACAAAAGCATCTTTGCGGATTTGACGGCTCTAGAATAGCAAAAAAAGTGCACAGATCAGAAAAATTAACAAAATCCACAACATCTTGATATAAAATGTGTGTAGGATTCACCTTGAGTCTACCAAATAGAGTAGTAAGTTGCCTGCCTCTGTCTTTATTTAGTTGGGGCAATAAGAGGGGATATAACTGGTAAAATGGTACTTGTCTGCTTTCATTCGAAGGGCTTCTTGGCTGCTCTGTGATCATTGATTGTTGACTGCTCATCTTCTGAAGCTTTAAGTACTGAGATTCGCTTTTGAGATTAGGTGCTATGCCATGCTCCTCTGTTGAGCTGGGGTGTTTTTCAGAAATCAGCATTCCAGTTGTTTCAGGAATCTGGATTGGCTTCTGTTCTGCCTGTCCTTCTTGAAGATCACCATGCGGTCGCTTCTGGGGTAAAGGAAAGTGATTAAGTACCTGTGAGGCATCATTTTTTTGTTGCATATTCTCAGCAACGGATCCTTGTTGCTTTGGTTCCATTTCATACAAATGCAGTTCCTGATGTTGTGCAATTTTTTGGTCTTGTTGAATTTGACCAGCTGTATTTTCATCCTGGCTAGCAGTACTCAACTGCAGTAATGACTGACTAGAAGTATTATTGCTTCCTTGAGACAAAACCGCTGCATCACATAGTTGCACACATCATGTATAATCGAGGATTTCTAGTTACGAACCCAAAGACAACTAGGGATTAAGGGCTTGACACTTAACAAACTTTCATACATTGGTGGGAAGTTACTTTTTAAGGTAATTGAATATAGCCTCTGACAATGAATAAATAAAAGATACATTCATTTCAAACCTCTTCTGATAGCATATAAAGCAAAATGAAGTAAAAAATACATGATTAAGGGCTTCACACTTTACCAGCTTTTCATACATTGTTGGAATGTCACTCTTTATGGTTGAAATGAAAAATAGATCCTTTGACAAACAATGAATCAAAGATACGTTCATTTCAAAACACTTCTGGTATTTTAGGATCAATAATGCAAAATTGAGGAAAAATAGATGATGATGATCACTTGTGATATTGTAGGATCAGTAATGATGGAAGAGAAGGCAGATAAGTTGAAGAAGAGCTACGAGTAGTCTTGAGTACAAATTTAGTTAGACTGACAAATTTGCCCTTCACTAAGTGGTTTATGATACTCAAATGGCCACTTCTGTTAAAATATTAGCAGAATCTACGAGTTGCACAAACTAAACACGTGATTGATAATTTAGGATGTTAAGATAAGTTGGGGACTAATATGGGACACGAAATATAATTCAGGGGGATTGGAGATATTTATCATAATAGAAAAGAATGGAAGATAAGTACTCAAGTGATCAACCCAACTAGACAAAGGCATGAGAGATGAAAATGATCCATTTCAATTAAAAATCCCTAAGAGAGGAAGAAATAAATAAATAAATAAATAATAGAAAAATAATCAGCAAAGTAAAGACGGCAAGTTGTGACTACTTGCACACAGAATTAAGTGGTCTCCAAATTTTGGAATCTTTTCAAAAGAAATAGTGGAAGTGAATATTAACCAAATTTTTAGTGAAAACATGCTCAGCATGATTATGATAAACTATATACATATAAACACCAACCAACCAAAGCAACGCCTCACCTATATGTTCGAAAAAATATACATCAAAATCACATTAAGTTATTGCATCCAGACGGCTTGTGCTTTCCCAAATTAAACAAATAAAAAACACCAAAGTTATGTAATTCTCAAAATTAATAGTTCTAACCAAGTTCCACAGAGTAATCTGCAATGCGTCTATGATTAATGTCGACTTAGTTATGTGAATAAAAAAAAAAGGTTAAGAGGGATACCGGTGTCTGAATCAGACGGCTGGGAAGCAGACACATCTCCTTCTATGTCCTTATTCAGGGCAGCCTGGAAGGCCTCCAAATCCGCCCTGGAATGCATGGTTTCGTCCTTCGGACATTTTATTAAGAATGAGAATGTAATATTAGCTTGAGATACGTCAGAGAGATAGAGACAGAGACAGAGACAGAGACAGAGAGAACCTCGTCGTCTTCAAGGAGCTTCTTCACAATGGATGGATCCATTATGAGATATATATGTCAATGCCTTTGAGCCTTTGGCAGATTTATTTTCAACAGAGGGTCCCAGGATTTTACCTTTCTGGGAGAAAACTTAAAAGGATGATAAGATAAACCATCAATTCTGAAGTAATAAGTAGTAAATTACTAAAATTTAATTGCTCATACCAAACAAACTCATACTCAGAAGCAATAATTCAAACAGTAGGACACACAAAATTCACATACATCTTCATATAAAACCTATTGAAATATACATACATCAAGTGTATTAAACTCATATCCAGATAACATTGGAAAGCTTAAGAACTTGATTAGAGAAGTACACAAACAGGAGTGGGAAGTAATTGGCTCCATGAGGCATGATTATTGATTGGAAAGTGGCGAGCCAGAGATAGAGCTAACCCAAATTTGCAACCATATATCTTTCTACCTCCCTTCTTTTGTTTTATGGTTTGAGACAATAGCAAGATCTAATATTGCAGAAATTAATTTAAAATTAAGAGAGCTAGAAAGGGGTCTGAGAAGGAGTATGAGGGAGAGAGAAAAAGGCAGAGGTGTAGCATGAGATAATTACGAAACCCTAGGATACGAGGGAGTTTCGAATTGCAAGGGGTTCCAACTACTAAAAACAAAACAAAAAAATGCAAGCTAGGTTTTCCACTGCGAGCGACTGGTACAATTTCCCTTTTATGATAGGGGCAGCGACTTTGTGGAGGTCACTCTAGTAAGTCAAGCAAGACTCAAGGGATAACAGATAGTTTTTATTTGAAATATACAAACTAAGAGTGTCACATCATTAACTTAATGATGGGAGGATGGAAAGTGGAAAATTCATGGAACTCCATAGTCCATCAACAGGCTGAGGTTTCAACTTTTTGCTCAGCTTCTATACAATTGTACGAAGGACCATTTTCACGAAGACTTTGGCTTTGCGGAGGATGCATATATGCCACTTTATCTTTTTCTCTCTTGGTCGTTTATTAATTATTATTGTGATATCTGACGACCCAAAGCTGCCCCCCAAAAGTCGTAATTCTAGTTAAAGTTTTGGTTCTTACTCTCCCTTGTGCATAACAATCACTATGAGACTCAACCACGAATACACAAAAAGCTAAACAAACCTATTTTGAAAACTGGGTGAGCATGAAACTTAACATAGTTTCATCTTAAATCCATTTTGTACGAAGTTTAGTTTGGATGTTACTCTTATTAAGCCAGGTTCAACATGTAAAAAGGCCAGTTTGCTTGATAAAAATTCATTTGATGAACATACACACTCAGTCGCTTAACATCTTCAGATCCTCAAAATTACTACAAAGCATCAAGTTGTTCCTGTTCTTAATAAGATTATCCTCAAATCAAAATGAATTCTCACCAGCACAACCATTAGACATGTTGACTATCAACAAACAACAGGCCTCCACAGTCCCAACAACCCAACATAGTTTATCTCATGCTTTTATAACACAAACCCACTCAACTCATCTGTACAACCCAATTACCAAACACCTTAACCAACATTATGGAGCTTCTATCTAGCCCTCATCTAAGCTTTTAAGTGTCAATAAGCTTTCTCCTTACTTTCAATCTCTTAGAATCCAACAGAACTAAATTTAAGGAAAAAAAACACAAATTCCCTTAAGCTCAAACTAATCAAACAGTAAGTACACCATAATATCAGATTTTAACTTCATAAAAATATTAAGGATATTTATGTTACCTTGCTGATCGGGTGACCACAAGCCTTAACAGCGAAGCAAATCCTATTAGCTTCTACGAGCTCTCTGTCTCTGATTTAAAAGAAATTCTCTCGGCTCCTGTCAATGGATTTAACATGCGAACCAAAAACACATAAGGTTTGGTAAAACCCTGAACAAACTAAGAATGTAAAGAACACATAAAGTAATTTTGTTTATAAAAACTTACCCAAGAAACTTTAAGTAATTTTGTTTATAAAAACTTACCCAAGAAACTTTTTCTTCTCCAACACGCAAACGGCTTTCTGTTTTGTGTGAGCCCTAAACTGACGCAATTGGAAGAGCTTTCACTTCTCGGGTAGTAAATGAAAAGTGGGTTCAACTTGAACACGAAAATGGAAATGGGCTTGGCTTTAATCACAGAAAGAATATGGTTTTCACCATTCTGGTACTGAATTCTTGAAAAACCTCAATCCCTTGGAGCCCTTTTTCACTCCCTGTCTTTCTCTTCCTCTTTCCCTGTGAGAGACCCAGAAAAGAAAATGAAAGAAGCAGAAGAAGAAGCAGAAGCTCAGCGCGGGGCAGCGAAGGAAAAAGGCAAAGGCACTAGTGTAATTTTATTTGTTTGTTTCAAAAAATAGAAAGGTAAAAAGGTAAATGGCATCCAAATATAAAATTTTAGCGGCACCAACTTTTTTATTCCATCTATTTTTAAGCGATTGCGAGGAGCCAACGGAGAATATTGTGCTTTTTTGTCTACGGATTATTTGCCCGAAAAAAAACCACCAGCTGATGGTATTTTTGATGTATACATAGAAGAGCCTTCCACATAAATAAAGAATCACATTTAATTACTTCCAAACTTTACAAGCTAAATCATATGGTGCAGGCTAAAGCTTCAATGTTTGCTGTTACAAATATAATTCATGAAACTTGCATAAGGTAATGACTCTAAAGCCTAAGATATTGTATTGAATGCCTACGACGTTGTATTATAAGTCTAGAATTCTGTATTATGAATGTGGAAGGAAATAGTTTATTGACCAAAATCCTGGTTTGGGGGTACTCTCGTTATTGATATTGGTTGTCTGCTGAATGATACTTCAGATCCGGTCTATCCTTTGAGACATTCATTTTTGCTAATCTCTTTGAAGAAGTCGGGTTTCATCATGTTCTAAGGAAAACAAACCAAACTTTGTTGCAGATATTCTTGCATTGGTTATTCTGTCTAAGATTGTCGGGTTTCGAGTGCTTCCCCGCCTCCCTCCCTTGCCGGCTTTCAATTTTGACTAACGGGGCTTGGGGTTGTTGAGGGGTTTACTTATGGCGTAGGCACCTCCCGGGTTGGGGACCTGGAGACAAGCAACACAGTTATGAGATGAGCAGCTTTCCCCAATAACATGCAATCTAAAACTTAAATCTGAAAAGAGCTGGCACAGCTATACTAGTGCTGAGGCCTGGAGATTTTCTGACCTAAGAAAAATCTGATTTATAAACTGTAACTGATGTCTGTGTATAACCACAATGTCATTAAGATATGACCCGTAATTTAGAAAACAATAAATTTGATTTGTGATTTATGGCACTTTATATATGTTACATTCCTGAGAGTGATATAGAATCTCTTCAAAATGAATGAATGTCAAAATAATGAGTGTACAATTTGATTTATTGTTTTAGCCGATGACGTAGGAAAACTAGCCTTCAAGAAATTCCTGGGACACCCTTATGTAGAACTTTTAAGATATGGGTCGTCCTTGTATTTGGAGAACAATGGAAGATCAAGAGCTTCCTCTGCAACTTTTCTGTCGTGATGAATCTTCTCTATCAAGCTCTGGAGGGATGAGAAATTGGCCTGTTTATTTCATAAACGAAAATTAGGAACAAAGAGATAGAAGGGCAGGAGGAGCAATTGGTATTTTCCAGAAAAGATTGATCAGTTTTGTCTAATACCTCTGGCCGTATGTAGCCGACTATAATAAGACGCAGTTCCTCCCCATAGAAATCCTCATCAAAGTCATGAAGCAACCATGGCTCCTGCATTACAAACTAAATTCATCAAAAAGAAGAAAAATACTTGCAAATGCTACTTATGTGGCTTGAAAGACTCACTATAGTCTTTTCAGTGTTGTTGAAATAAGGATTCCAACCAATACTCATGACCATTTTAAAGACACCTCGTTTAGATAATCCAGCCCAACCAAAATATACTCCTGAGGGATGTTCTGAAAGAAGAGATCCATATCCTTCTGTGGGTAAATTTGCTGTAGAAAAGATGTAGTGCACTTATAAGGATAAAGAAATGAGGAAATGAAACAATTTAATTGAGCATAACAGGGAGAGAAACAACAAAACACAAGCAACAAACCAATAATTTCAAGCTCATTCAAGCAACGTAGGATCTAAGGAATGCAACCTGTATATAACCAATATCAGGTGCATTAAAAAATTGCCTACACATGAAATAAAACTAACTTGTATATATCATCTCAAACTAAGAACAGCAGTCAAACATTGTTTCATCAGAAGACATGTACAGTTGAATGAAGATTCTAACTGGATAGGCCGACAGCAACACACCTGTAGGGATCCCAAGTACTTTTGAGCCCCGACCAAATCCCTTAACGACAGGACCCCCAATGTGCCAAGGTTCTAGTGGTAAAGTATCTTTTATCCCTGCAACAACAGATCAATGGTGCTAATGAAAAGGGCTTGTGCAGAAGAAACTCTTCAAACATAGTTGAAACACGGACACAGGTACTGAGATTTACAATCTTGGAAAGGAGGTAGGCCCCACTTTTCAGGTCGCAAATCAAGTAGAGAGTTGATCACCTCATCCGCTGAAGCATAAAGGTGGGCCTGCTTTGGGATGGAGGGTACAGCAACCACCTCCATACCAGCAGCCTTTCCAGCTGTAACACCTGGTCTGACAAATAAATGTTCCAATAAAGAAATGCAAAGAAAAGTGACATGACTTCTTAAACCATATACACATCATGATGCAGGAGCATCTGTTCGTTAACCAGTAAGGCTAAATTTTGGCTATTTTAAATTGATAAGTTATTGTTTTATTTGTTCTTTGCCCTAGAACTCAATTATCTTCCTTCCAACTTCTATTCTATTGCTTTATCCTTCAATTCTCTGTATTTTTGGACTGTTTGGGTTGCTGGACAGCAGATTATTGCTAATGCCCTGCATCACATCATAAGGCGGTAACATAGCATCTACTTATCAAAGGAAGAATGTTCGTGAAGAAGAGCACATCAATTATTCATTTGCAGCTACTTGCCATCTACATATGAAATTACTAATCTTAACTACAAGCATCACACATGTGTGTATTGTGATAGAAGGTACATTAAGGAAAGAAAATTTAGAACTTGGGAGAGTAAATTGTGGGTATAAAGTGGGTTTAATTGATTTATTTGCTTTAGTTTTTAAAATTAATACCAAACTTGTTCAGTATGTAAGAGTCATAATTGACATTTTTTTATTATTGGCCAAAAATGTAATATGACTTATATTCCAATACGGCATGTCCCAGCCTTATCAAAGTTAGTCTGGTTCAAGGAAAGTATATGTAGCAAAAATCAAGGTGTTCAAGTAGGTTCATTCTTCTATTGAAGACGTTTTAGATGTAATGCAAACAAGGGTAGTTGTAGAGAACATAAATGAAAACCATAGCACTAAAAGGAGAATGTTCCCTGCAACAGTTTTTGCTCTGCATACTTTAATAGAAAAACAAATTCAAACCTGTAAAGAATCAGAGTAGGGATAATTACAGAGAATCTTCAATCGCAAGGCAGCTGGAAGGGTTGACATTAAGCCTTTCAGCAACTTCAAGGAATCTCCAATGCAAAATCAAATATTTCTAGTTTCAGAATACCATATAATCTAATCCTTGATATAAAAAATTTAAATAAATAAAAAAACACACTCAAATTCAAGCCCAAAACAACACATTTGTGCATCTCACATTTCCGGAGAAGGCTTCCCCAATCTTACTTCATCACCACCAATGATGACAGAAAAGGATTCCTTCCAGCCTGCATATGAAATACAATAAGCAAATAGTGCTTGTTTGTATGACAAGAACGAATCATAATATCCTGAATGCATGTGGTACTTAAAATTTTCCGTGAAAGAAGTAAGCAAATATGCTTTTGAAGAAGTATACCCTGATGGAAAGAAATTTTGGTTTCTATGTTTTCCCTTGGAGAGTTTGAAGCCAATGCCATTGGCACTCTATGACCACTCAAATGTTTAATTAACCGATTGGCACCTGGAAGTGCTTTGATGTTGCACCACCTAGAATGACAATTGTCAATAGCCAATTAACAGTTTTCCACTAAAGTACTGCCTGAACACATAACAGTGAGTGAGTGAGTTGTCCTCATTATTATCATATGGAAGCATCCTTAAAAACATATGATCTAAAACAAGCTCCGTTTAGTCCAAAAAGAAAATTATCCAACATCCAAATTGACTACCTATAGAAAAAGTACAAAAGAAACACATGTAACATAATTCTTTGAAATATTGACCACAACACCTATTATATATTCCTCACCTAAAAGCCAATAGTAAAAAACAGCCAAAACAAACATTTGGTAGTTACATCAAAATGATTTTTTAACAGACATAAAAGCAAGTACATAAGTTAATTACTGATTGGAGAACATGGGGGTAATCTCTGAAAGTAATTCACTCGTTGTACAAGATAGCTCATAATCTTCAACAACAGCACTTGCAGCTTCAATTGGTGTTTTTCCAACAATTTTTTTAATTTCCCGTCCATCCCACTGCTTTCCATACTTGCCCAAATAAACTCTTAAAACATCACTTACAATTCCATCTGTGAATAATTAAAATAATGAAGAAAAGGAGTTACTAACACCAGTAGAAAGCAAACAGCTACTACTAAGAATAAAATTCACATCCAAGTTCCAACACAGGAAGACCAAAGGAAGCATCAGCCCATTATCACAGATCAAATAACATGAAGTTAAATGTAAAATTGAAAATGCCACTCAGAGTGCGAACCTGTGTTAAGTAGTGTACCATCCAAATCAAGGATAACACAGGACACTAGTTTCTTTGAAGGCTGTGCAGTTGACATCTTCCTAATCATGCATAAATCTCACAATTGAGAATTACGCTCCCACAGGTAAAACGTATCTGAAACAAAGACAGGTTTTTCAATCCAATGACTGAAATTTAATAACTGGTACTAATCTATTTACCCAAATCTCAAAGTCAAACAGAAATTGATCAACGAACTGTTCAAAACAATAATTGACCTTTTTTCCCACCATACCTTAACCAAACACACACAACTCCAATTGTCAATCCTCTATGTTAAAACAGACCTTACTGAGCGTAACTATTGAAGATATCAAATTAAGAGCCAACTAAATTCATTTATACCATTCTTGCATACTAGCCTCTTGGCATGCCCTTTCTGCGTGCTCAAGGCTTTTTCTATTGCACTTAGATTTTATTTTAACAACAAAATTTCAATTTTATAGGTTTTAATTGTTTTGGTTTTAAACTTAAGGCAGAAGTCATACAAATCATCTTTTTCTTTGTAATGGGATCAGAATCTTATATTCCATAGCCACATAATCAGTGACTTTCCATTTAAATAGTGTTTAATGTCAGTTATAACAAAAATAATAAAGTGTACGACTTGGGCTTCAATTTAAGATCAAAACAATTAAATCCTGTAAAATTCGATTTTTATTGTTAAAATGTGCAATAGAAAAAGCCTTAATTCTAGTTAAAGTTTTGGTTCTTAACTCTCCCTAGTGCAATAATCAATATGAGACTCAACCAAGAATACACAAAAGGCTAAACAAGCCTATTTTGAAAACTGGGTGAGTATGAAACTTGCCATAATTTCATCTTAAATCCATTTTGTATGAAGTTTAGTTTGGATGTTACTCTTATTAAGTCTGGTTCAATGGCCAATTTCCTTAAAACAAATTCATTTGATGAACAGACACACCCAGTCTCTAACATCCTCAGATCTTCAAAATTACTACATAACATCAAGTCTTAATAAGAGTATCCCCAAATCCCAAATCAATTCTCACCAGCACACCCATTAGACATGTTGACTATCCACAAACACTAGCCTCCACAGTCCCAACAACCCAACATAGTTTATCTCATGCTTTTATAGCACGAACTCACTCAACGCATCTGTACAACCCAATTACCAAACACCTTAACCGAAATTATGAATCCAACAGGGCAAGATTGAAGTTTTTTAAAAAAAACACATAAATTCCCTTAAGCTTAAACTGACATTTTGTCAAAATCAATACCCACATAAATTCCCTTGAGCTTAGATTTTAACTTCATCAAAATATTAAGGATATATATGTTACCTTGCTGTTGGGGTTACCACAAGCCTTTACAGCGAAGCAAATCCTATTAGCTTCTACGAGCTCTCTGTCTCTGATCCATAAGAAATTCTCTCGACTCCAGTCAATGGGTTTAACATGCGAACCAAAAACACATCAAGTAATTCTTTTTATAAAAACTTACCCAAGAAACTTTTTCTTCTCCAACACCCTAAACGCAAATGGCGTTTCTGTTTTGTGTGAGCCCTAAACTGGTGCAATTGGAAGAGCTTTTACTTCACCGTTAGTAAAATGACAAATGGGTTCAACTTGAAAACAAAAATGGAGATGGGCTAGGTTTTAATGGAGAAGTTTTGTTGAACTATGTATTTTGGTTGTGGCATTTTAGTTGAATTATGTATTTTGGTAGTGGCATTTTAATTGAATTATGTATTAGGTTTTGTTCACTGTGTGATAAATCCGTTGATGTATGGAATAGCATTGTTAGTGAAATAATGGGTGGGATGAATCTGTGTTTTGAGTAATTTGTGCACAAGTGATTTTCTAATGAAGTTAGGTAACAAGCAACTGTATTATCAATTCATGAAGGTTTGTAAGTCGCATGTATGATGTATTTAGGTGAATGATGATGGGTGATAGAATTCAAGCTTGTATAGAAATATAAGTAAAATCATGTAATTGCAATCTATTAAAATAATAAGTTAAATCCTAAGTAAATTAAAATCATAAGTAAAATCATGTAATTGCAATCCATTAAAATCATGAGTAAAATCATATAATTACAAATTCATGTGAAATCCATTACATTAAAATCATGTAATTACAATCTATTAAAATCTCAATTGAATACACCCCCCTAAGTTTCAATTTCGGGGTTTTGGCGGTTTTGGGGAAATTAGGTACAATCTTTGCACTTTTGAGGTTAATTATGAACAACTTGACGAGTAATCACAGAAAGAATATGCTTTCATTTTGTTGATGCTAAAAAATGGTTTAATACTTTTGGGCTCAACTTAGTGATTTTGGGCCTTCGGTATCCTTATGGCCTCGGTAGGGAGTGTAATCTGCAATATGAGAAAACGCTCGGTAAGACCTAGGGCACTGGTGTGGTACCGGCCGAAGGCTCTCCGATGCTTAAGTAAGTTTGGATTTAGTAAATTAAACTGACATATCAATAGGCTTGTATGCCGTTAGTTCTGATCACCTCTATTTTGGGATAGTTGGCCTTCTTTATAGGCCTTGGGAGGTGTGCACTTTGTTTAGAATTTCGATGTGGGACTATGGACGTCGATTGTGAGCATGTCACGTGTCCCAGGAGAGGGCGTTGCCCTAATAGATGGATCGGTAAGCTGGGTGCCGAAGACAACTTTGGCCAGACTCGATTTTATCCACGTGTTTTGTTCTTATTGGCTGTTCATTTTGGTATAAACACATTTCACCCTTATTGCACTGAATTTTTGAAGGATCGAAATTGAATAACACTTCCCTCCTTTGCCATAAAATGGAACTCTTCCTTGCCTACTGATGTGGTCCAGTCCCAATCTGACACGTATCTCTCTTGTTAAGAATAATTAAAATAAAAAATAAATGCACTTCTAAGAATGACAAAAAATCAAGTATTAGTTTGTAATTGAGTCACATCACAGTAAAGATGATAACATTTTTATAAGAAGAAGAACCAGAATCTCAGCGCGAGACGGAGAAGAAATGCAAAGGCACTTTTATAATTTTATTGCTCTTTTTCTTACAGCATCTCTAAGAGAGATGTCAAATGCAAAATGTTAAATTTGAATTTGATGGCTTATGTGACAATTTGACATTTTGGAAAAAATTAAACTCCACTCGAAATGCCAAATATCATATTATTTTATTATATTTTTAAAAGCAAATGGGCCCATATGATGCATAAAGTTTGAAAAGAGAGTAAATGATAACAGGGTTCATGACTAAAAAATATTAAAATTATATTTGACATCAAGCCTTTTTTTTTTTTTTTGGTTCAAGAGACATCAAGTGTTATTTTTGACATATTTCTTACAGCCTTCAAATCTACGTAGGATTTGACTATTCAGTTGAAACAACTTTAACCTTCAATTTTTGCCATTTCATGTTCATATGACAATTTGACCTATCTTATTATAAATTATATTGTATTATATGTTGGCTTTACCTGGGAGCTACACGAGTACACTTCACCATGGTATATATTTTATATAAGAAGCATAAGGTGGATGTTGGTTAAGTAGGAAGTGGATTTAGAAGTTAGTGTTGGCATCATTTTACATGCAATCAAGCTTGAGCTGGCTTTCCAAGCATGAGCAATTGATTCTAAGGGACAATTGGCTAAGGTTGGAGTTCAGCTTATCATCAATTGCCGCACACCTCACCAATTAGATGTCAATAGTTGCCACCTATGTAATACTATAAATAGAAGTCATTTGATTTAGGCATGCATAGTTTGCATAAGAAGCAAGAGAGAAGAAGAAGAAAGAAAGAAAAAGAAATAGAGAAAGTAAAAGAGAAAGAAAGAAGAGAGAGAGAGAGAGTGGTGAAGAAATTCTCTGAGGAAATTCTTGGGGATCGGGGTCATGACAGAAGTCATCAACAACACATACAAATATCGAAATCTAGGACTAGTGCAAACTCACATATATCGTAGCGAATTCATATCACAAATAAACTATTTCATTAATCATCAACAACAAAAACCCTACAACTATTACATTAGCCTTATTTATAGGCTTTACAAGACTTGAGCAACAAGACTACTTGGTCTAAAAGTAAACTAATTAATTATAAAATCATACATAAATAATAAAAGAAATCTTAAAACTACCTAAATAAAAAAATAACAATATCTCATGAAATAACTAATTAAATGATAAATATCTCTCTTGATTCACCCCTTATGCTCCTGCATCATGGCTGAACCTCAAACCTATCATAGGAAGGAATCCCAGAAAGAATAGAAAAGGAGAAAAAATAAACATTAACAACTCATCAAAGCGGAAAAAGAAACTGAAAATCGCAATGTCCCCTCGAGCGCCAAGGTACAAACCAAAATCCACTCGAGTGGCCCTGTGTTCAAACGGTGCAAAAGCATACGTAAGTCTTGCAATTTCCACCTAGAAATCATCTTTTGCACTTCTAGTTCTAGGTTTCAATTTTGGGACTTGGGAGTAGAGAATGTAATAATAGAAAATAAGTATCCAAAATAGAATAAATTGAAAAAAAAATAAAAGCGAAAATATCCAGAAATAGGAATTAGTTGTGTCATTGCCCATGCCTAAATTTATTTAATAACGCTTGTTACAAAAACGTTATTCAAAAATAGGGAGGGGGAAGACGAATCTAAAAGAAGAGTAGAGAAAGGGAGAAAAACATGGGGAAAGGGAAGACTTGCCAACATCCTTAACCTTATTCAAGCAAATTACCAGAGCGTTAATATGCGAAAGTCATAGGAATCCCATGGATCTAAGGGCTGCCTTCCACTACTTGTCCCTTAAGCTTACTCGAGCATTCAACAGAAATCAAGACCAGGTCAAGAAAGAAAAGTCTAATATTAACATTTTGCTGCACAACCTTTATACAGAGACTTACTTGTGATGTTTTTGACTTGACAGAAACCTTCCAACAAGGAAAGAAACAGAGCCAGCATTGTCAGTAAAACAAAACTTGGACAGAAACAGAGCCAGCAATACCAGAATAATAATAATTACATATAATAGCATGTGTTGATCGTCCATCCTATCTGCTGAAGTTTTTGGTGACTCTTGTGAATTGGGACCTTCCAGTGACTCAGCAGGAAACTTTTCCTTTATCTTTCGCAAATGGATTCTTCGGTTTGCAGTACCTTGGAAAGGAATTGCTTCTGAATTACAAATGGCTTGCATAGGCTGGTGAGAATTTTGTTCGGCCTCGGACTTATTGGCAAGAACTGGAAGTATGTCAGCAGATGCAGACGCTGAAGCTTCATCTAGTCTGATGATATCATCATTCAGTATATCCGCATAAAAGTCATCATCATAAGAATCCTGCAATTTGTAATTCACATGGATCATAACTCAAGAGTTGGACATACAATGGACTACCATATAGAAATAGAGTTCAAAACTGCCAACAGTCATGCAAAGTTTCTTGGACCCCTGATTATCTTTCACAGAACAAAAGTATGATAAAAGTAACAGAAGAGCAAGTATTGTTTATAACCCCAAAACAATGACTCGCACTTCTTATGTAATACATATAAAAAATCACTTCTGATACAATGATGAATTGCCTATCCATCTTGCAGGTGGTCACCCCCACCCCAAGGCCCAACCAATACATATAGATAAATCCTGATAAAAATATACAAAAGTTCTGAAGCAGTTAAGCTTGAAGTATTAAATAAAAGGATATGCTTCGTTTTTACGAACCCTTCTTGAGGTCCCATAACCACTAAAGAATAATTTCTGTCAATGCCTGGAAATGCACATATCAGTTTCCTTTATTTATCTATTTAAATTACATTCTACATTCCATATTAGCTCCACTTGTAAATACCACTATTTGTACTTCCCAACTTAAATAATATACTATCTACACACTACACACGATGGGTTGACTTGACTGTATGACAAAACTGCACATTTGGAGAGTTATTAATTAAAAAAGAGATTGAAAATCAAGAATTCCATTGGCAACTGGTGAGATGAGAAAGCCTGAGTTCTAAGACACGAGACACAAGTAAGAAATTAAATTGGCAAAACACTGGGAGAAGTCGGGTAGAAATAACATTCTTTTAACTTTATTAATCTCGATTCTCTTTTATGATTTTCCCTTAATATTTCTTACAAACTAATTCTAAAAGAAATAATATTTCATACGCTTTTAATTATATTGTTACCATAATGCATGCCAAGATATTTTTATAACCCCTCGTAAAACTTGTGATCGATAGCTTTGAATTTTTTATTATTGTTTTTCCTTTGTTTTTGTAGTGGCATAACTACCAGACACAACTAAACTGTGTCACATAACCACCTGACAAAAAACTAGGTGTTGGCTATACCTAAGCTCCTAAAATTTATAAATGTACACCTGATATGGTTTTTTCTGGTAAACGATACTCACCTGATATTGTTAGTGCTATTCAAAATCATGCACCTGTGTGTAAACTGCAACTTTGCAGGTGGGCTACTGATTTCATCTCAAATAAGTTGGCAGTAGAAATAAAAAATAAAAGAAAGAAGGATATGATAGACAAGAGTCAAGACGAACCCACCATCTGGTGGCCAGAAGATTCTGCCTGTGTAACCTCTGTTGTCTGTTTTTGGTTGGATTCAGATGCAGAATCAATTTGCTCAGTAGAATGAGAATCATGACTGCTAGTAGACTTCTTCGAATAGCATTCAACTGGCTTATCATGGTCAATACCAACTTCTGAGACAGCATTTTCACTATTATGCACAGTTGATAAAGGACTTCGACTTGAAGAACCTCCGTTTGTGGTGTCATTTAAACGGAAATCACTGTTCTTCCGGAGGCGGCAAACAACAATAGAATCCTGCAGCACAACAAGCAGGCAGAATATTTAAGAGAGAAAAAAAAATCAGAAAGTGCTTGCATACTAAAATGAACTATTGAATGTGCAGATGTAACAAGAGACTATATAAATACAACCCACATAAGCAGCGTGTAAATAATCTTGAACCAATTCAAGATGGTCTAGCAGGTGAATCTTTGTGGCTAAACATTTCAGTCACTTCTGATAAGTAATTTACTTTAAAGAAACAAATTCTAAGGAATATGAAGGTATTGGCGGTAAGGAGATGAGGGCGGTTATTCTCAAGAACAACGAATAACGTTGATTGAATCAAGTAATAGCAGCAATCAATCTATAGTCTTCTAAATCACATGTACTTTTTTCCCCTTAAATGGAGTGGAAGTCATTTTCATATGAAACATTTCTCGCCAATCACCCCCATTTTTGCATTTGCCAACCACACTGCGTGACTAAGATTATCAAAGTACTACTAGTTGAGAGAATGATAGAGTAATGCACTTGTGACATTCATGGACAACTGAAAAATGGTTCCAGACGGAAAAAAAAAGCCAAATGAAAAACGGTTCTGTCCTACAAATGGTATTAATTTAATCTTCCCTTTCCCAGAAGAATATACATCTGGTGATAGTTCAAACCAAATAACTAACAGATGACATTTTGAACTACTATTGAAAAAAGTTACCTGGGACTTGTCATTCATGCAGTATTCGTGCATAATCCATTCTGTCCTTTCCCCTTTTGGCGCACGACCCATGTGGAACACAAGTGTCCTCTTTGTACCAATTACATTAGAACTTGACTTTACATTGCGTTCTTTTCCTGTGGCTTTCCAATAACCAAATTCTGTTGCTCTTCTGCTTTGTGAGCCATTTGGGTACTTTCTTCCTCGTGGAGAAAAGAAGAACCACTCATTATCCGATTGAATGACAGATTTGGCTAGTTACACATGCACCAACTCTAATCAGATGTCAAATCCAGCAAAAAATTATTTGTTTACAGAGAGACTTGAACAAGTTTAGGTGATTGAACTCACCACACATAACTATATATGTATATACGTACTCACTGTCGCACACACATATACATAAGCAAATATCATGCGTAGTGCTAATCAGACACAGCAAAATTGAACCAGAATGCATATATGTATGTGCATAACCAAATAGAACCAACATGGCACTCCTTAATTAAATTTTTATTAAAAGAAAAAGAAAAACGGAAATAAGTTTAATCTGTTTTACCCTGTCCAAGTAAAGCATGATAATTTTCTGGATTCTTTCAAATAAAACTATCTCTATCTCACTCTCTCACTCTCTCTCTCTCTGATCAACTAATCAGTTAAATAAGGTTTTCATCTTCATTGGTTTCCAAATAGACTAAAACCTCTATTTCAATAACCATCTCCAATCCGAATACAGTGAAAAGAAAAACATATTTGCAGTATTTGTCCTTTCAACTTTCCCTTACGTGCACCTCATCCTGCATGGAGAGAGGCGGAGAACTGTGAGCACATGCGTGTTTGTGTTTACTAATCTGACTAGTTTTCCTCGACAAATTATTGCAAGCTAGCTCCAACAACAGTACTCTTTGTTGTCACATAAAATCGAATACCATATATAGGATCTATGCCATTCATATAAATAATTCACATCAGTAAAACATCCCTTCAACTAAATGTATCATGGTTCAAAGGTGCGGACCTCCCTATAGTGGATGAGCCCCATGCAAGCTCCAAGGGTTAGCTGTCCGGCTCAAAATGAAAAGAAACTTGTGGACCGTGCACGTTGACAAGGGTGGGGGCCAGCTAAGGTCCTTGGGTACACTAATACCTCTAAATTTTGACCCATGTCTGACGTTTCTCCCAGATTGTAATTGGATTCTTACAAGAAACAAATCTGTAACAAAATTGTTGACTCAATTCAACGCTGTCACTGTCAGCACGCGATTACAAAAACAAAAACAAATACGTTTTCTGTGTTTCCTACACAAACAAAAATATATATATATATATTTTGCAAATAAATTCAATCACTATTTCACTACACAAACAAAACAAAAATCAAAACTTGAGAAAGATAAAGATGAAAGAACTAGAAATGAATAAAACCCAACAAACCTGGCAAGTCCCAGGGCTCGAAATTGCAAATATCAACTTCAGGAATGACCTCTACGCTCTTCCCAGGTTCAGGTCCTTCCAGCTTGTTCTTCAGGTAATAGGAAATCAGTTCCTCGTCGGTGGGTGAAAACCTAAACCCAGGAAACATTGAAGAAGCCGCAATCGAAAGCTGAGCCTCCTTCGAAACCGCGCCCATCTATGCTATGATTGTTTTTGGCTCTCTGCTGTTTGGTTGCTGAGAGACTGAGCTAAAGAGGAAGAGATGAAAGGAAAGGAATTGGGTTTAACAGAGACCTGGAAGTTTGATCAAATCTTATTTGGCTTTGTGCTTTGCTTTGCTTTTTCTCGCGTTTTTCTCTTTCTCTTTCTCTTTCTTTTGCGTGTCGACGTTTGCTTTAGGCGGAGGGAAGGGCACGTTGGACAGGCGGAAGGCCACGTGATGGTCACGTGGGAGAGCTCTGTTCGAGAACTTTCTGCTTTATGTGGAGAGACTCTGTGCGTGCCCTATCTTCCGCCTATTTGGTACCAATACCATGCGCTCTGGCTGACCGCGTGAAATATACACTGGTTTTATCGTTTTAAATAAATAAAAAAAATCTTCTCTATTTTTTAAATGAAAAAGGGGGATAATGTTGAAGAATATAAAGTCCTACATCGAAAATTTAACTAAATAAATTATAATTTATAATAAGTGGTTCCACTTATAATAGTACTGAGACCTTATGTAATAAAACTTCACACATATTGGGCTTTGTAGGTGATTAAGTTGGGGACAATATCAATGTTACTAGTAGTGGGCCACTGATCCGTCTCTCTAAAATTTAACATGGCATCAGAGCGGGTTGATTGACTATGCCTGATTTGGGCCTTTATCCTTACCCAATATGTAGTGTTCACATGTTGGGCTTGAATGTTTACCCTTATTCATTACCTAATACATGGTGTTCACGTGTTGGGCCTCAATGATTGACTCCGATGTGGACTTGATTCCACGTGTAGCCCACTATGTGGTGGTCCCACATGAGGAGGTGTGTTGAAGAATATAAAGCTCCACATCGGAAACTTGACTAAATAAATTACAACTTATAATAAGTGGTTCCACTTCTAATAATACCGAAGCCTTTAGCGATAAAACCTCACACCTATTGGACTTTGTGGGTGGTTAAGTTAGAGACAATATCGGTGTTGCTAGTAGTGAGCTGTTGGTCATTCTCTCTGAATTTAACAAGTAAACCCTAAAGAACAAAGTCTCTTTATTTTGTCTGAATATAAATCCTAATAAATAAAAAAAGTCTAAATCTAGGCTTGTTGTCGACATTTCTTTTTCAAAGCTTCAATGAATGTCTCTATATCTAGCTTGTTGAAAAGATCTAATATATCAATGATACAATATAATTAATGACTAATTAAATGTTAGAGATTTCAACCAATATATATATATATGATTGATTGCATATATTAGTGATGAGTTGGTGGGTGCATTGTGAACACAGAGTTATTCTTTGAAAAGAATCCTAACAGTTGTGAACTTTGGGTATTGACAGTTATATTCAATAGGAGACATCTGTCCACTAAAAGAGTGCTTTGGCACCTCTTCACCAAAATCAAATGGGTATTTTTGACACTCACTAGAATCTATAAAAATCCCACAACATGGGACTTCTAAACTCAACAGAAATCAATCTCTCTCTAGCTCTTCTTCTCAATATATCATACAATTTCCTTGTAGAAATTCTAAGGAATTTTCAATTTTTGCTAAAGTCTATAATTCCAATCTTTGTTGTATCCTAAAAGTGATTTGTTTGGAACCCATTAGCAAACTCTATTGAGTGGGGGCAAATACCACTTTAAGGAAAACGTAATAACGTGCCTCAAAGCCAAATTTTTTGTCTATTCTCAATTTAATTTCCAACAATCTTAAAGTGATATTTGTATGAAGAATATGTCAGAAACTATGGCTCTCTCTGCAATGAACGATAGTTCTTTTTGGAAACTTGACAAGTTTGATGGGACCCATTTCATGCGTTGGAAGGACAAGATTCACTGGATGCTGAATGCACTAAAACATTGTCTATGTTCTTGATCCAAATTTGCAACCAATTCCAAAACCCAATGTTATTGTTGATAGAAAAAAGCGTGAAGAAGATGAATTAATGTGTAGAGGACACATCTTAAACACATTATATGATCGGTTGTATAATCTTTTTGCTGCTACTCAATCTTCAAGAGAAATCTGGACTGCTTCTCAAGAAAAATACACATAAGAGAAGAAAGGTACTGATAAATTCCTTATGTTTAAATTCTATGAATTCATTATGACTAATGGAAAATCAATTGTGACCAAGTTCAAGATTTACTTATATTGGTCACAAAGCTCCGTGAAGTCAAAATAATTGTTCCTGAGTCATTGTAAGTAGGAGCTATCATGTCAAAATTAACCAATGGCTGGAACAATTATAGGAAGAAACTTTTGCATATGGCAGAAGATACGAGTCTCCAAGATCTTTTAAAGGGGATCCAAATTGAAGAGGAAACTCGAAATTGAGAGAAAGCTTTTTCCTCTCAAGACTTCGCTAAGGTTAATTATGTTGAAGGGAGGAGTAGTAAGTTCAAAAGAACTTCAAAGTGAATAACACAAGGGAGTTTAAAAAGACTAACCTCAAACCAAGAGTGGCAAGAAAGATGGAAATTGCCACCATTGTGGCAAGAAAGGCCACTTTATTCATGATTGCAGGTTCAAGAAAAATAAGGATGCCAAATTAAACAAGGCAAATTTGGTAGAAGAAAATTCTACTGAAGTAATAATTGCTGTGGTCTTTGAGATGCAAATTGGCATGATCACTGAATTGAATACGGCTGCAACAACTAAAAGTTCAGATTGGTGACTTGACTCTGGAGCTACCATCCAAGTTTGCAATGATAAAACACAATTTAAGACCTATACAACAAAATAGCATTCTCAAGAGGTGTTCTTGGGCAACCATACTTCTGCTACAGTCTTAGGAAAAGGTATGGTTGAACTCCAATTTACTTTTGGAAAGACAATAAACTTGACCAATGTTTTTCATGTCCCAGACATAAGGAAGAATCTTGTACATGCAAATCTACTATGCAAGAATGGCATAAAAGTTGTTCTAGAGTCTGATAAACTTATATTGTCAAAGAATGACATGTTTGTTGGGAAGGGTTATTCATGTGATGAATGTTCAAACTCAGTTTAATAAAAGCGAATTCTCCTATTTATATTGTTGACTTCTCTTATTTTTTTATGGCATTCTAGGTTAGCACATTTAAATTACAGATCTTTGAAATACTTGTCTATGCAAAATTTAATTTCTTGCAAAGAAGTTACATCTAGAAATTGTTAAACTTGTGCCCAATCTAAAATTACTAAGAAACCTTTGAAGATGGCAGTAACACAAAAATCTTAGACTTAGTACATTATGATATTTGTGAGTACAATGGAACTTTAACAAGAGGAAGAAAACGATATTTTATTACATTTATAGATGACTGCTCTAGATTTACTTATATATATTTGATACCTAGCAAGGATGAAGCCTTTGAGTTTTTTAAACGATGCAAGGATGAAGCCTTTGAGTTTTTTAGTTGAAAATTAAAATCCTTCGTAGTTGAGTTTTTTAGTTGAAAATTAAAATCCTTCGTAGTGATAGAGGTGGTGAATATTTTTCACATGAGTTTTCTTTGTTTTATGAAGAACATGGTATCTTCCATCAAAAAACTGCAACTTATACACCACAACAAAATGGCTTAGCAAAGAGAATGAATAGAACATTGACTAATATGATTAATTCTATGATTATAAGTGCTAATGTTCCTATTTATTTCTGGGGTGAAGCACTCTTTACTGCATGCTATATTCAAAATAGAATTACTTCTAAGAAGACACATGTGTCTCTCTGTATGAAGTATGGAAGGGCAGAAAACCAAATCTAAATTATTTTAGAGTTTGGGGCTGTTTGGCTTTTTATAGAACTCGTGATCCTAATAGATCAAAATTGGGTCCTAGAGGTATAAAAAGTATCTTTGTGGGATATGCAAAAAACTCTAAAGCATATAGGTTGCTTGATGTAAACTCAAATATCATTGTTGAGTCTAGAGATGTAGAATTCTTTGAAGATAGGTTCTATCATGACCCTAATCCTAGTTCAACTCTACAACATACTGTTGTGAAAATGGACAAACACTTTCACTCACTCCCCTAATGATCTTGTTGTTGATGGACTTTGTGACACACACAAGGATGGATGAATCACACACACACACACTTGAGAAACCAACCAAGCACAAAGTGACACAAGAATTTATAGAGGTTCAGCAATTGCCTACATCCTCTTGGTGATCCCCTTGAGAAATTCACTAATGAAAGAATAAGTTACAACTTTGGTTTACAAATAAACCCCCTTAGAACTCTATTCTCTCCCAAGCTCTCTTTTCTCTCTCACCCCTTTGCTCAACACTTTGATTCACTTGTGAACACTCTCTCACACTTGGTGTTTCCCTCTTTTGGTGTCTAGACACTCAAGACCCAACTCAGCTCTCTCTTGAACTGATTGCCCTATCTCTCTTCCTCCCTTGGTGAGATAACCTCCCTTTGAACACAATAGCTCCCAGCTACTTGACAACTTTGAGATTAACCACACGCATGTTGTCTTGCATCTTCTTTTCCTTTTGTAGGCAGACCTTTGGACTTAGTAGAGGACTACAATTACTCCTTCACGTTCTTGCTTTCAGCTACTCACCTAAACACAAGGTTAGGCAAACCAGAAAACAAGCCATAAAGCATGCACCCTTTGTCCCCTTGTCTCCCTCCTAGAAAACCCTTTGGTACAAGACAACAAACAACATTTAAATGGTGTTCCAGCTTCTAAGGCACGCTGCCAAACTTCCTAGAACCCATAAAACTCTTGGAAGCTCGAGGGATTAGGTAGGGAACCAACACATGTGAAATGCACCTTGAAAAATGCATGGAAAAACGACACAGCACGTCTGGCGACCGGTCGCACGTTCCTGGCGACCGGTCTCATTGCAATCTGTCTGAAAGCGACCGGTCGCTTGCACCTTGCGACCGGTCGCTGGTCACGATTTCCAGCTTCTCCTCCAGACTTCGAATCTGCTTCAATACGACCGGTCGCAAATACCCAGCGACCGGTCGCCTCTTCCTTCACTTGCATACTAAATGTGAGCCAATTTTACAACAATCTCCACCTTGGCGAATCATTTAATCACCCATGAACCATTGTTGACCTCTAGAACCTCTTCAAACCTCTTAGAAATCGTTCTAGTAATTTCCAAGAGCTCCACCATGGCAATACATCTCTTGCCTCAATGCACCTTTGGTGGAAGGTGCTCCACCCAAGCCTAGACTTGAGTAACCTGGACCTCTTTTGCAGAAGAGAGATCCCCCATGCCAAATTCCTTGCTCCTTGCCTTCTTGGAACCTTGAATCTTGGACATGCCTTGATATGCAAACCACATACCATACCTTTGTTCACTAAATCCCCACTTAGCCAACCTTGCTCTTGGATTTAAGAACACATTTCTTTTCATCGATGCACCTCTCCAACTTTCCCGCTTCATGCTCCCTATAGCACTCCGAAACGTGGCTGGAACTTCTTGGTCCATCCATCCAAAACCTAGGGACGGTTTGATGGATTCCTTGGGCCCGGACCTTGCAATTGATGATGGCTCCACCTCAAGTAGAACCCCTTTGTGAGTGTGTTGTTGTTGCCCTCCTTCTTCAGCCCTTGTGTCAAGCTCCACCTCAAATGGAGACTCCTCCATGACCACCTTGGCAAGAAGCTTTTCTTTAACAACATCCTCCCCATTATGTTGGACCGGCTCCTTGACTTTAAGACTTGTTGCTTGCTCTTCCTTGGTACAAATCTCTGCACCACCCAAAAGCTTGTATGTGTTGTTTGGTTGAATTTCCCCCCTCATAACCACCACAGTACCTTGTGTGACCATGAGCTTCCCTCCTTTGGCCTTGTAAGAGTACCCTTGTAAGAGTACCGTCGTCTTTACATATAATAGACGACCCTTTTTATAAAAAAACCGTCGTCTTTACATATAATAGACGACCCTTTTTATAAAAAACCGTCGTCTTTACATATAATAGACGACCCTTTTTATAAAAAACCGTCGTCTTTACATATAATAGACGACAGTTCTTTCAAAACAACCATGTCTTTACCAAAAAAAAGACACTTGATTTTTAAAAGACGACGCTTGTCATACCTGCTGTCGTTGTTTTTTGGTCAGATTTTAACTCTAAAGAAAAGCTTTTTAATAAGACGACACTTTTTTATTTGTGTGCGTCGTTATAAAAAAATTCTCAACAGTATCTCCATTTTTTAGTTGTTTAAGTCACTTATCCACGACGGTTTTTTGTTACCGTCGTCTTTTTAAAAACAACGACGGTTTTTTGTTCTACCGTCGTCTTTTTCCCTTTTTGTAGTAGTGTACAGAAGTATGTGAGGGTTGTATTCTAGGCAAACAATGCAGAGAATCATTTCCAAAGGAAGCTACTACTAGAGCATCAACTACTCTAGAGCTTGTACACAGTGATATCTGTGGTCCAATGCAAACAACTACAAAAGCTGGAAATTGATATTTTCTCACTTTCATAGATGATTGTACAAGGATGTGTTGGGTCTATTTTTTAAGACACAAGTCTGAAGCTCTGAGTGTATTCAAGAGATTCAAAGCCACTGTGGAATTGCAGAGTGGCTATAAACTAAAGAAGCTTAGAAGTGATCGAGGAGGAGAATACACCTCAGTGGAATTTGATAGGTTCTGTGCAGATATAGGCATAGAAAGGCAACTAACAACTTCATACACACCACAGCAAAATGGTGTAGCAGAGAGAAAGAACAGAACTATTGTGGAAATGGCAAAGTGTTTGATGCTAGAGAAGAAAATTCCTCTTGAATTTTGGGCTGAACATACATCAGTTTATATCTTGAATAGGTGTCCAACCAAAGCTTTGAATAAGAGAACACCATTTGAAGCTTATAGTGGAAGAAAACCTGGAGTTAAGTATCTGAAAGTGTTTGGCTCATTGTGCTATGCTCATATTCCAAGTCAACAAAGGCAGAAGCTGGATTTGACAAGCAAGAGGTGCATTTTCTTCGGCTATGGTAGCTGTGAAAAGGGGTATAGACTTTATAGTCTTGAAACTGGAAAGATAATTGTGTCTAGAGATGTTGTGTTTAATGAAGATGCATGTTGGGATTGGAATGCACATAAAGAAAGAAGTGTGACGATTCCAATTGCTGAAATAACTGCAGATAAGCAAGGACAAGAAGAAAAAATCAATAATCCTGAAGTACAAGGTGAAGAAGGTGAAATATTTGACACTAGCACTGAATCTAGTGATCAAGAAAGAATGCCAAGCTCCCAGGATTTTGATCACACCCCTCGCAAGTACAAAAGCATTGCAGAAATCTATGAGAAATGCAATATGTGCATCATAGAACCAGAGAGTTTTGAGGAAGCAGCAAAGGATGATTCCTGGAAGAAAGCTATGGAAGATGAAATCCTAATGATAGAAAAGAACAACACTTGGGAACTTGTGAATAGACCATCTGACAAACCAATTATTGGTGTTAAATGGGTCTATAAGACAAAACTGAACTTGGATGGATCTATGCAGAAGAACAAGGCACGACTGGTAGCAAAGGGTTATTCTCAGAAGCCTGGAATAGACTTCAATGAGACCTTTGCACCAGTGGCAAGACTTGATACTGTGAGAACCTTGGTGGCTTTAGCTGCACAGAGAAATTGGAGGCTATTTCAGTTGGATGTAAAGTCGGCATTTCTTAATGGAGTGCTAAATGAAGAAGTGTATGTGGATCAACCATCTGTTTTTTGATACAAGGAAGTGAAGATAAGGTGTATAGGCTTAAAAAGGCTTTATATGGTTTGAAACAAGCTCCAAGAGCTTGGTATGAAGAGATAAACTCCTACTTTACTAAAGCTGGTTTTCATAGGAGTCCAAGTGAAGCTACATTGTACACTAAGATGTCTACAAGTGGTATTCTCATTGTGTCACTATATGTAGATGACATTATCTACACAGGAAGCTCAAAGGAAATGATGGCTGAGTTTAAGAATGAGATGATGAGGCAATATGAGATGACTGACCTAGGATTGCTTCATCATTTCCTTGGTCTTGGAGTTCTACAAACTGATACTTGCATCTTCTTACACTAGAAGAAGTATGCAAAGACTCTGCTTGACAAGTTTGGACTCAAGGATTGCAAGTATGTTGCAACACCACTGGCTGTGAATGAAAAATTGTCAAAAATGGATGGAAGTGATCTAGCTGATGAGACTTTGTATAGGAAAATGGTGGGGAGTTTGCTCTACCTAACTGCAACCAGACCAGATATCATGTTTGCAGCAAGCCTCTTGGCTAGATTCATGCATAATCCAACTAAGAAGCACATGGGAACAACAAAGAGGGTGCTGAGATACATTCAAGGTACTATGAATTATGGAATTGCTTATGAAAAGGGAAAAGGAGTAGTGCTAATAGGTTATTGTGATAGTGATTGGAGTGGAACTGAGGATCACATGAGAAGCACATCAGGTTATGTTTTTAACTTGGGGTCAGGTGTGTTTTCTTGGGCTTCAATCAAGCAAAGCAGTGTTGCTCTTTCAACTGCAGAGGCTGAGTATATTAGTGCAGCAGAAGCTACTGCACAAGCTATTTGGCTGAGGTTTGTGTTATCAGATTTTGGGGAAGAGCAAGTAGAACCAACTCAATTGCTATGTGACAACACTTCAGCTATTGCTATATCGAAGAATTCAGTTCATCATCACAAAACCAGACATATCAATAGAAGGTTTCATTTAATTCGAGATGCACTTCAAGATGGTGAGATTGATCTACTATATTGCAAAACTGAAGAGCAACTTGCTGATATTTTCATTAAGCCTTTGGCAAGGGATCGGTTTGAATATCTAAGGAGCAAGCTTGGAGTTATTTCAGCTAAACACTTAGAAGGGAGTGTTGAAGTATAAGTGTGTTAGCTGAGTATTAGTGTTATTTAGTTTAATTGTAATGAATTAAGTGTGAACCATTGGATCACAGTCCAATGGACAGCTGAGATGTATTCTTAGCTTACGTAACAAATTGTGCCAGGTATCATTATCTCATAGGGTAGTGAAATGAAGGGTTAGATTTTGAATGATGTAATGAGGAATATTCCAACAGTAATATATGCACAGTGAGTGCGTGAGTGAAGCAATAGCTCATTGCTTCTTCTCCAAGCTCATTTCTAGTTTTCATATATATATATATATCTCTCTCTCTCTCTCTCTCTCTCTCTCTCTCTCTCTCTCTCAATCTCTGCATTTTTCATTTTTCTCTAAGATCTGGAGCTCCATCTACCAAAAATCCAAATGGTTCAGATCATAGTCTGAACATTCTAACATATAGATGATGAGATGAACTCATTATTGTCAAACCGAACATGGACTTTAGTAGACTAACCACATGCATCTAAACTAATTGGTTGCAAATGGGTGTTTAGAAGGAAATATAATACCGATGGTTCTCTACAAACCTTTAAAGCCAGGTTAGTACCCAAAGGCCTTAAGCAGAAAAAGGAGTAGACTATTTCGATCCTGATTTACAATAAATCCTAGTGCACAACATTGGGAAGCAATACGTAAAATTTTAGGTTATCTATCTAAAGAAGACCATTAACTTGGGTCTATGTTACTCTAAATTTCCAACTGTATTAGAGGGTTACTCAGATGCTAGTTGGATTTCTAGTGGTAATGACAATAAAGCCACGTCAGAGTGGATATTCACAATTGGAGGAGGTGCAGTTTCTTGGGCATCAAAGAAACAAACAATTATATCACACTCTAAGATGGAATATGAGTTTATAGCATTAACAACGGCATGCAAAGAAACCGAATGGATGAGAAACTTGTTGTTTGATATAGAGTTGTGGCCACAACCAATGTCATCAATCTCTTTATTGTGATAGTGAAGCTACATTGTCTAGAGCTTATACCAAAGTGTATAATGGAAAATCTAGACACGCTTAAGACATGCGTATGTAAAACAATTGATAACAGATGGAGTTATCAATATAACGTATGTAAGGTCAAACAAAAATTTGACAGATCCATTTACTAAGGGACTCTCTAGAGATATGGTAAATAGTACATCTAGTGGAATGGGGTTGATATCCTTTACTTAAATCACCAATAATGGTAACCCAACTTTGCCTAGAACATCACTAAACCAAAGTTAAATGGGTAATAACAAGTTACTAATAAATGAATTGAATAAGCATTGAATAAATTTATATACCCTATTCCAGGATGCTCATTGCATAGTGCTATGATAAAGAGGATAAGTTTATTAAACTCTTAGTGAGGTATGATTGTTTTTCATGTCCTCAATAATAGGAATATATCATGAGTAACCTTACCTATATAAATATAAGAAGTGGTGTTGCTTCTAACAAGAGTTTTTTGGGTGTTTCTCTTGTAAATATTTATGAAACCATGAAGTAGCACATGGCCATAATAGTGCTTACTCAGTTCAAAATTTTTTACAAGAAAATTTTAATGTGATCATGTGTGTGGTATTATCCGGTTTTGACAAAATGGACACACGGTTTAAGGTGTGGAAAGGCCACCGTTGTCTCCGTCAAATCTTTGAAATATTTACACTAATTGAAGGTTAAAATCAAAAGATACCTTTGTATACATGAACATATAAGGACGATTTTATTGAAGTGTTTAAAGTATAGGCTCCTTTGTTCAAATACCCCCTATGGTTTACAAAGTGTCTCAGATTGCCCCCTG
Organism: Prunus avium; assembly: GCF_965620075.1. Taxonomy (NCBI): domain Eukaryota; kingdom Viridiplantae; phylum Streptophyta; class Magnoliopsida; order Rosales; family Rosaceae; genus Prunus; species Prunus avium. The sequence goes on from NC_142289.1 coordinate 27,369,015, forward strand.
ACTTTTGTAATGGCTCAAACTACTCCCTTAACTTCCATTCCGTTACTAAGGTTGCCCCGTGCTGTGAATATTCAACAAAAAATCGTTATCTTAGTTGATGTGGCAAGGGTACTCGAGTAATTTCATACAAGTGGCAAAAATTGATCAGAAATTGGTATCCAAGGTGGCTATTGGTGGGACCCATGAGATAGTATGTCATACTGGGTTAGGATTTCGAAAATTTCAGATTTGGGAAAGTGAAGAAATCGAATGGCTTAGCTGTTCAAGCCAAAGGAATCTTCAATGAAGGTTTTGGATTTTAGGTAGCGCATCTTTGAATAGGGTTTAGGAATCGCTTTTCTGTGTGTGTAAAGTTCTATCTAGCAACAGTGAGTGTAAAGTTCTATCTAGCAACAGTGAAGTGGTGCGAATATTTCAATTCGGTAAGAAATCATTGAATATTGGTTGGTGTTGGAATTTAAGGGTGCATAGAGAAGTGGTGCAAAAATGACTGTGCTTAGAGAAGCTGGAGGTTCTCAACTCGTGTGTAAGTGGTCCCATTCTTGTCTCTTCTTTATGCTTTCTCTACTATATGTCTATGTCTTGTTTATGTCCTTTTTTGGTTGAATATGTCTTTTTTTGGCCGAACCTATCTTCTTTATGTCTCTTTCTCCTTCATGTGTGCTAGTATGTGAGAACCGTGTGGTCCTGGTTGGGTGGTCCTTGTGTTGTCTATTGTTATATGAGTTTGTTAGTGTATGGGTTAAATAATCATGGTTTTTGCGGGATGAATTAGGTTGTGAATTTGTCTATATTCAATTGAATAGAACATTAAGTGCATTGACTAGTTATTAATGGGACATTTGCTGCGCTGAAATTGACAGATGAAGATGGTGATGATCTGATCACATTTAAGATGTTCCATGGAGGTAAGCTTGTGCAAAAAGGGTCAAGTGAAAGTCAGTGGTCTTACTTTGATGGTTCTATAAGTTGGTTTGATTATTGTGAGGCTAACTACATGTCAATGTTAGAGATATGAGCGATGGCTAAGGATTTGAGATATAAAGACGGTGCGGAATTCTATGGTATTGTTGCACGTATTAGGAAAGCTGTTCACATAGGATGTGATGATAGCCTATTAGGATTTATGCGTATAGTTCCTAAGAGAAATAAGAGGGTTATTGTGTTTTATTTGAATCATGAGGTTGAAACTTCAAATGAATAGACATAATTAGAGGAACAATTGCAAAAGCTTGGTGATGTGCATGTGCAAGGGTTTGATGATGTGAATGTGCAAGAGCTTGGTGAGGTGCCTGTGCAAGAGCAAGATGATGTGCATGTGCAAGAGCAAGATGATGTGCATGTGCTAGAGCAAGATGATGTGATTGTGTAAGAGGTTGGTGAGAGTTCTACCTTTAAGGATAAGGATGCAATTGATCTAGACTTTGTGCAAAATGATTATGCACAGTTTGAAGATGAGGAAGCTAACACTATTGATTATACAAAGGATGATATCTGGTTTGATGGTTATGTTGATGATAACATTGTTGATATAGATCCAAATGCTGAAGAAGATAATGACAAAGATGTCACTGGAGAGGATGAGGTTGCACTTACAGGCTAAAATACATCTTCAGATGAAGATGAAGCTTTAGCTGAAGCAAGAAGGAAGATGAAAAGAATGCCAAAGAGTTTGGATTTTAGGTCTGAAATTGACATGGAGAACCCAATATTCACACTTGGGTTAAAGTTTCCTACTGTTGCATTGTTTCGAAAAGTTTTGATGAGACATTCCGTCAATTAGGAAAGGGAGTTGAAATTTACGAAGAATGATTCAGACAAAATAAGGGTTGTGTGTGAAAGTCCATGTCCACTTATTGTGTATGCATCCAAGGTAAATAGAAGCACATACTTGCAAGTGAAAACATGTAGATTTGAACATGCATGTAGTCATGGTCGTAAGAATATATACATGTGATTGCTAAGTGGTTAGCTGAAAGGTATGTTGGGCAATTAAGGATGAATCCAAATAGGACTGCATCGTCATTTGCAGAGTAAGTGCACTTGGATTATGGTTACACCCCTTCCAGAGCAACTGTGTATTGAGCAAGGGCTTTAGCAATGGATATTGTATAGGGAAATTACACTGAACAGTATGAATCTTTGTGGGATTACTCTAATGAGTTAAGGAATAGAAATGTTGGAAGCACTGTGCTCATTAAGTTTGAATTAGATGGTAATAGACCGCAGTTTCAGAGGTTGTACACATGTCTTGGTGCATGCAAGAAATGCTTTTTGGAAGGTTGCAGGCGTGTAATATGTTTAGATGGTTGACATATAAAAGGGCCTCATCGAGGGAAATTGTTGTCTGCAATTGGGATTGATGCAAACAACGGAATGTATCCAATTGCATATGTTGTTGTAGAAGTTGAGAGTTTCAATACTTGGATGTGGTTTTTGGAAATTCTGGCTGCTGATTTGAATATTTCCAACAATAATGGTTATGTCTTCATGTCTGACAAGCAAAAGGGTCTCATTGATGCTATACATGCTTTATTCCCTAATGCTGAGCATAGGCACTGCTTAAAGCATTTGCTTGCAAACTTTATGATGGAGCATAAAGGCCTTGCATTGAAGCAGCAAATGGAATCCATTACAAGGACCACAATAGTGCCTTAGTTTAATGAAGAGATGAATAAGATGTTGAACATGTTTGGAGCTGCCCACAATTGGTTAACAGAAAAAGATCCTAGGAATTGGAGTAGGGCATATTTCAAAACCTCTTCCAAGTGTGACATTCTTATGAATAACTTATGTGAGGCTTTCAACAGAAGCATATTGAATGCAAGAGACAAGCCAATTTTGGCTATGTTAGAGCATCCACAGTTGGGGGGGGGGGGGGGGTGTATGTTAAATATACACCCCGAGCCACCGGAATCATCTCCAATGGGGAGATGTAAAGGGTTGTATATTTACATCACCTCCATGGAGATGCAAAATAAAATGTATATTTGCATCCATTTTTACATCATTTGCAGCCGGGACCCACCCGAGAAAAGAGATGAAAAATGAAGAAAAGTCAGCATAAAAGGCTGGGACCCACGCGGCTACAGTAATTGCTGGAAAAAAAATTCACATGCGGAGCAGCAACTATTTTTTTTATGAAGAATCAGCAGCCAGCAGCTTTGCAACAGCCATCAGCTTTTTTTTAATGAAGAATCAAGCAGGCAGCAGCTTTGCAACAGCCATCAGTTTTGTTTTTTATGAAGAATCAGGCAGGCAGCATCTTTTTTTTTTTATATGAAGAATCTGGCCAGGCAACAGCTTGTTTTTTTATATGAAGAATCTGGCCAGGCAGCAGCTTTTTTTTGTTTTTTTGAATCAACAGCTTTTTTTTTTGTGAAGAATCAACAGCTTTTTTTTTAAAGAATCAGCAGCTTTAATAGATGTACAGCAAACGCCTTTGAATTTTCAAAAACATGCCAACAGTTCAAGGCAGCAGCTTTAATTTTTCATGCATCTGAAATCAGCAGGTCCAAGGCCAAGAAAAATTCAGATGTTCTATATATACCCACCTCTTTGTTCATAAAATCACAATTCTTCCTACTCTCAAACATTTGGTTTTTATTTATTTATTATTATTGCGCTTTCCTATCTTTTGTGATCATCAAAATGAGTAGAATTGGAGAGGGTTCAAAAAGAGCTAAATTGCCAAACTTTTCCACTGAGGAAGATGTTGCTCTATGCCATGCATACCTAGCAATTAGTGAAGATCCAATTATTGGAAACTCCCAACAAGCTAATGCATTTTGGGCTAGGATTCAGAAACAATTCTTTGAATTGTGCCTCTCCAATCGAACTTCTAACAGCCTCAAATGCCGATGGAATTTCATTCGGCCACGATGTCAGAAGTATTGGGAGTGTCTCGTTGAAGCGGATAGGAAAAATAAAAGTGGATCCAGTGAGCTGAACAAGGTAAATCTATTTTGTTATTAATCTCTAAATGTTGTATTTTTGATTCACTAATTTTAAATTTATTTTATCATTCTATAGGTGGACCTAGCAAAAACTTTGTACCATGAGAACGGCCCTCCATTTCGTTTGGAACATTGTTTTGCAGTTCTGAAGAATGCAATCAAGTGGTCAACCGTAGATGTTGACATGTCCCCACCGGCCACTATGTCTCTGAACCTTGACGTTGACTTAGATTCTGATGAGCTTGGTGAGAGTGTTCCTGAGACCCAGTACAACAGTGAAATCCCACGGCCACAAAAGAGGGCAATAGGAAGGAAGGCTGCTAAAATTGCCAAACAAAAAGGCACTGCAGATAGTGAAAGCAGTGTTAAATACAACTCTGCACTCTCATCGTTCAATTCAAGACGTGAAACAATGGATGAGTATAAAGTCATGTTGGTAGAAACAAAGGATATGACTCCAGATAGAAAGGCGTATTGGAAATACCAGCAAAAAAAAAATTATGAAGTCATGTCAAGCTTCTCGAGCTTTGGAGTTGGATGAGGATGTGTATCGTCCTGACCCCCCTCCCGGGTTTGATCAAGAATGAGTTTTACGTTTATGTTGTACTTTATGTTTAAGAAATAAAATGTAATGGCAGATTTTATCGAGGTTGAGCTAGAAAAAGGACGTAGCGGGAATATTATGCAAAATGATGCAAGCATTCATGATTCGCTGAAGATCTTCTTGATGCCAAAAGCGAGCAGGGCCCCTAAGGATAGCAAATCGTGCTTGAAGGATACCAAATGCTCGTTCCACGTCCTTGCGATACGCCTCTTGTTTCCTTGAAAAAAGTTTTTTCTTCCGACCCTGGGGTTGAGAAACTGTTTGAACAATATTTGACCATTTGGGGTATATCCCATCAGCAAGATAATATCCCTGGTTGTATTCGGTACCATTGACAATAAATTGAACATTTGGTGCACGCCCCTCAAGTACCTGCACAAAAAGGGGTGACGAGTAAAGCACATTAAGGTCATTGTGTGAACCGGGCATTCCAAAATAAGAATGCCAAATCCATGTGTCATATGAAGCTACAGCCTCAAGAATAATAGTTGGACGACCATGGTGGCCCACATAAGCTCCATGGTGAGCAGTTGGACAATTTTTCCATTCCTAATGCATGCAGTCCAAGCTCCCAAGCATGCCCGGAAAACCGCGCTTTTGCCCCTTTCTCAAGAGCCTTGCAAGGTCAGCTGGTGTCGGTGATCGAAGGTACTCGCTGCCGTATATTGCATGGATTGTATGACAGAATCTCTTCAAAGTCTCAATAGATGTGGTTTCCGCAATTCTTAGGTTCTCGTCGATTTGATCGGCAGGTGTTCCATACCCAATCATACGTAAGGCAGCTGTTAACTTTTGATGGGTGGACAAACCGAGATTTCCACAAGCATCTCGTCGTTGTTGGAAGTAAGTGTCGTAGTTCATGACTTGTTCTAGGATTCGGTTGAACAAGGAAGGCCTCATGCGAAATCTCCTCCGGAACTTATCTGCATTATACACAGGAGTGACACAAAAATAATCTTTCATAAGGCGCATATGGCCAGCTTCTCGTTCTCTTGGTACATACCTCCTTCTTGATGACGATCCACCATGTGTTGCCTTCTCTGCATTCTTTTTCTGTGATATCTCCCATTCTACGAACATCTCCTCCATAATTTCGTCGTCGGAATCGGTGTCAAACAAGTGTTGGTTGCTCATTCTATTGTTTTTTTTTTAGGGGGGAGGGGGGGGGGGGGGTTGTGGAGGAAGAAGAAAGAACAAAAGATACGATGGATGTTCTTGATGAAGTAAAGGTAGAGATAGGTTTGATGAAGTGAAGATATTTATAGGAAATCAATGATATCTTATATGAGAATCAAAGGGGTGAGATGAAGAAAAGAGAATCTGATCCAAGGGTTGAGATGAAGATAAGAGAAATCCGATCCAACGGTTGAAGATGAGATCAAATTATATCATGTCGTATCTTGAATTGTGTGCAAATCAGAAACAAAAATGGATGTTGAATTGTCTGCAAAAATGTGATAATATACCAACGGTTCAGATTAAATGTACTTCACAATCCAACGATTCTTTTTGGATGAAATCATATCTTCTCCGAATTTAAATATTTTTAGGTCTATTTGTTTGAAAAAATAAAATTAACCTACTACAAAAAAAATTAATTTCATAAAGTTAACACAAAATAAAAATTTAACACAAAAACGAATTATACATCTTTAGATTTACATCGTTTCCCATTGGAGCAAAAAACGAATTTACACCCCCCGAAGGTGTAAAGGGGATGTAAAAGTGGCTTTACACCCCCGAATTTACACCCCCCCCCCCCCCCCACTGTGGATGCTCTTAAAAAGAATTAGGTTGTACATTATGCTATCGATGGCTACAAGAGAGGTTAGATGTGACAAGTGGCATGAACAAGTGGGGCAAAGGATTAGAGGTATTTTAGAAAAAAGGAAAGGAAAGGGTCAGTGGTACATTCTTAGGGTTGCTGGAATCAACATATTCCAGGTAATGCACTAAAGTGGGAGGACACTTGTTGTTGATTTAAATGCCCACTCTTGTTCATTTAGAGGTTGGGATTTGACTAGGCTACCCTATGAACATACTTGTGCTGCCATTAGTAGGCATCATGGAGCCCCTGAGGACTATATGACTGATTCGTACAAGAAAGAAACTTTCATGAAATCTTATGAATCTATGGTTATGCCAATGCCGAGCCAAGATCAATGAGTGAAAACTAGGCTACCTCCATTGAAGCCTCCCAAATACCACAAGCAGCTTGGTAGACCTAAGAAAGCAAGGAATAAAGCTGCTAATGAACCTAAGAAGCCAAAGAATCTATACAAGCTGCCAAAGTACGGAATTCCACTAAAATGTGGCAATTGTGGGGGAGAAGGACATAATCGAAGAGGTTGTAAGGTATGATGAAGGGTCTTTCTTACTGTGCTGCAAAACTAATTTTTTATATATATAAATTGTAAGCTCCTCGATTGTATTTACTCAATTTTTACCCTTCTCAAGAATCTAAAAACCCTTTCTTAAAGCCTCCCAAGAAGAAATTAGCAAAAGCAAAGCTTCCTGTAAGCTCTTATTTTGACCTATAGTTAAGGTACGTTCCTATTTTTAGACTTTTCAATTTGACCTATGGTTGGAAATTCTTATTTTTCAGGTAAGAAAGAGTGCCAATACATATGAACATAATGGCCAACATACAAGGCAGTTTAGGAAAAGAAGCAAGGAGATGGTTCCCAAAGCTTGGTTCCCTCACAATAAACTAAAGCTTCAACAAGTGCACCTAGTGTTCCAAATCCATGAGCATATCAAACTAGGCAGAGAAAGAAGCAAGGTGATAGCTCCCAATGCTTGGTTCCCACACAACAAGGTGAAGCTTCAATAAGTGCACCTACTGTACCAAATCTAGGGGACATCAAAGGCAGAGAAAGAAGTCACAAGCATCTTTACAAAGGAAGCACTTTGTGAAGGACCCATTTTTTCACCCATGATGAAGAATGGGAGTTGGATTAGGACAAGATTGGGTTGCTTATTTTGTTATGAACTTGGGGGTTGATTTTTTTTTTTTTTTTGGTTATTTCACTCTAGGCAGGTTTGGGTTGCAAGTTGTTTAGGCTTAGTTTGGTATTGCTGTGCTTTTAAAAAAAACTGCTTCTGCTGTGCTGTGAAAATAAACAGCTGTGAAGTGAAGCAGCAAAGTGTTTGGTAATTTATATTTGTAAAAGTGATGTGAGTATAAAAAGCAGTCTTATAATGTTTGGTAAACTTTTTTATAGAAGTGCTGTGAGAGTGTATAATGACAATAAAGGGCACCATAATGAATTTTTTTTTTAAACCTAAAATTATCATAAAAAATAAAAAATGTATAGTTTTTTCTCCTTTTTTTCAGTTACAATAGTTTTTTCTCCCTTTTGTTTCTTCCTTTCCAGGCCCATTCCCCTTTTTTTTTCTTTCTCTTTCTCTTTTCTTCTTCCTTCACGGGCCCCAATTTTTTTTTCCTCTGTTTCTTCCTTTCTTCTTCCTTTCAGGCTCCATTCCCCTTTTTTTCTTCTTTCTCCGTCCTCTGCTTTCTCTTTTCTTCTTCCTTCACGGGCCCCAATTTTTTTTTCCTCTCCCTCTTCTCTCCTTCCCACCCCCCCCCCCCCCTTTTTTTTTCTTTCGTCATCTTCCTCATCCAAAATATTCAAAACTTGTTTTTGTTGTGATTTCATACAAATTCGTGTTTGTGGAAGTATATCTATATATACGCCATGAAGTCGAGCATCTGCAATTTTGATTTTGCTTTCTCTCCCTAGTTCTCTATCCTTGTCTCTCTCTCCCTTCCGATCTCTCTTTATTTTCCCCATCAAAGTTGCATATCTTCATTCCCTTCCAAGTCGCAGATCTTCTAGGTTTGTAAAATAGGAAGCTGGGTTGGTGGGGTTTTGGGTTGAGTTGGTAGCTTTGAGGGATTGAGGAAGGGAAAAAGTTGCAGAGAGAGGATGAGGTGAGCACGTTGCAGAGAGAACAAAACAACTACAAAAAAATCCAAGAGGAACAACTACTGAGAGGCTCGAACCGGGATAACGAGGATAAAAGCCTGTAATTGTTTGAAACAAATAAGGGCAATATGGGCAATATGAAAATTTCATTAAACCCTCCGCATGCTTCTCCGCGCAGCAGTTTTTAGAAGCAGGTTGTGAGCTGCTTCTGTTTTTTAGCTTTGAATGACAGCAACTTATAAAATAAGCAGGTTGAATTGGTTTTACCAAACACTCAAATCTCCAAAACTTCTTTTCAAAGCTGCTTTTTTTTTTTAAGTTAAGCAATACCAAACTAAGCCTTAGTCATGTACAGCTTCACAATTCGACACTAGTTTTTTGGACATATTTTGGATAGATATGGGGTGATTTTGGACATATTTTGGATAGATCATGGGGTGAAATCCTGCAAATGATTGATGTTTTTCAACTTTTGATATTGAAATGCAAATGAAAACTTTTATGTTGCCTCTTCTTTTATTTTTTATTTATTTGTCAAAAGGTAGGATTCCTTCATTAGAGAAATATGGGAATGGGAGTAAAAATAATTTCCCAAGCTCAGGGAATGATGTTGCTTCTAGCAAAGTACATCAAGACAGACAACTATATGATACAAACAAATTCATCTAAAATAAAATCTCAAAGGCTAGAACCAAAAGGCCACAATTATTGGCAACTATATGCTTGGTTCATCTATCATGTATTTTTAATGTAGAGAATATATCCATTCAACTGTAGAACCAACTATATGCATGGTTTATCTATCATGCTTGATATATGCTGGGTCTCTCCCTTCTTGTTTCTTCAAGGCCTTGCTTTGTCTGCTTTCCATTCTTTTCTTTTTTTAATCAGTTTTATCTTTTCTCCCACCTTTAGAAAAATAAAGCATAAGCATTTTCACTATTATTCGAATTTTGTGAAAGGTAACTATCTCGGTTTCATATATAAATTTATATAGAATCTTTGAAAAAGGCATTTCTTCATAAGAAGGAAAAGACTTACCATCTTTGGGATATGATGCTACACCGCTGCTCAATACCTTAGGGGATCGACTCTATTACATAAGTGGATTCCTAACTTTTATCTCATATCATGACATAAGTAAGCAGTTCTTACTGTATCGGACCAAAACCTACTACAAAATAGAATGCCTTTAGCAAGGGCGATTTATGGTCGGAAAAGGCGTTTTGCCGTCAGAAATACTCTTTTTCGACGGCAAATTGCCGTCTGAAGTCATCGGAAAAACGCTAGTTGCAAATAGTTTTTTTTTACCACTCCGTGGAAAATAATGTTTTTCCGACGCCCATGTTTCGTTGATATTGCTTAAATTTCTGTCGAAAATGAATTTTCAAAAAACGATACAAATTCATTTCCAACCATAGCTCTGGTCGCAAATACATATGCAGCTATAGAAAATAATTTTTTATTGAGATCTTTTGTTTTGTGATAATATATTTTTGACCAATGGCTATTTGTCGAAAATAATATTTCTGATCCTAAATTACTATTTGTGATCAATATAATTTGTCGGAATTTTGCATTTCCAACATGGAAGTGTGTCGAAAAAAATGTTTTTCCGACTACATTTATAGCAATTATCAAGAGTAAAAAGTCATCAGAATGTACGAATATTTTGTAAAAGAAATTTTTTTAAAAAATTTCAATGAGAAATTGTTGCCCGAAAAATAATATATATTATTATTAGTAAAAGACCAATGTAACAAATTCCAAAACTCATTACAATCCTAAGATATATCCTTTATCAATAGTCCTCGAAGCCCACTTCCAACCGAATAAGGTGTTTGAATGTAGTTTTCATGTTTTCTTGTGACTTGTATGTAAATATGGCTTTCTTGAAATGCAAAACCTTATCTCATGATTCAAGCACACCTACATACAAATAGTTATGATCTTAAATTAAAAACATATAAATATTCTTTTAGATGGAAAAAAAAATATTATGAGGAATCAAAAAAACATAATACATGCCTTAATTGAAATAAAGACATAGGTGATTGAACTAAATTTTACACATAACAGAAAGTGGCTTCTTATTTCAATGTTATTTCAAACTTAAACTTCAGATTTAAATTATGATAATCACAAATTGATCTTTATGAGGTAAAAAAAACGATTAGGAGTTTAATAACATACCTAAAACATGACAAAATGGATCAAATAAAGAACTGAGGCAACAAAACTAGTTAAATAATAATAAAAGAGTACACATAGAATAGAAGAACAAGAGAAGAAACAACATGGTAATCACAGAGTGCTCCTCATGTCACTAACTTGTATCGATCAACAAAACAACAATATTATAGCATTCCAGAAAATAACTCACATACTGTTAGTGTAAGAGAACATGTGCTAGTGTAAGAGAGACAAGTCTATAAAAGTCTTTTAAGTGCATTACCGTGTAAGATAAAAAGAAAGGAGAATAATATAGTCTCCTCCCATATTGAGAGATCCTTGCAGATTCATGCAAAACCTTTTGACAAAGAGAAAAAAGTTGTTTACTAGTCTAACCAGCATATCAACTAAGAATGCAAAATAGGGCTAAACATTATAATATAACATGACAGCAGCCAAAATGAAAACTAAAATACAACAGCACTCAAATCATAAAATATAACTTATAAAGAGATATCCCAACCATCTCGCATGCTTCATTTGTCAGTCGTTCATACACCAATTTACCATTATCTACTAGAGTTCTACAGCTTCATCTTGCATATTCGATTAAAGAAAACAATGGCATCGAAAAAAAGTTAGGACAATCAAAATTATTGACCATCCAACATTCTTTCACCAACACAATATTTATCAGTACCTTGTTCTTGACATCTTTTGTGGCCTATAGCAATAGAAAGAGTCAATAGACCTCTTAAATGAAAAACAGAACAACACATGTAAAACCAATTAACAATTAACAAAATTAAAGAAAATGAAGCTGCGAACTGAATTAAAAGTTTTAATTTACCTTTTTTCATGACTCAAACGGACAAATTTGTACCAAAATCAAGGAAAAATCGAAACCTGAAACTCAGAAAAAACAAAATTCAGATATATATATATATATATAGAAAGAAAAAAAATCACTTCTCCAAGTCATGCTCATTGATAGACGAAAGATAAGGGGTGCATATACAACATTGCTATTTTAGGGTTGGACTCAGAGATATTTGTGAGAGTTGGAGAGTTTCTAGATGAGAGAAAGGAAGTAAGGGTTTGGGTAAAAAGAGATAGAATCAAAGACAAAGAGACTAAGAGAGAGAGAGACAGACGGATGACGAGAGAGAGTGTTGAGATTGCTGGCTAATCTTCTAGCGAAAGAGATAAAACCAAAGATAGAGAGACCCAGACAAAGAGTGGGTGTGGGAATTTTAGGGTTTGGGTACAATAAAGCGTGAAATTAGGATTTTCGTGAAAAAAAAGGGCCATAGGAAAACAAAATTGGGCAAAAATTGGCAACAAATAAAAACGAAGAAAAAGGATATGATTTCACTTGTCCATAAATTCGGTTTAATATCAATTTGATATGATTTCACTCCTAAAAATCATAATAAATACATTAAAATTTGAAAAATTCACCGAAAATTCCTATGAAATTATAGTGACATTCTCCTCGTACTAAAGCTTGCAAAATCTTATTTTTACATATTAAAATTCAAAGTGACAACCAAAACTCAAAATAGTTTGTAAACAAACCAAACACTAGTTAATGTTTGATAACCTAACACTCATGCTTCTTTCATCCAATGATTACTTTGAACTCAATTATGTGGAATCACAATTTTAGACTTCTAAAATGAAAGGATTTGTCATAAGGAGTGTGTAGCTTTGTTCGTTATATTTTTTAAATTTTTATTTAATCTGTTATGAATTTTTTAAGATAAACAACAAAAAAGTAAGAAAAATGACATGTGGCGCTGTGGTATGAGGACACGCATCACCAACACAGAAAAAGCACTTGTAAGAAATATGGATTTTGTATGATTTCACACCTATAAATCATAATAAATACATTAATAATTTGAAATTATCATTAAAAATTCCTACGAACTCCTAGTGACATTCTCTTCGTCCTAAAGCTTCGAAAATATTATTTTCACTAATAAAATTTCAAAGTGACAATAAAAACTTAAATTAGTTTGTAAACACACCAAACAATAGTTAATGTTTGATAAGCTAACACTCTTGCTTCTTTGATCCCTCATATATGTAGAATCATGATTTTAGACCTCTAAAATCGAAGGATTTGCCGTCAGGAATGCATAGCTTTTTTCGGTGTATTTTTCTTATTTTTTATTTAATTTGTTAAGATAATCATTTCCGACGACAGCTAATTCTCCTTGTAAATAGAAATATTATTACCGACAACCATATGTTGCCCTCAAAACTAGGTTGTGATTTTCGACAAAAGTGAATATACCCTCGGAAACAAGCACAACTATTATCGACGAGGATGTCTTTGGTCGAAAATATAGCAGCATTATCGAGCGGACATATTTCTTCTCGGTAGTAGTCAAATAATTACGACGGGATGAGAATCCCCTCGGACTAACATAATTTTTTTCGTTAAAAAGTTGGCGCCAAGTTTTCTCGCCAAATAAATTACATTTCTGACGACCACAGAGACTTTTTTCGACGATTGTTCCTTTGTCGGAAATAAATTCCAGCCCCATGCCATATTTCCAACGGACAACATTTTTTTGTCGGAAAAAACATTTTTACCGAAAGAATTTGGGGGCCCTCGGAAAAAGTTGGCCGGTAATGAACCTTTTTTTTGTACTATCATTGCATATTTATATATATCAATATAACAATAAACACATTTCAAAGTACAGGATGTGAATGATGAGAGGAATGGTTCAGGGTGATATACGGATATCAAATAGCACAATATGGATAAATGATAGGCAAAACATCGCTCACAAGTAAGTCAAACCATGCTTCATTCTCCAAATTAGTGCCATGCTCCGCACAATTTCTTACACAAACAAGAAAGTTGATGGGATGCCCATCCACCATCCACTTAGATATAATGAATTTAACCTCATATGTCATATTTTGCTTAGTAACTGGATTTCCTCTGCTAGAAGTAATAGGATTATGAGCTGTTAATTTAGTATGCCACATCACCGCAAATTCGGCTTCATTTGCAAAGAAGTAATACCAATAACCTTTAAATACTTTCTTTGCATCGTCCCCTGCAACAAAATTGGTACTGTCAAAAAACTATCACACAACCAAAAACCTGTTTTTCATATTCTCTGTATGTGTCTTCAATATGCACCAATAAAGACAACATGACAGCGACATCGTTGTGCAAGATCCTACAGAAGAATTCTAGCTCATTGGGCAGTAAAACATCATGAATGATGTTGATTACACGTTCAAACATTTCGATATCACGCTGAGCCTGAACCATGATTTCAATTTTTGAATATTTTGGACAGCCTAATACCGTGCTTCCGTTTCTTAGCCATATGTTATCCAGGGTGACATTCTCATGCCAATCACCAGTATAATCGAGCACATGCATCATCGACGTGATAATATCCCTGTAAATAGAACGTAGGGAAGCAATGATATAATCGGTTACCGGATCGACAAGTGGAATTTGTTCCCTCTTCATCTTCGTAACCAAAGCAGAAAGCGAGGAAATTACTCGCTCAGTGAAGACATTAATAATCATTGAAAATTCATACGAACTCCTAGTGACATTCTCTTCGTCCTAAAGCTTCGAAAATATTATTTTTACTAATAAAATTTCAAAGTGACAATAAAAACTTAAATTAGTTTGTAAACACACCAAACACTAGTTAATGTTTGATAAGCTAACACTCTTTGCTTCTTTGATCCCTCAATTATGTAGAATCATGATTTTAGACCTCTAAAATGGAAGGATTTGTCGTAAGGAATGCATAGCTTTTTTCGGTGTATTTTTCTTATTTTTTATTTAATTCGTTAAGATAATCATTTTCGACGACTGCTAATTCCCCTCGCAAATAGAAATATTATTACTGACAACCATATGTTGCCCTCGAAACTAGGTTGTGATTTCCGGCAAAAGTGAATATGCCCTCGGAAACAAACACAACTATTACCGACGATGATGTGTTTGGTTGTAAATATAACATCATTGCCGAGCGGACATATTTCTTCTCGGAAGTAGTCAAACAATTACGACGGGATGAGAATCCCCTCGGAAATAATCATCTTATTTTCGACAAACATAATTTTTGTCATTAATAAAGTTGGCGCCAAGTTTTACCGCCGAATAAATTACATTTCCGACGATTGTAAAGACTTTTTTCGAGGGTTGTTCCTTTTTCGGAAATAAATTCCATCCCCGTGCCATATTTCCAACAGAGAACATTTTTTTGTCCGAAAAAACACTTTTACCGAGGGAATTTGGGGGCCCTCGGAAAAAGTTGGCCGGTAATGAACCTTTTTTCGTACTTTCATTGCATATTTGGAAATATCAATATAACAATAAACACATTTCAAAGTAAGGGATGTGAATGATGAGAGGATGGTTCAGGGTGATATACGGATATCAAATAGCACAACATGGATAAATGATCAGGCAAAACATCACTCACAAGTAAGTCAAACCATGCTTCATTCTCCAAATGGGTGCCATGCTCCGCACAATTTCTTACACAAACAAGAAAGTTGATGGGATGCCCATCCACCATCCACTTAGATATAATGAATTTAACCTCATATGTCATATTTTGCTTAGTAACTGGATTACCTCTGCTATAAGTAATAGGATTATGAGCTGTTAATTTAGTATCCCACATCACCGCAAATTCGGCTTCATTTGCAAAGAAGTAATACCAATAACCTTTAAATACTTTCTTTGCATCGTCCCCTGCAACAAAATTGGTACTGTCAAAAAACTATCACACAACCAAAAACCTGTTTTTCATATTCTCTGTATGTGTCTTCAATATGCACCAATAAAGACAACATGACAGCGACATCGTTGTGCAAGATCCTACAGAAGAATTCTAGCTCATTGGGCAGTAAAACATCATGAATGATGTTGATTACACGTTCAAACATTTCGATATCACGCTGAGCCTGAACCATGATTTCAATTTTTGAATATTTTTGGACAGCCTAATACCGTGCTTCCGTTTCTTAGCCATATGTTATCCAGGGTGACATTCTCATGCCAATCACCAGTATAATCGAGCACATGCATCATCGACGTGATAATATCCCTGTAAATAGAACGTAGGGAAGCAATGATATAATCGGTTACCGGATCGACAAGTGGAATTTGTTCCCTCTTCATCTTCGTAACCAAAGCAGAAAGCGAGGAAATTACTCGCTCAGTGAAGACAACCATAGGGCCATCTAAACTAGTGTACAATGCCTTGATGGATAGCACATAGCCTGGATTGCAAGACTTCTGAAGACACAACCACTTCTGCATGTTTAAAAAACCGGAACTCCTGATATAGTGTACTGTGGCAGGAAGGCCACAGTAGGTCCCGGTTAAAACATTCGGTGGAAGAGTTTCATCGTCGCTGCAGTGGAAAATTTGATAAGGCGTAGAACTTAAATAACAGGAACTGCCAGGAGGAAACCTCTCCTAGTCATGTAGATACACACGATTCTGCACCACCCTAAATGGAGAAGCAGCAAAGCCGGGAGAAATAACATAGCTTGAAATGCCAATGCCAATCTGTTTGCTCCGTTTGCCTTTTTTGTGTTATATTTGAATTATGTTACCACTTTTCTGTTGCCTCTTTTGTGTAATCCTACAGATGGTATATATAATCCTTAAGATACTTTATATATATAAAAAATGCTCCAAACTTGCAAACTTCATACCCAGTTCATATCAAAACACAGTTTACATTTTACAACACCTATTACGTTTGTTGGCGCTAAATCTTGAATAGATAGAGATGAGTGCAACTTACAAGTGGGATGGACGATCAAGAGATCGATTGGGTGTTGGATGCCGATTCTTCCTGTCCTTGGATGCTGATCCTGAATAGAAGATAAGCGAAGCTCGTGAGGTCTATGGAACCGGTGTGGAACCAGCCTAAGACCCTCCGATGCTCAAGTAAGATTGTTTTTAAGAGCTCTTGCTGTTGATCATATAGAAGTATAAAAGTCAAGCTGAAAAGTCTTACCCCTGTATTGTAGTGGGAGGGGCATACTTATAGAGGGCATTTAGTATGCTCTTAGCGCTCATTTTCGATGTGGGACTCGTGGGAGGGCCCTATGAGGTTGACACGAGTCCTTAGATATTTCAGGCGGGTGCTTCGAGGTTGATTCTGCAGAATCGGTAGGGGATACCGATTGTAGGCTGTGTTGGGCCCTGTAATGATCTTTTGCTGCTTTGAGACAATATCATCAGTAGCCTATGCCGATTGTCCGAGGCCTTGGGTGCTTGGGCGAGTTTATGAGATCCACGTGTCGTTGTACGAGTGGAGGGTCAGATATGGTACAAACAACGTTGCAAAATACAACCATATTACATCAATCAACATATTACAACACCCCTTACATCCATAAATATAACCATATTACATCCATTAACGCATCCATATTATTCTCTCAATTTCGAATCATCTTCATGCCATGATAACAACACATGTAATCAACCATGTTAATTAGCACAAGAGCAGTAACCAGTATTCTTGATTTCAATTGAATCTTTGCATTCTCCTCTTCCAACCTATTAATTTTCCTCAGCAAGTTATCACCATCTTGGAATGATCACACATTTCATCATCAGCCCATTCCCAAAAACCACATCCTTGGTTAACTCCTCCCTGCATCAACCCACCACAAAAAATTTCAATGTTTCAACTGATCGGTGCATATTTATATATCATTTTGTACCATTCTAACTTATGATTTGGTTATGTTTTTGAGTTAAACTTGTGCTTTTAATAAATTTTGTGTTTGTTTCAGTGTAATAAGCTTGAGACTCATTAAATGCATTTTGGAGACAAGTTAGCTCAAAACGGTGTCTGCAGATCAGTCAACTTTACGAATTGGACTGTACTTGCTCAGGATGAACCAAATGTTGAGCCCTATATCATTGGAAATATGCGGAAGTCTAGTTTCTGGAGAATTTTACGGTTCATGATTCCGAGTCTTCTAGAGAAAGTTATACAAGTTTTGGCAACTTAAGGTCAAATTCGGCAGCATCTGCGTTACTTTGCCAAAAATGACATTTGAAGGTCTTTCTGATTTTTTCTTGAGTTGGGCTGCATATGCTTGGAAAGATAATTCAAAGGGTTTGAAGATCCAGATTTTTTCAGATTTTTTAGGAGGGAAGATCAAGCCCAAAACAAGCCCACAAGCTGACTGCAATGAAGTCAATTCCAGATTATTTTCGGCAGTCAACTGCAAGGCCCACAACGTACACTTGTACTACTCAGATGGGAATACATTCTTCATACAAGTTGTTTTAATGGGTGTCTATTATGACATATCCAAATTTGAGCCCCATTGGATACATATTGAAACCTCAAGTCTTCCTACACCAAGCCTGGTTCAGAAGAATTCGTTTTTCCAGCAACACATGTGCAACAGCAAAAGAACTTTATTAGCCAGCAACAAAGACTAGCAGCACATGGGTTGGCAGCAAATAAAGAGCCAGACCTCCATGCTAAAAGAAGAAACCAGCAAACCCATGTGAAGAAAGCTTGAGGTGCAACAAAAGAAGTATGGGATGAAATTGATTCCAACCACACTAACATAGACAAGATGAAGTGGGAGTTATGGATTGTATTAAAAGAGGAATGGTGGTGTTGGAATTCATCATGATGTTCCTCCCTCTTAGCCCTATAAATAGAGAAGTCTTCAAGCTTCAAAACACATCCCCAAAGGGGGGAGCTCTCAAACACTTCTCTAGAGCTCCCCTCCATTCTCTCCCTCAAATTCTCTTAGTTTCTCTTTCTAGTTTTCAATTGTTGTAATGAAATCTTTGTGCTGAATTTCTCCTTAAGTTTTTCTTAGTTCCACTTTACTTTTCATTGTTATGTAAATTCTTTTCTTTAGTTTCAAGTTTGATTAGCTTCCAAGTTTCAATTATGGTTTTTGTTCTTATTCATTATGCTTACAAGTTAATATGCTAGTTTGAATGATTGATCACCGTTTAGGCTTGCATGTTAGCTATCTTGGTTTGAATTAAAAGTAGACACCATGCTTTAATTCGAATTGAACTATGAATAGGAAGAGTATGTATGGACATTCGACAACAGGGATTAGATACATACTTTGTTGTTTAAAATGTTCTTCTATGCTTAATGGATTCCTAATGCTTAGTTTAGGTTAGACAACAGATGATCAAATTAGGGAATTAGGAATACAAGGTTAGGACCAAACACCATGGCTTAATCATACTTTAGCTAGAATCAATCCGTTAATCTAATTGAACTTGGGAACTTATCTGCTTGAGTTATTTTCTTTTCTTTCTTTCTTGTTTTATTTATTTTCTTTCTTGTTTTTCTGTTTTGTGTAGGAAAACTGAATTGGATTATTCAATCACCAATCCCTGTGGAATCGACCTCGCACTTACATATGCTATACTACCGAACGGCTCGTGCACTTGCGAGTATCACAAGTTGAGGATGCAGCTGCATCCATTTTGGTGCAGCTGATTCGACGCAACATCAACCCATTAACAACAAACCCTGGATTTGAATCGATCCAAGAATCTTACCTTTGAGAGTGGACAATCTTGAAATAGTCTTCCTGGGTTTGAATTGGTCCAAGAAGTTATAATTCTTGCCACCTTTCCACAATAACATCATGAAGCCTACCTTGCCTGCCTTGCTTCTCTCACTTCCATATCTTCTTCATCTTTTTCAATTGAACCAAAACACAAATTCGTCAAAACGCAAAACCCAATTGCCAGCAAGAAGAACCCCAATTTCCAATAACGACGACGCCAATTTTAGGGATCTTTAGTTGTTTTGTTGCAGGGGGAACCTAGGGTTGTGATTTTGGAAACAATTGGGGGAAAACTAGTGGACTCGAATGGTCTGAAATTTTCAAAACCCTAGCCCAGTATAACATACTCTCTCATGGGTTCCACCAATAGCCATGTTGGATGCCAATTTCTGATCAATTTTTGCCACTTGTATGAAATTACTCGAGTACCTCTGCCACATCAATTGAGATAACTATTTTTCGTTGAAAATTCACGGCATGAGGCAACCTTAGTAATGGAATGGGAGTTAAGGGAGTAATTTGAGCCATTACAAAAGTTAGGGGGCAATTTAAGACATTTTGTAAACCACATGAGGTATTTGAAAAAATAAGCCCAAAGTATATTACAATTTGGATGAGAATTGTTGGTACTTTCATTTCTGTTTATAATTGGTTTGAATGAGAGAATGATATTTATAGTTTATATATATTTTTTGAAATTTGAAGGAATTGTTAGAGATTTCAATATATATATATATATATATGAATAGATATATGACTGGTTGCATATATTAGTGATGAGTCGGTGGGTGCATTGTGAAACAGAGTTGTTCTTTGAAAAGTATTCCAACAGTTGTGAACTTTGGGTATGACAGCTATATTCAATAAGAGGCATCTGTCCACCAAAAGAGTGTTTTGGCACCTCTTCACCAAAATCAAATTGATACTTTAACTCTAACTGAATCTATAAAAACCCCACAACGTGGGACTTCTAAACACATCATAAGTCAATCTCTCTCTAACTCTTCTTCTCAATATATCATACAATTTCCTTGTAAAAATTCCAAGGGAATTTCAGTTTTTGCTAAACTCTATAATTCCAATCTTTGTTGTATCCTAAAAGTGATTTGTCTGTAACCCATTAGCAAACTTCTCTTGAGTAGGGGCAAATATCATTTTACAGAAAACGTATTAACATGCCTCAAAGCCAAATTTTCTGTCTATTCTCAATTTAATTTCCAACATTAAAAACTTTACTTTCAAAGCTTCGATTATGTCTCTATTCATGTTTTTCTACTATTTTGTTTTCTTATTTGTTCGAATAATTTTCATTTTACTACGAAGTTTATCAAGTTTCAGCCTTCCATACATCAAGTTTTTTTTTTTTTTAGTCGCATATACTTTCATATCACTTTCATATTTTCGTTAGTTTGACCATCATGTTTTTAGTTAAATAATGTTGCCATGTGGAGTCACCCATATTTTTGCCATGTAGACTAATTAATTATTTAAAATTTTCAATATATAAAAACTAATTTAAAAAATGTTATTAAAAAAATAACACTTTCACCCCCTCCTCATCTCCCCGACGCACCTCTCCTCGCCTCCCTCTCTCTTGTCACCCCCTTCCTCGTCATTTTTTTCCAAGACATCGCTGCCGGCAGGCCACCACTAGCCATGATTTTGGTTAGGTTTTGTTCCCCTCAGCCAACTTTATACTTCCCTCTCCACCCATGCTTCGATTAACCACTACACTCCGCCGATTCAAGCTGCAGTGGAGTGGTTTTGATTTTTTTTTTTCCACCGTGAATAGAGAGAGTGCAGAGAGAGATAAATACGGGAGAGAGTTGGGGAGAGAGAGATCAAAGAGGGAACGGGAGTGGAAGGTGGAAGGGGAAGGAGGGGGAGACGAAGGGGGAGGATAACTTGTAGGTTTTTTTCTTCTTTTTTTATTATTATTTTTCATGGTAGTTGAAGAAATGAGGATAGGGATATAGAGAGGGAGAACATGCTAAACTAGGTTCATCATTGAGCTGGGCGGACCCGACTGGCTTTTGGAGCTACATAACTAGAGTTTTCTCTTAAACAATAGTATAGATTACTACATAACTTAAGAAAACAAAAATATAATAGCCAAACTCTTTTACTAAACCTAGACCAATAGCCAATATATTTAAAAAATATTATACCTAAAAATGAATCTTATGAAAATGTATTACTTTTATCTTAAACTAGGATTGACATCATGAAAATGAAAGCAATTTGTGTCATTAGAATTAATAAGACCAAACTAAGCTTTCAAATTCTTTATTGAACCATTCAATTTGAACTTGACAAAAACGGGGCACTAAAAGATATAGTGTACATATTCAGTGGCGGACCTATTAAGCCACAGGGAGGTGCAACTGCACCTCTCCTCACCGGAAAAGACATTGTAGGTGCTGCATATTGCCCCTCTGCTCAGACTAGGCGGTGCACTCTAGGTGTTCGACGAAAAGGCTAAACGAAGTTTGTTGCTTTTTTGTTAGCTCCTATATATATATATTAAATCCTGGCAAAAATGATGTTGTTCTGGACCAAGCTTTAAAAAAAAAAAAAAAATTATTTTTAAAAAAAGAGCAAACTTGGACTGCCGATTCGTGGGCTCTAACAACATTCTATCTAAGGCCTACATAAAAAAGGATAAAAGGCTTAAACTGTAGGGATTTTAACAATAAGGCTTCTTTTTTTTTTCTTTTCTTTTTTTTCAAACAAGGATTAAAAATAAAATTTTAAAATTTTAAATATTATAAAAATAAAAAAAATAAAAAAAGGAAACTCTTGCCCAACTCCTTATTTAAGTGGGACTGGGAGTTTATCTCTATAAAGGATTACCAATTTGTCAAGTGTGCACCCCAATAATTTTGCGTTTATTTTTTCTTTTTGAATTTTTGTTTGTATTAGTGAAAAAAATATAATGTGACGTTTTCATGATATGAAACCTCGTCGACAACAATTGTAGGTTAATTGTAATGCTATTTTTTTATGACTTATGAATGACATTGATATTGTTTAAATTATAAGGATATTTGGTTGTCAATTTTTTTTATTATAAAGTTTTTAGCCTTTCAAAATTACAACTCCGCTAAAAATTTCATGGATCCGCCAATGTATATATTGCTTATCTGTTACAAAGCTTTTATTATACAGCTTTTAGACAACATTGAAAAAAACAACCTAATTTATAACATGTGTAAAAAAAAAAAAAAAATATTAGTTTTTCATACATATTAAATTATTTTGATTAAGTATAAAATAAGGTTATGGAGTACATCAATTAAATCTTACAAAAAGAATGGCATAGACAGTCAGACCTTGGGCGGGCTTAGGTTGGGTCGGGCCAGTTGTGAACGGCCCTAGTTGGGTTGGACCACGGGCGAGGGTTTCAAACCCCAAGTTCAAACTAGGGACGGACCCTGGAATTGCAAATCAGGCGGGCTAAATTTACCTTAAGTACAAACCTATTAAGAAAATTTGGTGGGTTTTTGTAGATTTTTAGGCTTGGACAACATATTGTAGGAACTAAAAACCAGAGGTAACATTTAGCCCAGCCTAGACCCACACTCAACCCCTTTACTCATAGCTGAAAACCCCATTTAAGATCCTCACACGTTATAGCCCAGATTAGTAAGAAAATTCATGTTGGGTTAAATGTTATTTTAGGACTGAGAAAAAATAAAAGCCCCCCAGGCTGTTGCGCAGGTTAGACTGTACTAAGGTCCATGCCTAGTCCAAACCCTACCCAACCTTAGAGCAAGTCAGGTTGAGCGAGCCTAATCATCGGGTCGGGCCGAGCTTTGGCCTCACGGGCCTCGGGCTACCCACTTCAACTCACGAGCCAAGGGCCAAATGATGATCCTTAGACTGAACAACGACTTGGAAGAGGAAGAGAGAGAGAGAGAGAGAGAGAGAGAGAGAGAGAGAGGGGCAAAGGAAAGAAAGATGGAGAGATTTTTTTTTTTTTTTTTTTGTACTTCTAATCCAATATCACTGTGTCATATACTTTAATAATACTCATAATAACAATAAATAAATAAATAACAAGATAAACTTCGAATATCAGGACAACACCCAAGAATATCATAACACACTATAACATAGACTCATAATCCAAACTTAATCAAAATAGTTCATAAACAGTTAAGCCTCATTTACACGGTCGTTCTAGCACTTCTTAAAGGGTGAAACTACCTCGGAAGACTCACGGTCAACCGAAGGTCAAACTTCCTAAATTGGGTCAATTGGGCCCGCGGGGCCCACGACCTCCGATTTCCAATCCGGAAGTTTCTATGAGTTCAACATGGTTCAATAACCATGTCCTGCCAGTTTGGTCAAAATCGAACGGTTGGATCGCTAGCGATTGTACGATCGGACGGTTATCGGGGTATTCGGGACTCCGATTCTCTATCCGCGAATTTCTACATGATTCTAGAGGTTCCTAGATCAACATATTTGAAAATCAAGTCGATCCAACGGTTGAAACATATCAAACCCAGATATCGCCTAATATGCGATATTCGATCGACAATCAAACGGTAACCAAATTGAAATCCGAGCATACCGTCATGCTCAGGATGACATGAGGATCATTTTAGGACTAGAGGGACACCCAAACAGTGCCCACACGCTGCCACACGCGCCGGCAGCGCGTGGGTGTCCAAAGAGATTCCGGCGATCAAAAAAATCTTCAAACCGCCAGTCAAGACCTATACCTAAAAGATCAAGACATTGAGTGGAGCAACTTTTGTTCTTGGACCAACCCCAAAAAGTGGCCGGAAGTGGCCAGAATCTCTAGCCAAAAAGGGCCAAATTTCAATCGCTTATTTGAGTTACCAAATGCAGAAATCGATCCTAAATAGCCCAACTATCAGCTAGAACACATTGAGAGAATGAAAAGGTAGACCTAGATCGAAGAAAATGGTGGCCAGAATCGCCGGAATGAGGGACGGAAAGTTTTGACAAAAATCTGGCAGATTTTTCGTCAATTTTCACATCCAAAATATGGAGACTTCTTAGGCTTTCATGGGTAGATATCATATGGATTTTGTAGAGTATGAGGAGGAGAACAACTTTCGTGAAAGAAGCGCCGCCAACCGACGTCGGACGGCGCCAGAATCTGATCGGGAAGTAGTGGCTGTGCAAAAGAAAAAATGGAGGTGCTGTTTCGAGGAGAGAGTGTCGTGAGGTAGAAGAGAGAGAGAGCTGCCAGTTTTTTTAAAAAATCTGACTTCACAAAAATTATGATTATGCCACTGGATTTCTTTTGATCGTAATTTCTTCGTTATAACTCCGTTTTGAGCTCACTACGTGTCTACGAACTCATCTCAACATGCTCTACTCAACAGTACAATTGAAATTTCCAAATTCTTTCCCGAACAAAAAGTAAACTTTTAAACTATTAAAATATTCCATGGGTAAAATTGTCTTTTATTTGAATAAACTAATAATTAAATATTAATTTAGGATTGGGTTATTGCAAAATGACATAGACAGCTTGTCCAAATGACCTTTGTCAATCTTTTATCCTTTTATAAGGAAAGTCAACAAAAACTATTATTTTATGATGAGTTTTATGGGGGAAAAAATAGATTCTTAAAGGGTTTTTATCACAAAACGTCTCTGAGGTTTACAAAATTATCAAGTTGTGTCATTTTATGTTTCTGTGTGTCATTAGTAGTCCCTAAGGTTAGCATCCATGCTCATAAATAGTCTCTACCGTTAGGTTTCATCAAGAATTTCATTAATTTACTCATGTGTCACATATTTGGAGCCTACATATCCAATAAATAGTGCCAAGTAGATTTAAATGGACAAAAATATTTTCAGCATAATAGAAAAATTAAAAAATATTGAAAAAAAGAAGAAGAAGAAAATATACTTTAAAAAATTGTATATTTTAAAATTTAAATTCAATTAAAAGTTATAAATTAAAACAAAACCCTTCAACTCTCCCTCTCTCTCTTATTGGGAAGTGAAGGTGATGGTAGTGACGGTTGGATTTTCGCCGGACGAAGAGGAAGTTGGATAGGTGGACTGAGAGAATAATGGTTGGTTGAGATGTTTCCAGATTTTTGTTTAAATTTTTTTCATAATTTTTTAAAGAATAATATATTGGTTAAATATCCACATGGCATGTGCTCCACATATGTGCTAATTTATTTTGGTTGATTGAGAATGGTGCTATTTTTTTTTTCTTTTCTTAATATATTTATTTAAATTCATACAAAGCCTAATGGTAGGGATTATTTGTAAGCAAGAGTGTTAACCTTAAGGACCACTAATGCCACAAAAAAACATAAAGACTTTGCATGATAATTTCGTGAATCTTTTGGACGTTTTGCAATAAAAATCCTTAATTTATTGAACATGTGCGATTTTTCAACCAAACAGTTGCAAAACCCCACGCACAGAACACAAGCCAAAAAATATATATATATATATATAGGGTTTAGGCCTGATCTCTTGGACTACAGGGGTTCAAGAGATTTGTGGTCACTCACTGTTGGATATAAATTCAACGGTTTACTCACTCTTGCACTCCTTTTAAGAAACTTTTTTGAACCATTTGATTAATATCCAACGGTGGGTGACCACAATCTCTTGGACTCTTGTGGTCCAAGAGATCGGGACTGGGGTTTAGTTATATGCTCATTACTTTGATGTTATGTTGAGTGTTTTGATGAAGTTTTGAGGTTGGGCTTGTTTTAGGAAACCAATGACAGTTTTGTAATTGATAGGAAGTTCGAATTCTCTTTGTTATGTTGTAAATGAATTTTGGGTATGTTGCTACCCTTGACATAATAGTGAATCCCTTAAAAAAAACACAAGCGAAAACAAATTTGATTTAGCCGTTTCCAGTGGAAATGTTGATTGTTTGACAGTCATTGAAATGGAATCTCCCCCGATACAAAATTGATTGGTCATTGTTCATATATAGAGAAAGAAAATATATACCAACCAATATACCAAAACCAAGCAAGAGAGAGGAGATTTAAAATGGCTCTGGTACCATCTCCAGCTCTGGTCGCCGAGGTTGAGATGGGTGCTGACCCCTCCGCACCCACTGTTCGAGCCACCGTGGTCCAAGCCTCCACTGTCTTCTACGACACTCCTGCCACTTTAGGTACTTTCTCTGAGCCTTTTAACTTCTTAGTTTGCTTGTACTCTGAGTGTTTATGCTAATTTCCCAATCAAGAAATTTTGTTTTTTGTCTTCTGGGTTTTGGAAGACCACTGCATTTCTACTTTTTGGCTTGATCAGTTAATTGTTTCACTATATTTTTGGTAAGCAACTTGTAAATCTTGCTAATCCTTTGAAAAGTTAGAACCTTTTGTTATTTTAATCACTAAGCAAATTAATATGATCCAATGTTCAAGATTATTGCGGTTTTATATATTTGACTAGTTTTGTGTGTGTGTGTGTGTGTGTGTGTGTGTGTGTGTGTAAATCTTACTCTAGTTAACTAATACGAATTAGTCTCTTCCTTTGGTCAATCTATCCTCAATGATTCGAAAGGCTAAAGTACTTTTAGAGCAAAATTGGGGAGAAGGGGTAACATAGTCACAAGGAAGTACTCCTTGCAAGTTACAATAGATATGTTTTCAGGTGCCAGCATGTAATCTATTTTCCGTTAACCAGATTTGACTCACGGAAGAACCCTCAATGAATTTAATTTTCAGAAAACAAACCACAAGGTCATGTGTCAAATGGGGTGAAACCCATGGGGGTTGCCTGTACATTTCCCAATATGGTTTTGTTTGAGGAGTCCTCTGTAAGACTAATGCAAATATGGTCTTGGTCAAGCTGACATATTTGCAAAAGAATATGCATAAATTGCAAGCCAAATTTTTTGAAGTATATTTTGCAGATGTTGTTATCTTTCTATTTTTTTGAATCCTGATCGTGTTGGCAAATAAGCTTTGGGGATATGACTTTCATCTGATTCATTTTGGCTGCTGCATCCAGGTTTCTTGGTTAAATTGAAAATATTTGTAGTTTGGTGGTTCTGATTTCTGATTGTATGCGTAGATAAGGCTGAGAGGTTATTGGCTGAGGCAGCTGGGTATGGTGCCCAGCTGGTTGTGTTTCCGGAAGCTTTTGTGGGTGGTTATCCACGTGGGTCAAATTTTGGCATTGTCATTGGGAACAGAACAGCTAAGGGTAAAGAAGAGTTCCGAAAGTATCATGCTTCAGCCATTGATGTTCCTGGTAAATCTACCTTGCCCTTTTCATTTTTGATGATTTGATGCATTGGTTATGCATAAGAAACTGAAATGAATTGAATTCATTAGAATGCACTGTTTGATTGAGTAGTGTTTTGAAGTGAACTATTAGGTGCTATAAGTTCTTTGCTTTATTCAAGAGAAGAAATTAACTTATGTTGTGTTTACTTAAACTGCAATGGGTGTGGTTAAATGTCAGTTTATGGTTAAAATTGAAATGCGACTATTGGTAGCTATAAGTTCTTAGCTTTGTTGAAGTGAAGAGAAATAATTTATGCTCTTTTTTCCTAAGGAAGTTATATTCCATGAGTCTAGTGAATATTAAACAACAAGAAAAGAAAGGGAAAAGGTTTCAATTTCTTTTGCTCTTGTCGGTTATACTATAAATTTATCTTTCTCACTTAGCAAACAAGTTATGTAAAAATTGATTTCATGGGAAAATGGCTTCTCAAAGCATGGAATGGAACTGAGCATCTTAACTCTTTTTATTTGGCAACAAGGGATGCCAGTGTTTGGCATGAGAAGTGTGGGCATATCTATGCTGCTCTTAATCAGTTAATTGCAGCCGCAGGGAACAATGTCTCCATAGGTGAAAGTTGTTAGGTATTTTGAACTTGTACAATTTCTCGCATAAGCTGTTAAATCCTGCAGCCCCGCACAAAAAATCCACATTATTTAGTCATCTTGTACTCTCCACTCCTTCTACCCTTCTGAGTTCCAATTACAGCAGGGAATGCGTTCTTAAAATTGGCATAGCGCAACAGAGTTAGACTGGCATGGGGCATGGCATGGGCCCAGACCTTTTAAAATTGGCATAGCGCAACAGAGTTATTCCTTGCCATCTGCCCTGTATGCCATGCCTGGCACAGTTGAGTCAAGCCTGCCTGTTTGTTCATATGTTTTAAACGCATATGAGTGCTGCAAACCAGCCAACCCGTTGGCCTTTTATTTTTTATTTTGTGTGTTTTTTGCTTCGTTTTTCCTTGTAAATACCCAACCCATTCATTTTCCACACAACTATCTCTCTGCCCCCCTCCCATTCTCCTGCTTTTTACACATCTCTCAAAAAAGAAATTCTGACATGGACCCTGTGCCAATAATGACATGGCATAACTAAGGCACGATATAGGCATGACATGGGAACGAATCTGCATGTGCCTCGTGCCCATGCTGGCCTAGGGCCGAGCACAAGTGGTTCATGTCAGGCACGATGCGAGGCACAAATGGGTGGTGTGCTCGCTCAGTTCAACCCATTCTACACCTCTATTTTAGCACATGGATCTTATCAACTAATTGAGGTAGAAGTTATCCAAGTTTGCTTATTATTCTCCTAATATATGAAATTCAAATTTTAAGTGGAACATCAAGTGTTAATAAGTCTACCGAGGCATGCTATAATTTCCTGGTCTTAAATCAAAATGAAGACAAACTATGCGTGCTAAAACTGTCATTATTTGACCCAGGTTCGGGCTGGCAATGGAACTGTCAAAGTATGAATATGTAGTTTGACTATTTTTATTAACTAATGCAGGTCCTGAAGTTGATCGATTGGCAGCAATGGCTGGAAAGTACAAAGTATTCTTGGTAATGGGTGTGATAGAGAGAGATGGATATACACTCTATTGCACTGTTCTGTTTTTTGATTCTCAAGGTTCCTACTTGGGAAAGCACCGAAAAATCATGCCCACAGCATTGGAGCGAATTATTTGGGGGTTTGGAGACGGCTCCACAATTCCCGTGTTTGAGACTCCAATTGGAAAAATAGGTGCTGCCATTTGTTGGGAAAATAGGATGCCACTGCTAAGGACAGCAATGTATGCTAAAGGTTAGTTATTTTTTCCAGGAAATTTTGAAATCCGCACTTAATTAAATTGTTCTGACTCACTTTTGTAAATACTTCAATTTTCTTCTAAGCTGCTTATGCAATTGTTTATTTTTTTCTCCTTTCTTCTTGTTTTGGAACTCATATTTGAACAATTTAGTTCAGTGTTATATGAGTAGGGGATGGCTTTTCATAGGTGGCACTATAGAGGCTGATATCAGGTTAAAAGGATTATTTGGTCAACTGGGTATTTGGATTAAGTATACCATTTTGCGATCTTTATGTTGGATTGAGTCAATTGCTAAGTTCCTCTGCGATATGTGGAGTATGTTGCCTTTCAGTTGGGCTCAAATTAAAATGAGATACAACCTTGATTGACACTTATTCCTTAAAACCCAGAATGGTATGCCAACATTTGTGGCATAATCTGGTTTTTCTTAGCAACTTGGCATTGTATCCAATACACGACTTTTCCCAGCTACTTTCTTTTGCAACTTAATAACTGAAGACCATCTGTAAGTGTTTTTAGTTTAAAACAGTTTTCTACTCAATGTGAATACATCTGTATGGTAGAAACGATGTATTTCTTTGTGGAGTTTAAATGCGTTCTTAGCCGCTTTTGATACTATGATGCGTCCTTTTGCAATTTAATGACTGAAGAACATCTGTAAGTGTTTTAAGTTGAATAACAGTTTTCTACACAATGTGAATACCTATGTATTTATTTGTGGGGTTTAAATGCGTTCTTAGTTCCGCTTTTGATTCTATTATCTTTAATACTGAGATTTGATGCAGGATGCTTTGTTGTGTGCAGGCATTGAAATATATTGTGCTCCTACCGCTGATTCCAGGGATGTATGGCAAGCATCAATGACTCATATTGCTTTAGAGGGTGGGTGTTTTGTTTTATCAGCCAATCAATTCTGTCGAAGGAAAGACTACCCCCCTCCTCCAGAATATGTATTTGCCGGCACAGAAGAGGAACTTACTCCAGATTCTGTTGTCTGTGCTGGAGGCAGTGTCATTATATCACCATCAGGGGCTATTCTCGCTGGACCCAATTACGATGGGGAGGCACTCATCTCAGCAGATCTTGGTATGCCATCTGTTTATATAGTGCTCCGGTAACATCAATTAAGTATCTATATTGCAAGGTATTTTAAGTTACATTTGGGATTTAGTGGAAATTAGAGAAACTTCAACTGCGAGTGAAATTGCAGGAATGTCCATATTCATTAAATAGTTATATTGACCTTCTCTAAGCCTAGCACGATCCCATAAAATCACCTAGTAGGAATCTAATAAATTTAGTCATGGATAAAATATGGTGTAAATTCGAACCGAAGTACTTTACCTACAGAAGACCCTCATATAGTGGACATTGCAAGACCAAAAATTCAAACAATAAAACTCCATGCGAAGGGAGGTGCATTCCGTCTGTAGTAAAACTATCTGTACTTGTCTTTTCCTGTAAATTTTGAGTTCTTTTGTTTAGGCACTGATTTTGTTACTGACCAAATAATGGTGCATAGATCTTGGAGAAATAGCGAGGGAGAAATTTGCTTTCGATGTGGTTGGACACTATTCACGGCCAGAAGTGCTTAGCTTGACTGTCAAGGACCATCCAACAAATCCAGTGACTTTCGTGTCGGCCTCAGCAAAGACTGAAGTCTCACATACTCCATAATTGGTTTTCACTTGTTTTCTATCTGGGCGTGGTTCGCAAAAATGTAGACCTGTTCACTAATAAAGGACGAGCCTTTGTAGATATATATATTATTGCTGTTGTATTTCCTCTGTAGACCGTGCCATTTCTTGCCTTGGTGTATGTTTTGCTTCCTCAAAAATGAAACCTAAGTACTGATTGGTACCCACAAAGAGTTGGTACTTACGAAGTTTAAATTGATATGGTTGTGTACTTTCCTATCTGTCTATTGAGATCAAGTTCATGGACATATTTGCTCAAACTTGTTGAGTCATTGAAATAAAATGAGTGCTGCTTGTCGACCAAAAAAAGAAAGAATCCATTTCCACTCTCCGCCCTATTTCTCCCTCCGCCTTTTAATGAAATATTAATGAAAAGTTTACCATTTTGTGAAATGACCTCTGAGGAGCCAAGTAAATTAATAAAGAAATGAATTAGCCCCCTAAAATCATCTTCTCCATCTACCATATCATTCAATCCTCTACTGTACAATTTTTGGGCCAGCCAAAAAACAAAAGATGTTGAATGTAACTGAATTTGCTTATGAAAGAAAAGCCTGAGTAGAATTTAATCGAATTCACTTTTGATCCAGCTGTAATTTCTTAGATATGGTAGTGTGTGCATCAAATGTTGGTAAAATTACTTGACCAGTACGGTATATTTTTGGGCTCTCAAATATTTGGCATAACATTCTATTGATTTCGCTTTGCCTGGAGTGTCATTGTTGTGCCTCAACCATGACGGAACAGCACTAATGCAATTTTAATTAGAGAATGAAGTTGGGGTTTATGGGAGGAAAAACAAAAGATGACGATAAAGGGGGTGGGATGATAATCTTCGAGTGAAAAGCCAACGGGTCCATAGCTTTGACCCAATGACACCTCCCCCCTCTCGCTTCCAAACTTTGACCCAAAAGAAAGAAGATAATCTTCGAGCGAAAAGAGTGTATTAGTAATGAGGCATTTTAAGAATAATGGTGGTGAAAAGGGAAAATTATTTTTAAAAATTCCAATTTATGGGGTGGAAAAGTAAGGTGGGTGTGGAAATAGGACATGGGCAAGAATAGAAGCACTCAAAAGAATATCATAATAGGACTGTTTATTTTAAATAAGATGTCATGTAGAATGAACAAAAATTATTGAGTACATCAGGGCGCCATGCGACACTATAAATATTTGGATACGCCGGAGTAACATTTTTCTCATAATTAGCATATGTATGGGCGGAACAGATCTGCTAAATCTTTGATTCTATTGGCATTATATCCTGCGTATGCAAAAGATGTTGCTGATGAAGGTAGGAGCTGCAGACAATGTCATGTATGCAGAATGTAAAGTCCTTATTTTAGCAAGCATGATACGGTTGACCAGATTCTTCATTCTTGATTTTCTCTTTATGTTCTGAGATTTTTATTTTAGTTGAATGTTCTTACTTGGACTAAACATGCTCAATAACCATGCTGCAAATCTAATTCCGAAAATTCAAAATAAATTATATTGGATTCATATAGCATTGTATAAAATTGTATATACAATTGTTCTATCTGTAGGAGTGACCAGTGAACATGATTGATGCAAACAATTTTATGGCAAGGTTTGAAGAATAAAAAACAAGCAAAGCATTGCTTTGTTGGAAGAAATAAGATAACGTGCAAACATCTATATTCTATTGATCCTGCCATTTCTTCTTCCTGATAGCCGCGGGAGGGGGGCTTTCAATCACTCTCTTGCAACACCCGTCTAACTTCCACACACTTCGCTTCCGGGATCCTGCTGCGGCAAGGATTGGTACTGGCAAGTTGTACCGGCAAAGCTTTGGATAGGTACCACCTTTGAATTGGATAATCTAAGGTCTTTGAGACCCTTGTCAGATCCATTTTTCTTGGTTTCAGCTTCATATTCTTGCGTTTGAGTTTGAGGAACAAGCTCGGATTTTTCCATATGATTCCCATCTGAATGTCCTTGACTTTTTATGCCAAACTGATCAACTCCATTGGAATTTTTGTTTAAGCATATGCTTTCCCACTGAATTTTTTCAGAGAGAGATCTTCTTCCTTTAAATTGTTTATCAACTGAAGTCCTTTTCGAATCATATTCAGTATCATCTCCACAAGCATAAGTCCACTTGTAGCTCCTGTTGGTATTGTCCATGTTTAATTCAATGGAATGAAGATCACTATCACCACCTGAGTCGTCTTCATCATCACACTCTTCTCTATATGCAGCAACTTCCATTCCATTCCCTTCTTTCTTTGCGCTCTGAAATGATCCGAAATTTATTTTCTTTAAATAAGCCTCAAGTTCTTTGATCCTTTTCAAATCTGGAGAGTCACCACTACCTTCACCCATTTTGGATCTCAAGTGAGCCTCTAGCTCATTCCTCAGCTGTTCCACAGCTGCATTTTTCTCCTCAAAATGATATTTGGCTTCTGAGAGCTTCATCTGGACTCTCTCCTCACGCAAAACATCAGCTAGCTGAAGCATTTCCCTCTCCTTCTCCACCTCTTCTCGAACTTTTTCCGACTCTCTCTTTAGTTCTTCCACCTGTGCTCTGTCCTCCCCAAGACCTGTGGCTAACTCATCACAAACTTGCTCAAAAATCTCTTTTGCCCTCTTCTCCCTCTCAAGCTCTTTCATGGCCTTCGACAGAGCAGCCTCTTTATCGGCCAGTTCTTTTCCAAGCTTCTTGTTTAACCGTTCTGTTTGTCTTCTTAGTTTCTTCTCCACCTCAAGTTCCTCCGCTATGCATGCTATGGCAGCACGTACCCTATCTCGCTCCTTGCTTTTCCAGGCCGCCTTTTCTTCTGCAAACTGCCTCATGATGTACTCAATTTCGTTGCAGTTAGACCTCTGTTCTAGGATCATTTGATGAACCTGGATACGGGCTCGATCAAGCTCAACTCGTAAGGCTGAGAGCAAGGTTGTACTTAAGGAATGCTGCTCTTCAAGACCCCAAATGCGAGTAAGAACTTTCAAGAGCTCCTTGGATGTAGAAAGGCCCTTATTGACCTCCTTCAAACAGGTCTTAAATCCATTTACGCATTTTCGATCAGGTTTTCCACAAGATTGATCTTTGACCTACAAATTATGATATGCAATCAACATGTGTTATGTTTATCATCCTTGAAATTCACCCTAGAAACCCCAGGGAGCCATATGCAGGTTCATCTTAACATATTCTCAGAGATTCAAAATTTCTGTCCTCAAAAAGTTCAAGTCACAAACATTCTAGTTGATCATGCAAACAAATGCATTACAATAATAATATCAGGAGCAAGTCACAAAATTGGTTCTTCAAGAGCTCATTTCTTAAGCATGAAAGTGATGAAATTGATAATGAACTTTTGAAAAGGAAAAAAGTACTATTCAATGAAAATGACAAGGCAGGAAACTATTTTTGATATTTATGATAGATGGGTTATTATCAGACAAATCTAATGGGGACCAATTTCTACAATCACTGTCAACATCTTGTCATTTTTAAAAAAATAATTTTGTGCACCTTTGACACAAAAGGGAAAATTAAATTCCACAAACGACACAAACATGTCTCTCTCTTTTTACCAAATCTGATATGCCCTGATTAATATGCATTGGTTTTTTACCTCAGTTAAACTGGAACTTCTATGAGTCTCAAAACCTCCCAATTGGTAATCAGTCAGATGAAGGTTATGAGAAACGGCCGACAATCTTCTCTGGTTTTCAGCTTCTCCAGATCCATTTTTCTTCTGCAGAATTTCCAAAAAGACAGTAACTTTGAAATTCAAATTCAACAACAAAAAAACAAAAAAAAATTACCCTTCCATAATATCAGCAAGAACAGAACTCTTCCCAACTGGAAAAAACACTAATAATTCTTACAACAAAAGCTCACAGGGAAATGGTGGCACATAATATGGAAAACAAGAAACCCAGAAAGAAAGATTAACAAAATTTTCACAGCCAAAAAAAATATATATAGAAAAGAGAGAAACATAAGCACAAAAGAAAAGTAAAATAAAATAAACCCACCTCAGAAATAGGAGTATAAGATGGATCTGATAACTTTGGCGGCAAGGAACCCGCTAAAGATGGCATTTGAGCGACACCCTCTCTGATTCTCATTTCTTTAATGGCTTTAGCATCCTTCTTTTTCAAAGGCACTTCATTGATTTCCCACAAAGTAGCCGCGAGCTTTCTTGCTGAAACTGACAATGGCACACCCTTCCCTTTACCGCCACCGCCACCGCCGCCACCGTCCTTCAGGGCCGGCAGCTGCTGCTGCTTTGCCAGCTCCTCACCATCATCAGAAGCAGCATTCGGCATCATCACGGCTGCGCAAGGCGATGATCTGGCGGCGCTTATAGTCGTCTTCCAAGTCGGGACCGGCGTGCTCGACCCGCCGCGCTTACCCACCAGAATTGCCCGCTTCAATCTGTACCTACGGACCAGGGAAGAGGAAGACGACGAAGACCCGCCTCGCTTCCTGATTTTGCATTGCCTGTCGACGGGAGAAATGTGTGTATGCTGCTGGTTTTGCCAAGACATAGAAAATAAAATGTGCACGAAAGAAGGAAATGGTGAAGATCCAATTGGGAGATCTTGAAGATTTGGGGGATTGAATGAGAGATGGAGGAGGAGGAGGAGGAGGAGGAGGGGAAACAAAAATCAAGGGGTTGAAAAAAGTTGATGGAAGTACATTGATGATAATGATGGTGTCAAGTTTTTCTTTTTGGGTAAGTAATTCAAACTGTCAGCCTTGAATTTAGCAAAGAAGAAGAAAAAGAAAAGTGTCAAAGATTCTGGGTTGTGGAGGATTTTGGGCAGTCTTAAAGAGGATCAAAGAAGCTCAAAAAGGTGTCAAAACTATCAAAAATGGAAGGTGGGGTGAGAGAGAGAGAGATAGAGAGAGATGGGAATTTTGGAAGAAGAATGGAAGCTTTTGGTTTAGAAATGTTGAGAGGGAAAAAACTAAAAAGCAAAAAAAATTGAAAAGGGGAAAGAATTGGGAAGGGATGATGAGAGAGTGATAGTTGGAAAATGGAGTTGGGATTTTATTTATTTTATATATATAAACCATAGTCTAAATTATAAGCGCAAGGATTTCTCACACACACTACCACGGTGCCATCGAAATTCAAACCTAAGACTGGCACTAGTTCGTAAGTTAAAGCTATTTTCCACTTGACTAAACCCGTTGGTATGAAGTTCAGAGTTTTTTAAAATTAATTTTTTTATTTTCTTATATTAAAAAATAAGAGAAGATGACGTGGCAAACATGTGAAGCAAGGGGGCATTCAATCAGGGTCGTGCATGTGTAACTGTGTATTATAAACGGCCCACAATGTTGACTAGGTTCTCAGTATTTAATTTTGTCTCCTTCCCCTGTCTCTAAGCTGGAATGTTCTCTTATTATTTTTGCTTAATTATCCTCGGATCTTGCGCCGTCTGCTTAAACCCTTCCTCAAGTATTCATTTTTACTTCGTTTTAATCGACTGTGTCCATTTTAGATTACTTGATGTCAAAATTTCTATTTTATTTTTCACTTGATTTCGTCGTAATATTGGTTTATTTCCCACGTTTATCTCTCAAAAAGTAATTAATTAAGTTTATGATTACATTTGACAGATTAAAAAAAAATACCGTTTAACAAAAATACTCCTAACGTCAAATGTAGGAGTGGGAAGAGAGATGAGTAGAGTGTCAAGTGGCATAAGTGCAAACCTGCAATTCTAAGTTTTTGCTTTATACTTTATATATTTTTTTTGTATTCTATTCGAGGATTCCCCATACCTGACTTCATTGGGGAACAGGTTCCTTGACCCGTCCTATTACGAAAAAAATAAAAATAAAAAGTTGCTTTGTTAAATGAGAAAAAAAAAACATTATGAGCACAAAATTTGTATCAATTCCATTTTTATTAACTAAAAATCTAAACTAGTTAAAAAAATAATAATACATGTCATAACTACATGTTCAAGACATGAACATCATTATAGAAGTAGCACCACCATTATACATCTTAATAATATAATTATATGATAAAATAAATTACACACATACACACATATATATATATTATAAACAGGGAGGGTTCGGATTGGGGATTAGAAAACCATCCCCGCCCTTCTTTGAACATCATACCCGAAAAATTCCCGGAACCTGTCCCTATACCCATTTTTTATCCTTCATACCTAACTTATTATGGTCAAATCCCCACGAAGACCCTTACCTGTGGAGAAAATTACAATCCCTATGTATCAATCAATATCAATATATCAAATACTATTTAACATATCAATCAATATATCATTAGTTCCCATCCTAATTACTGTAATGTAATCACAAGAACTCGAATACATCAAATCCAATGCTATGCAATGTAATGTCGCGCTTCAAGAGAATGTTATCTTAAATTACAAGTGTTACTAATCTTTAGGTTATTAGATATAATTCTATCTTAGTGTCAAGTTATGAAGTACTTTTAGAATACTGGAACTAAATATATCCACTAATGACAAAATAGTAATGGATGAAATAGAGTACATCTTGATTTGTGTGGAAAGACCTTCCAATGTGCAAAGACAAAGGAAGAGTGCTAAAAGCTAGAAAATAAAGATGTTTATGAAGAATACGACATGGATTTAAATAAACCATATACTATTCAAGTTAATCTCGGATTTGAAAGAGAATGTTAACATAGTCCATTATAACTTACTTAAACAACGTAGGAGAAGTTAAGAATCAGAATTATTTTAATATCTATGTGTTACTATGTATAACCAATGAGGGTTGGTTCAGTTGGTAAGGTCCTGTACTGTGTGTAGTCCCATCAGTATTCGAGTTTTCGTGATTACATTACAGTAATTAAGATGTGTGTGTGGATCTTCTAAAGATGCAAAGGAAGAACAAGGTTGACAAAACAAAAAAAAAAGATTAAAAGGGAAGGGAGCTTGTAACAAATGTGGAAATTCAAAAGAAATAAAGAAATAAAAACGAAAAACAAAAGGGGGTAAATCAAATATGAAGTACGGAGTAATAATTGCCAAATATCTTATCAAATGAAATGGCAGTACAGCTCACAAATATGTAATCAGTCAATCAAGCCTTAAGAACCTCCTCTTAACAAAAAGTTATGGGAAGAGAGGAGTGGGGTCCTACTAACGGCTCAATATGTTTGGGATTGGTTGGAGTTTCCTTGCTGTATGTTTTTGGAACTTACACTCAAACAATTCTTATGGAAAACGCCCACATAAATATAATTATAGATTGCGGCCCCCACGCCTGCACCCCATGGCCAACCCCCCAACCCCCCCATGAACATGATCTTCATGTCTTTTGCGGCTTTGCCAATTGAAATCTTGTGGCTCATGGATTGTCATATTCACTACAAACTTGATAAATGTTGATGTGGGTGGTCCATGATGCAGCTTTGATTTCAAAATTTTTGAAACATTCAAGTCACACGCCACAAGTTGTGTTTATCCGTATTGAGGCTGCGGGAGCATAGCAATTAACCTTGTTCCTGAAATCCCTAGCACAACCAATGACTAAAATAAAACTAGCTAGGACGGTTCATTCATTCACATGCATGCATCATGTGGTGGAAATGATGTGCGAAAAGAAAGGATTAGGATAAGGGGGAAGAGCATTATTTCGAGCTATGCTACGATTAGATATCACTCATGTTACAATCAGAAGACACTCACTCGTTTACATGCACGTATGAGGATTGGTCTTAACTTGCATTTACCATATAGTGGAAATGATGTGCTATATAAGAGGATTAGGATAGCTTAAGGGAGCGCGAATAACACTTTCCTTTTGTATTCTATCATTCCTCTGTAAGAGTGCAAATAATTTTAAGTAGTGTTGTGGCATGTCGCTACGTGTGGGTGGTTCCTAACCATTGATGCATTTGGAGGCCTTACTCAAGTGCACTACTAATCGTACAATTATTCAATAATTTTGTGTGAAAACCCGTACGGCTCTTTGAATATAGGAGATTAAAGTTGGTTGATTGAGGGATGGAAGATGAGAGTGAAAGTAAGAAACTCATTGGAAGGTGAAGTAACAAAGTGAGGTGGACATAGATATGATTGCACTATTATTGCTTTGTTTTCTTGAATCTCTTCTCAAAATTGTTGAAAGAAAAGTGAGTGACATTACTCTCCATTTGTATTAATATTCTTGCCCTCTTTATTCGTACTGCAAGCAAACTTCTCAAGGGAGCGCTTTCAAATTTGATTGAAAAATATATTCAACAGTTCATGTGTAGTGTAGAGCTAACACGTGGTCCTATTGCGGCACACTGTCATGGCAGTATTCTAACTTATTGGTAAGGCTCTTTCCGAGTATGTATGAGCAGAAGCAACGTCTCTTTTAACTGTTTCTTTGAATGAAAAGTAATTATATATGAGCAGAAGCAACATCTCTCAAAAAAGTTCCAAATTCGAGTCATATAGTGTGTGTGAGTTTAATATATTATTGTCTCTCTCAATACAAATGGTCTTCAAAAAAAATTTTGAATTTTCTTTAAAGTACTTGGAACACTAGAATACTCAAATTAAAACTAAATCATGATCAAAGTTTTTTTTTTTCTGGTGTAATTTTGAATATTCAAAAGTAGACTTGTACTTGAACATCTTCTATATATATAAAGCAAAAGGCAGAGAATGGTGAAACATTCAAAATACCAAAAAATGCCCTTGGTTAATGCAAACATTAAGAATTGACATTATTAATTAAGTGAGGATAATATGGTAAATTCACATTTTTTTATATTTAAAAAAATTAAAATTAAAAGAAGAATAAGATAATGGATCCCATGTTTATGGAACACAACTACCCATTATCTTTTTTAATTCTAAAATATTTTTAAATATTTTTTAAAAAAAGCATCTTGCAGGCGCGGAAGCGCTTGCGGAGAGGCTAGTAAAGCAAAAGGCAGAGAATGGTGAAACATTCAAAATACCAGAA
Source organism: Prunus avium (assembly GCF_965620075.1). Lineage (NCBI taxonomy): Eukaryota > Viridiplantae > Streptophyta > Magnoliopsida > Rosales > Rosaceae > Prunus > Prunus avium. The sequence goes on from NC_142289.1 coordinate 27,408,990, forward strand.
AATGTCATTGGTTAATTGAAACATTAAGAATTGAAATTATTAATTAAATGAGAATAATATGGTAAATTCACATTTTTTTCATATTAAAAAAATAAAAATAAAAACAAAATCAGATAATAAGTCCTACTTTTATGGAACACTAGCCTCTCAGCGCACGCATCCGCGCCTGCGAGAGGCTTTTTTTAGAAATTTTTAAATTTATTTTAGAATTAAAAAAGAGAATGGGTAGTTGTGTTCCATAAAAATAGGATCCATTATCTGATTTTTCTTTTAATTTTAATTTTTTTTAATATGAAAAAGTGTGAATTCACCATATTATCCTCATTTAATTAATAATTTCAATTCTTAATATTTGCATTAACCAAGGGCATTTTCTGGTATTTTGAATGTTTCACCATTCTCTGCCTTTTGCTTTATATATATAGATAACTACCCATGTTATTTTTTCTTAATTCTAAAAATAAAATAAAAAAGAAAAAAGAAAACCAATTGGCACACAATTTCCATAATGTTTACCCAAAAAGCCTATTTCCATAGAAACAAAAAGTTCTTAAAATATTTGTCGACCATATAATATTCTACTGTTTTTTTGTCTTCCTAACCTTTAACTTGTTTGGAAACTCTTTAGGATTTCTCGGAATAAGAAATATTTAATGTTATGGTTTTAGAAGTTTTACCCCCTGAAGAATTCAATAATTATCTCCAAATTAGCCACATTATTTTGAGATATTATTTTGCAGTTTCACTGCTGAAAAGTTGCACCAAAGTTGGTAAAAGATTCCAGATTGACTTGCAAAGTATTTGCTTTCTTTCTGGTTCAATGAGAAGAAAGGCTAAGAAGTAGGGAATGCCTAATAAATTGATGAAGACAATATTTTCGAATATAAAAACCCCAAACCGTCCAATGACATTACTGTGTGAACTGTTTGAAACTAGTAGGGAAGGTAGATGATAACTGTCAGCATGGTTCCTTCAAAGAACGTGCCTGTCAATTTTTCATCTCTATAAAATGACCAAGTAATTGGGGAAACCATCCTGTTTCTACTACTTGACTGACTGAGTAACAGAATAGTTCAATTCAACGAGAAAAAGTCTTGATTTGCAGATCAATGATCTTAAGCTCGAACCCCCGACACATTGGTAATATGTTTGTGTTAAAAACCTCCCTTCCTCTTTTACTGACTAACTTTTATCATTATCTAGAATAATTATTTTGACACTATGTATTGTCCAGTGACATGAACAATCTCATCCTCTCTAGACTGTTGGAGAGAAGACCAGTCCCAAAATTTCAACAAATTTTGACAATACAGACCTAACCTCTGCATGTAACCATCTAATTCTACCACCTAGAGAGGGGGTTCATGACACTTACTTTTCTTCTTCCCTAACTTCAATGACAATAGATTGATATACAATTGGATTTGACAGTATATCTCTTTGTAAACGACAGGTCTTCCTACTCTCACTTTCACCCATACTGTGGATTCGGGGTTGCAGTCTTCAGTATTACTGGTTTCTATTCAAAGTCATATCATATGTTTTTAGGGGTGTGTGTGGTGGCCATCGTCAACTTCAACATAATCTACAGTTGTGAGCCATGACAAGAGAACGAGCTAATTCATGGGCCATGGCCAGTCTGTTGGCCCCCTAAATATTTTAATATTAAACTTTTAATTTTAATTTTAAGTAAATCAATATGATATTATTGATTAATAAAAATAATATATTCTACGACAGTGGCGATTCCAGGATTCAAAAACCAACCGGGCAAAATTTATATAATAAACTCGACGGTACGAGTGAATTTCACTAATTGCAAGCGATGAGCAAAGCAATGCACATAATATGAATATGGACAATTTTGAAGAAACAATGCTTATAATTCATTCTATGAACCATACATATTACTAACACCGTCATACCCTTGTCAACTCATGTTCTCAACTAGAATATCCTTATTACCAAGCACTTTGCATTTCTCATCTTTAAGAGTCAAGGCATCAGTGTCTGTAATACTCACAATATCAAAAAAGTGCTCACGAATAAAGTTATCACAATCAACAAATCTTAGAATAATAATCGTTTGTTCTATAACGGATTCATCAAGTGATTCATCAACAAGAATACAAAATTTGTTCGTCCCAAGTTCTCTACAAATTGTCTTCCTCACCTTGGTAGCAAAACTATGCAAGATTTGTTTTTGTATGTCATTGGAAATGTATTGAGCATTTTGAGAAGCCTTATCTATGACAACTTTCTCAACTTCTATATTAATTCTTGCAAAAAACTTTACTACTTCAATGAAATTGCCCGATTAGATGAGTCAACGGATTCATCGTGGCCTCAAAAAGCCAATGCTTGATTTGCTAGATACCTAATGCCCTCTATTGTGTTTGTAAGTTACAACTGATTGTCCATCACTTATTGCTTTGATTGCTTATCTACCACTTTTTCAATATGAAGAGATGTGTTTTTTTTTTTGGTACGTTAATCCACTTTTGCATAGTAAGATGATGTGATGAATTTAGCTTACCTACATGATGTTGAAATGCACATTGATTCCCACCAATTCTCTTCCATTTTTTATACCCATCAACAATAAAGTTTGAGTGTGACTGATTCATGTCAAAAAGGAAGGAAGGAAAACAAAATACCTTATTCTTACCAATTAAATACTCAAGCCAAGTGAATTGGCCAAACCACTTTTCATTAAATCAACGAAAGACCTACCCTTCTAAGTGGCTTGGATAATCTTCTAATTCAGGTTGATATGGTCCTAAAAGAATATTGGCTCTTCGCACATTATCTTGTCCATTAACCGGATATTTGCATATTAGACGATGTAATCTTGGATCACGCTCAAGATAATTGATATTAAAATCATGATCATTATCGACTCTTTGAGATTCAACTCTTTCAACTGGAGCCTCGATAATGTGAGACTCGGGAAGATTTTGCTCTTCACATATTGGAGTAGATAAAGAAGTGCTAGAAGACAATGTACTAGATGATGACCCATCATTCTTTTTCTTAAAAAAAGACAACAAGTTCTTTGTTCTCTTGGGATTCTGATTGTGATCGACATAATAAAATATAGTCTATGAATAATGTGTAGAAATAATTTTAATCAAACATATCAACAAAAAATCAAACAAATTATCATAATAGCTTCTCAACAATACCAAACCAAAAAATTATAATTCATCCCCAATGAAACCCTAGAATACCCAATTTTAACAAAATCCAAAATCAAAGCCCTAGAATAATTCATCCCTAATCAAAACCCTAATTAATTTCAATAAAATCCCAAAAATTTCTAATTCATCCCTAATTAAACCCTAGAATACTCAATTTTAAATTATAATTATAACTAAAGATATATAGAAAATGAGAGAATGAGACGAATACTTGTTAACAAAAGGAGAAGAGAAGATGTTGCGAAGTTGCCCATCCAAGATAATAGAAGATGTAGCCAATAGAAGTAGAATTTGACACCCCCCCCCCCCCCCCCCCCAAAAAAAAAAAATAGAGGTAGAAACAAGTCGCTGATGTAGGGTAGCAAAGAGAGAGAGAAATAAGAAGTCACATAGTCAGAAGAGAAGGAAATAGAATATATGGGACCACCTGGATGGGCAACATGTGTGTAGGGTTTGCTTTTAATTTTTTTTAAATTTTGGGCTGGACTTATAACACATGTAGGTATTTGTTTTTTTGAAAAAATTTGGGCTGGGTAGGCACCCAGCCTGCCTTATGCACAACACCAACCATGTCTATGAGGAATGGTACTTGAACCTTAGTGAAAGGTGGGTGGCCTCACTGCGTTGGCCAACTAGTCACCAAAGTTTAGAACCACATAAGATTTTTAGTTTGTCAAAGATCCATTGGTGGAACCATTATGTGGGCTCTGGTTAGTTGTAGCCTAGGGAAGGTTTTGGAAAAAAAAAAAACCTATATAGTTGAGTAGCCGACTATCTTAAATTAAAAATAAAGAAAAATAAACAATTTCAAACCTTACCAACACTAATAGGCATAGTTAGAGGTCTTCCACAAACATTTTCCCAACACCAATACGCATAGTAAGGATAAAGTCCTTAGCTCTAATTCTTTAATTTTAATCTTTTAATGTCTCGAAGAGAGAAGCATTTTTGTAAATGAAATTCATGGCTCTAATTCCATCTTTGTCTTATGTTTACAACTAATGTAGTTTATATGATTTAATGTGTACTTTTGTTTTTAGAAAAATTATAGAAAGTGTAAGTACAAAAAAAAAAAAATCATTATCTTTAAGCTAATAACTTTAGCTAGTCCACCCGTTGAAAAATTCCTGATTCCGCCCTTGCAAAGATCATTATGCTTTCCTTCCTTTTAAAAAACATAAAGAAGAAATTGTACTGGAGAAGTGTTAGACGATAATTTTGGAGTGCCGATTATGAAACATGAACTCTTGGTAATATCATTACTATAAACCCGAAAGTATAATCATTTATTAGGAATTACCGAAGTATTTTTCTTATCAATATGTTTGGACCCTTATTTCTCATACCAAATTGGGCTAAGATGATTTGACAAAAAAAGGGCTAGGATCATTAATCATGCAAGCTATCTAGGAATTTCATAATTGACCTAGTTGGCCTTTTTGACCTATGGCCCAGCTTGTCAAAGATAATGTTTTCCCAATTGATTTTTTAAGCAACCTCGACAGTATGAGGGAAACTTTATTGATGAATTAAAAAAGTACAACGGAGGATGATCAGCCTGACCCCGACTCATTGAATCATAAAAAAGAACTTCTTGTATATCAGAGGGCTTCTCAAACCAACTAAAACAAGTCTCACTACTTAAACCAAACTCAACAATTTGACATATGGCTTCCCCATTAATAGAGATTATGACCGATGATTTCCTTAGATGTCAAGGAATGAGGTCGCATCTGATAGAGGCTGATTCAGTAAAGGATTTGATAATCAATAAAGGATTTGGAGTCTTAGCTTGACAAAGGATTACTTGGGGTTTAAGATAAATCATAATTCGGTTAGGAGATTCATTTAGAGGAGGACATTAATTCTAGGGAGCTTAAGATTCAGGCCCAATAGAGGGGCCTGGAATAGTAGAAAACCTAACCCTATAAAAACACTCTATAAAAAAACCCCAAAGCTCATTTTAAAAATATAGAAAATTAGTTAAATACCCATTCCTAGACATAAAACTATAAATAAACCCTATACTATTTAATGTATATAAACACACCCAAAATAAACCCAAAAATCGACAGCTGTCGATTTTTTCAATTCAACAGTTATATTGGATTACAGTTTTGCCCTTTGCTATTTTGAGAAACGGCTGACTTAATTTTTTTTTTAAAATCTTTTATTTAATAACAATTATGTTGTAGATTGAAGAGGAATAAGAAGAAGAAGAGCATCGACCATGGCGATGCATGCGCTCATGACTCGTCGAGCAGTTTGTGCGGCTCCAAGCTCATCTTCTTCCGCCAATCCTTTCGATGCTCTAGGCAACGCTCTTATCGGTTTTTCTTCCAAGACTTAGGTTCGTTGTCTTCCTCGTTGCTTCTTTCACTTTCAATTTCTCTTTGCCATTTCGAATTTTCAATCCTCAACGGCGACATTTTCTCCAGCTTTTGTTTGACTCATGAGCAGGACGCCCACAGCTTCTGAGCCGTAATTTTATCCAGACACTCATGGCCACATGCTGCACCAGATATGAGAGAAGGCTCACAAGCATGAGCTTAAGAAGAACGAAGAGACCATTTCAAGGTCAGCCGAAATTCGAAATCGTATGCTGGCTGATCCTTCCTTTCTTTTTAAAGTTGGGACAGAGGTTTGTTTTTGTGATCTTTCTTTTTGGTTAATAATGTTTTTGAGTAATTTGTGTTTCAAGTCAAGGCACTGTAAATCATTAGTGCTTGTGAAAGAATTGTAGCTCTGCATTTTTCACTGTAAATATACCTTGCCTTCAAATTGGACCATTACATTTGATAGTTGTTGATCTTGTTGAATACTGAGGAAATTTCTCTTCCTCGACTCTTTTGTAATGCAGATAGTCATAGATTCTTGTTATGCAACATTTGTAGAAGTTCAGAAAAGGGGAAAGGATTTATGGGCTGAGTTTGAGTTGTACGCTGCTGATCTTTTGGTTGGAATAGCTGTTGACATTGCTTTGTGCATACTTGTATAGATAGTTGAATTACTCAAGACTAATTGAGTTTACCACTGGTAACTGTTTTTTGTGTGATTTTTTTAGGGGCGATCTGTCATATCAGTGGATGATACATTGAAAATCATAGCCTGCAGGTAAGATGTAGTCATTTGTTATCTAGTTTAATTGAAGATTTCTGATGGAGTTTTTTATTTATGATTCTTAGTTTACATATGAATCTATGGTTCTGATGTGGGCTTTCGGTTGCTAGGGAACAACATAAGAAATTATCAGCTCTTGAGATGGAGTTGGCTGCAGCTAGACAGGAGGGTTTTACTTCAATGCGCTTCATAGAGATTAATGGAACTGATTATAAGAGAAGGCCACTAGTGGTGATTGGAATTTTTACAACCTTTGGTCGCAAAAACAATAGAGACGCAATTCGTAAGGCGTGGATGGGAACAGGTAATGCATTAATATTTCTATGGGCTCACCTACTTTCTGTTTTTGTTACAGTTAAATTTATTTTCTTTTTAATGTGGCACACATATGATTTGGTCTTGTATATAAATTCTTGAATGATAACAGATCATGTGGAATGTTGTGCAATGTTCTTGTTCAATGTTTTAGTTCTAGTAAGCGCATTGAAGGTTATCATTTTTTGTTTTGGAGGTTTTAAAGTTTGCATGTTAATTTACAGGTGCTGCCTTGAAAAAAATGGAGAATGAAAAGGGAATAATCGCACGAGGATTGTTTGGCACCCAATGCTCAAATTGGAAAGCCATCAGTATCATGAGGATTATTTGGAAGTTAACAACTACATCATTTCATTTGCATAATAGGTAGGATACAAGTGTACAACTCCATACCATTCACTTGAAGTTTATGATATTCATAATGTGATTTTTACTAGGAAGATGGTTCTATGACATAATATTAACAATGTACTTCTATGACGTAGTATTAACAGTGTGGTTTTTTTTTTTTTTGTAGAGGTATCTTGTTATTACTAGTATTCTTCGTTGCTGGGGCTGGCAGGACAATGTTGATCAGTGATGCTGGGAAAGTTTATGCCTTTGGAAAGGACTGAAGATGGATGGTACTATGACATAGTAATAACAAGATAGTTCTATGACATAGTATTAACAGTGTACTTCTATGAAACGGTATTAACAGTGTACTTCTATGGAACAGTATTAACAGTATACTTCTATGGAACGGTATTAATAGTATAAACAATGTACTTATATGAAACGGTATTAACAGTGTACTTCTATGGAACGGTATTAACAATGTTACTTCTATGGAATGGTATTAACACTGTACTTTTATGACATGGTATTAACAATGTACTTCGGGCTTGCTGGGCTTGTTTTGGGTTTTTTTTGAGTTTTTTTGTATTGGGCTTGTTTTAAGTTAATCAATGGCAGAGATGTAATTTATAGTAACTTCAATACTCATTTTATATGTAATAAATGGTTTTTGGGTATGTTTCTAAATTGAATTTCATGTAGGGTTTTTTTATAATTTCAGCTCCTATTTTGGGTGTATTACTAAAGCTCCCCTAAAAATAAAGGAACACTCCAAACACCTATAAATTATAACACTGCCCCGACTTTTCACAATAAAAACCCAAACTGGTGTGCTTTTTTCTTTAAATTTAACCCAGATAACAAGATGTGGAATTCTTTCTCTAAATTTCATGACACTAGGACAAAAAGGAGATTTCATGTATAAAATATTAATAAATGCATGACATGTGGTTGATTTTGGGTTTTGTTTCTCCACATTAGATTAATCAGGGTATCTTTATAATATTGATGGTAGAATTGGGTATGCATATAAATCACTTAATTCTACCAACTAAAAGAAATTACAAATTGCACATGTTCGAAGGTTTCTTAACATTACCCTTATTTGTCCTTGTGTTTTCCTTATTAACACCATTCAAGAGGTGTTATATAAAATGCTTTCATCACTCAGGAAAATCTTAACTTGAACCCAAAAAAAGGTTTTGTTTATAGTTTTTTATTATTATTATCAAAGGACGGTGGAGTGGAACTTAGAGCATTTTTTGAGATTGGAATGAGAAGTACCACTGACAAAGAGCTATTGATACTTTTATGTATAATTTAACAAATGATTGCGTGAAATTTCTTTATTCTAAATTAATTGAGCCTACAACGCCTTACACGACTGAATGCGTGATATGTCCCCTTCAAGACTTCATTGGAAGAATTTAGTTGATGCAACTTCTTAATGCCCATGTACTTTTGGTTAATGACCATCCATTTTCCATTAAGAGAGGTTAACTTAAAGAAGAAAACATAAATAGACCCTTTGTCAGTATAGCCTGACTAGAATATTTATTTACATCGGGAGTACACAATATTAATTCAAGATAATGAAGTTTGCAGTTACACTTGGAGATGAAAGGAAAGGAAGTATTGAGATAATGTTGAACATTAAGCATAGATTTTACATAACCTAAAACGGATCAAATTCAAAAGTAATCTTCAGTCCTCCCCTTGAATCCAATCTGCCCAAAAGTAAGGGCGATGAAAAGCCCCAAGTGCCATGTTATCAGCCACAACCTACTCAAAAAACGTACAATAATCCAAGTCATGTTTACCCGAATGGATATATATAATATTTATATAAAAAAATAAGCAGTGGAATTAATCAAATATCACAAATGGTTAAGAACGCTCAAATTCTCATGCCCTCAATATAATTTGTATTTAACAAAATTCTAATTAATTATGCTTTTCTTTAAATATATTTTTTTAAACCTCATACACGTATAAATAAGAACAGTAACGCTGCATTAACAACAAGAGGTCCCATGGTCTAGTGGTCAGGACATTGGACTCTGAATCCAGTAACCCGAGTTCAAGTCTCGGTGGGACCTTATTGTTTTTCTTTTTCTGCAATTTTTAGTGTACACGCTACTATCGGAGTTGGACTCAAACGCAAGGCCTGCACTGCACCATGTTTGGCCTCTTTTTATTAATTTGCCCTTGGGCCCTAATGCATTAATTATCCCAAGGATTTATGAGAGAATTTGTCGCGTGTGTTCTCCTAATTTTTGCAGGTTTTTTTTAGGTTTTAGAGTTTTCTTAGGACATGACCTAAAATCGACTCAATTAACTAATCTTGTTATGCTAAGACATTTTTACTTGCACAATCCAAAATCAACCTTAAATTTAATAAACAAGTTATGTCGCATTGACGTGCTTTAATTCGATTACTAAACAAGCCTACCCTAATTCAACCCCACAACAAAATTTGTGACATCTATTCCTGGAGTAAATATGAAAGAGCTAGTGGAAGAATTTTGTTTTTTAATACAAGCGATAGTCTAAACTATAAGGGAGAGAAGGGTTTCTCATACACACACCACTAATGTGTTATGAGGGTTCAAACCTGAGATCACTAGTTTACGATTCTTTTTCACTGGGTTGGACCCCGTTGGCTAGTGGAAGAATTTTGATCACTTAACCTTTTGAGCTGGGATTTGATGGTCATTTGGGGTTATTTTGAGGGTTGTTTTGCATGTATATTGGTTGGGTGGTTTATTGGGCTTAGCATTGTTTCCCCTTATTTTGGGCTTATTTTTTATTTGGAATTTGCCTGTGTGTTCGTTTCTGTTTGTCTCGGCATTTGGGCCTTGTTTTAATGCGCTCTTATTTTGAACAAAAATGGAAAAGAATGTAAATTTAACATTTGATTAGTAAAGGGTAACTCCTAGACCATATAAAAAAGAGACCCAATAATAGAATAAGGCATGTTATGTTTTGCAAATAAAAGATTATTAAGAAGGAACCAAAAAAAGAAAAACAAGGCTACTGACCAAAACTGAGAGGTGAGAGCAGGAGGTGAGGGGAAGTGAGCAAGCTCAGCTCCAATGCTCTCAAAGAAGAGCCCTGTCAAACTCTTGCCGTCGATTGCTGGTATGCTCGATGGCACCAACCATCCGATCAACCCAAATCCAATCACATTCAGATCCCTCCGCAGCCAATCTCTCTGGAAGTTGCTATTTATGCCCAACACAACACAACAAATATCAAACATCATTGATTGTATGTCATCCTTAATTGTTTGCTCAATTTAAGATCAAACCACATAAACAACAATAACGAGTAATTTTTCGGTGTGATCATTACAGAATGTGACATGCCGGTGTAATGTTATCAATGCACACTAATTAGCACCTATATGTATTTACTAATATGTACAAACAAACGGTCATGATTTTCTTTATAAAAAAAAAACAAGGATTGATAAGTAAATTACCATGTGAACCTTCCTCCAGAAGCCCTGGCTTGCCTCAGAGGGTTACCAACGGCAATAGGCTTCACAAAGCCTGTAATTAGTTATAATAAAAAAAAGGTTCTTTGCAACATTAGTGTATGGTGCACTGAGGCGCATTTTAGAGAAAGCAGGCGCAAGTTAAGAGTGAGTGAGCATATTTGAATTGAACCTGAAGAGAGGCATGTCCTCTTTGGTGAGAGTGAGGAACTGCTCAAGCCTATCACGGTTGATGCAGTCGCCATGTTCGCTGCCATTCTTCTTTTTTTTGGGTTGAGTTTTGGAGTGAGAGAGTCAGAAATGTTATTGGTGGTGGTGGTGGTGGTTGAGATTAACTTGAAAGGGGTAGGGTTTTGTCAGCTTTTGATAGAGATTTTCTGGAGAAGATAGAGTGGATTTGCATGGATGGCCTGTTCTTCAATGGCCTTCTGCCACCTGGCACTTCATGGGATAAAGTGGGGTCCTCGTTCATCTACTACCACAAGCTGTTACATTATGCTGAAGTTGTGGGCTTAGCATGGTGAGTTTTGATGCCAGGGCTTAAAGTTGAGCTTTGCAAAGTTTGATCCATTAGAGGAATTGAACTGGGCCTTTTCACAGCTAAATACACCCATGCATTTGATCAGTTCACCTGATACTTTTTCTATTTTTGTTTTACCAAAACAGATCGCTTCTTTCAATAAAGTGAAGACGGGATGCCACAACCAAATAATCATTGGATTCGGATCCTCTGTTTTGATTTTCTTTACCATGATCTGCTTGACTTTTGCTCTCAATATGCCACCTCATTTAAATTTCATCCAAGGGTTTTGATTAGGATAGTTTAGTTAATTAATTAGATTTTATTTTGTTTCCCTTTTCCAACTAGGACTTGAGTCCAAGTTAAACAAGGGTGGTTACCCTTTTGATGGGCCGTGAGTATTATAAAGTGGTTGGGCTCCTTTATTGTAAGGTTAGACAATATCAACGTGAACAACACATTAGACCAAGGAGCGAGAGGCAAAGAGACAACGACAAGAGAGGAGGAATTCAATTCTAGGGTTTTTCTTATGCTATTTTTCATTGTGATTTCAATTATGACTACGAGGAACTAATTTTCTTAGCTAGGGCTATGATATAGCCTAATCATGAATACTCAATTTCTTAGTTAATATTAATTTCAAGTTTTTCTCTTTTTATTGAGTATCTTTTGATGTGTTTAACGTTTAATTTGGTTTGGATGTGTAATCACCATCTAAGTTGAATCAGTGTGATGCAAGTTAGAATAGATGTCATACTTAACTTGAGTTTTGCTTCTTGCAATTGGTACCATGAATGACTAATTGTAGATACCATGTAATTAGGGTTTGTGTGATCTCTACATAATTTCCATAGAGCTTAAGAGGTCTTTATGTGTCGAATTCATCTAGATGCCATAGAGAATTGCATGTAAAGATACTTTTGATGTAACCATATGCCATGGCCATTGAATAGATTAGGGAAATTGATCATCAATAAGGGGGACTTACTTGGAATTGCTATGCTAAGGGATTGGGTAGGATTGGTTACGGTGAATCGGATGCTCTAGTGTCTTTCTAGCTTGGTTTTCCTAAATCTCTTATGTCATGCAACTCTATCTTTCATTTAATTGCTTTCTTTAATTTAAGCTTTTCTCAATTACAAATTCAAATCAAGTTCATCCATTAAAGTTTCTCAATTTAAATTAGTTTCAGTTTAATTGGTAAGAATATTAAGAATTAAAACAATCCTTCTGGGACGATGTTGTGCTTACTTAGCTATATTGTTTTTTGATTTGTATACTGGCGAGCATTAAAATTTGATTAATTTGGTAAACCTAAATTTCGTAACAGACATCTCCCTCATCTCATTTTCCTCTCATCCCCACACATTGGTCCATATCTCTCCTCCCACTAAATCTCAAACCCTAAAATCTATTGACGTGAGTTAACCTTCCTAATTATACATGGATATGTCAACTATATAAAATACAGAAGTAAATCACCTAATTAATCAAGGAAATAAATCTCCTTGATTAATTAGGATAACTCACGTCAACACTCCCCCTCAAGTTTGTGCATACATGTCACCAATGCCCAACTTGGTAAGTGAGTCATAAAACACTCGTCCACAGACAGCTTTTGTTAAGACATTCGCTAATTGATATTCTGATTTTACAAAGGGTAGACATATGATCTTATTCTCAATTTTTTTCTTTGATGAAATGTCTATCTACCTCAACATGTTTAGTTCGATCATGTTGAACTGGATTGTGAGCAATATTGATAGCTGACTTGTGTATCATAATGTAACTTCATATGCTTTTCTGGTTTAAAACTCAATTCTATTAAGAGTCTTCTGATCCACAATAATTCACAAACTCCTTGAGTCATTCTTATGTACTCTGCTTCTGCACTGGACCGAGAAACCATACTTTATTTTTTACTCTGCCAAGTGACTAGGTTACCTCCAATGAATGTGTGGAAAAACATTGTGGAAATGCCCAAAGACTTTATGGAAATTTCAGGCCAACTAAATGGTCCAAGTCTCTCGTTGGTGCCGACAAACGTTTTGGACTATTCTGGTGTTTCAGCATGCATATAGTATAACAGCTGTATTTGAAGTTTTGACTAATTTATTGTGTTGTTGATGGGAGTGGACCAAGAATTATTTATTTGGACATCTCCCTCATCTCCTTTTCCTCTCATCCCCACACATTGGTCCATATCTCTCCTCCCACTAAATCTCAAACCCTAAAATCTATTGACGTGAGTTAACCTTCCTAATTATACATGGATATGTCAACTATATAAAATACAGAAGTAAATCACCTAATTAATCAAGGAAATAAATCTCCTTGATTAATTAGGATAACTCACGTCAACACTCCCCCTCAAGTTTGTGCATACATGTCACCAATGCCCAACTTGGTAAGTGAGTCATAAAACACTCGTCCACAGACAGCTTTTGTTAAGACATTCGCTAATTGATATTCTGATTTTACAAAGGGTAGACATATGATCTTATTCTCAATTTTTTTCTTTGATGAAATGTCTATCTACCTCAACATGTTTAGTTCGATCATGTTGAACTGGATTGTGAGCAATATTGATAGCTGACTTGTGTATCACAATGTAACTTCATATGCTTTTCTGGTTTAAAACTCAATTCTATTAAGAGTCTTCTGATCCACAATAATTCACAAACTCCTTGAGTCATTCTTATGTACTCTGCTTCTGCACTGGACTGAGAAACCATACTTTATTTTTTACTCTGCCAAGTGACTAGGTTACCTCCAATGAATGTGTGGAAAAACATTGTGGAAATGCCCAAAGACTTTATGGAAATTTCAGGCCATCTAAATGGTCCAAGTCTCTCGTTGGTGCCGACAAACGTTTTGGACTATTCTGGTGTTTCAGCATGCATATAGTATAACAGCTGTATTTGAAGTTTTGACTAATTTATTGTGTTGTTGATGGGAGTGGACCAAGAATTATTTATTTGGATATCTAAACTACACGACCATTCAAATACAAAGAGGTAAAATATCTATTTGAGTTTACTTCACAATGTTATCACATGATTTGAATCATTCATTTTTCAGTTAATCATTGTTTATAAGAAGTATTGAGTTCATCTATTTATTTAGGTAACTTTTTGTAAGGATCATCTTTGAGTAATGACCTAAATCATGAATCTTTTGGTTAATAAGATGACACTGTGGACTGGGCATAGAGTAATGGCTAGTGGTGTAATAACTTAATAATAAGAGGTTAGAGCTTTTGGAGAAATATTTAAAAATAATAATTAAGTAGAGGGGTTCACAGGAAATATTGACGTACTCTCATCTAAATATTACACTTAAAAGTTTTCCTTTTGGAAATTTCATTAGTCTTCACCTGAAAGGAAATTCCCTTCGAGTTTATCCGAGAGAATGGTCTGTTCGCTTGAAAACAATATATAACCTAATTTATTGTCAAGTTGATGGGAGTGGACCAGAATCATTTATTTGGAGATATAAATTCAATGGCTCTATGCTTAACCCGGTTTGTAGGCTAATAAGAAAAAATTAACCAAATCAAAAATCTTTTCTTCATTTAATAATTATTATCTAGAATTTTTTTTATTGTTTATAGAAGTATTGGGTTCGTCTAATTTTTTTTAAACCACAATTAGATGACTGATGACTGATGACTATGTCTAATTTTTGCCACAAACCTTTTCTCTTCTAAAATACTTTTTATCAATACTGAGTACATACCATGACTCTGACTTTCAATTTAACATTTTGAGGATGCCCAACCACTATTGAAACCTCATGAGAACCACATAACATAAGTGTACGGTCAAAGTGTTCCCCAATAATCAGAGATGAAAAAAGAGAAGTGAAGTAATTAGCCAAGTACTGTTGGTGGACAAAAATTCAAGCATTCACACACTGAAGAAAGAAAAGGGCAAATGGGAGTGTCAAGCTATCAGCACAATGGTCCCCCTCCTAAACGCTTTGCGTACAAAGTTTCTGTTGATTTTTGTTGAGTTCAATTCTAGTGGGAGTGACAAGACGTTACACAATAGGCCCCCCAATTTACATGTTTTACATACAAACTTATGCTTTTCTATTTTCTTGTTGGGTCCATGTAGGAAGACCATGCATATGGCCCCAATTTACAGATTACAAGTTTCACCGGAAATGAAATTTCCTAGGGGTGTCTCAGAATGTGGACAACAATAAATAGACAAGTACCTCTCACAACAACTGTGTTTGAATATTAGTCAATAGTTTTGAGCACATACTTGGTATCTTCTGCACCTTTGAGTTTAGCGGAGAGAATGGACTATTCCCTTGAAAACAATATATAGACTAATTTATTGTCATGTTGATGGGAGTGGACCAAGAAAATTTATTTGGAGAACTCAAGGGCTATATGCTTAACCCAGTTTGTGGGCTAATAAGAAAAAAATTAGTCAAATTGAAAATCGTTTATTCATTTAATTATTATCATGAATATATTTTTTTTAAATTTATAGGAAGTATTGTGTTCGTCTATTATTTTTTTATCGCACTTAGATGCCTGAATGTTTTCAAATTTGGTAACTTTTTGTAAGGGTGATTTTTAATTCATGACCTAAACAATGAACGATTCGGATCATTTTAATGATATTGTTAAGTTGACCCAAACGATTGGTTAACATTGTATTAACTGTTTTTTTTTTTTAATATCTAGCAAATACATATTATGTGGTGTTTATATTGGAACGGTGGTGACACCCTAGCTAGGTAAAGATATTCAATTCGTTATAGTGTGAGTGTGGCTATTCCGAAAGCGATATCTTGCAACTAAAGAATGAATTCTTATTATATGTCATCTTTTATAATTTAAATCAAAATTAGAAAGTAACTGGTTTTATCGTATGAGAATTAAATGTGGGACTCATATTTCTTCTTTGAAGTCGATATAATTCATAACAGTTGGAAAAACATTGTGGAGATTTCAGGCCAACTAAATGGTCCAAGTCTCTCGTTGTTTCAACAATAAGTAGACAAGTACCCTCTCATGCAGTATAACAGTTGTGTTAGAAGTTTCGAGCACAATACATGGACTCTTCTGCACCTTTTGGACTAATTTATTGGCATATTCACTACTACATTTTAGCGTTTGCGCGACGAATCAAAAATAGTCGCGCAAAGAACAAATCTGTCGCGGAAACAATAGCGCGACAGATATATCGTCGCGCAAATACCGTCACGCAAGACTTTGCGCGACAAAACTATAAAATATCGTCGCGCAATACCCTTCGTTGCGCCAATAGTTCAGGGACGACAAACATTCCGTCGCTCAATATTTTGCGCGACGAGAGTACAGGCGTTGCAGCAACTACGCGCGACGACTTCAATCCGTCGCACTGTTGTTCGCGCGACGAATTAACAGACGTTGCATGAACATAATGCGACGACAGATTTTCGTCGCGCAAACAATATTTGCGCGACAAATATTTCGTCGTTGCAAATACCTTGTGCGATGAATAAGGATCGTGACTCAAACCCTTGCGCGACAATGATTTATTTGTCGCATTTTCTTTAGGGGACAAATACGTCCGTCGCGCAAACCGAGGATTATTTTCGTTTACGATATATTTTATGATTTTTTTATTTTTTAAAACGTGATTTGCGCGACGGGTCATTTATTCGTCGCGCAAATATTAGTAATTAATTTTTTTTTAATTTATGTGAAAAAAAAGAATTTTGATTTATTTTATTTTTATAATTAAATCAAATTGCAATTGAAAAATGTAATGAAGAGAAAATAGTTTTTTAAAACATAATATAAATGTATAATATACAAGAGAAATATTTAAAATGTAATTAAGAAAGTAAAAAACTAATTAAACAATGTAGCTAAATCTACTTCCTCGTCTGGCAAATGCGGCTCGGAGGTCTGGACATTGGGGACAGGGGCAGAGGTTTGGTGGCCATGCGCAGAGGTGGACGGGGGAACAAAAGATGGTACAGGAACGCCGGACTGGGCCATGGACTGTATAATCTGAGCCATCTGTGCCATCTGGGTTTCAAGCTGGGCGACCTTTGCTGTCAAAACACTATTTGACTGCGACGATGAACGGGATCTAGGTTCCCGCCGCCGGGCATTCCCCATCCCTCGACAGTATGTCCCTGGCCGCCTCCCTAGAGTCTGATCCAAGGTGTCTGTCAAGACCTGAAACCCCGCATCCTGTGGAGGAGCCACAGACTCGAGCGGCGTATCGGGAGGAAGCTGGGAGGCGGACTCCTGAAGAACCAACTGGCTCTTCTCAATCATGGTCGTTTGTTTAACATAACATAAAATATAAATAAAAACATTTATATAATAACTATGAAACTTGAACGCGTAAAATAATCATTAAAATTAAAAACTACTTACATGAAGGGACTCCGCCAACTCATTCCCAGGTCGAACATAAACGTCGCCGAAGACGTCAATCTCTGGGAATTTGGACCCCTCCTAAATTGAACAAGAGTATAAAAATGTTAGTACAAAAAAAAATTAACATTAATGACATATTAAAAATTAAATAAAAACAACTTATTATTACCCGACGTCGCGCATCCATCCTATAGGAGAAGGGCCTGGAACCTGAATGATGGAGAAGAGCCTTCTTCTCCCTATTGCCCTTATTTGCTTTAGCCATCTTCTGTTATACAAAAATTAAAACGTATTATTTGAAATTGAAATGAAATATTAAAAAATGAAATAATCATTAGTAAGAAACGTGTAATAATTTTGAACTTAATATAAAAAATACCACATAATCAGCCTCCTGAAAATGACCACAGAGCCACTGCCAACTATCCTCCCGCCCCTCAAGCTCCTTCGGGCAACCCTCCTGAAGAGCAACCTGCGGATCATCAAATGCCTGAAAGTGGTGGTGCAGGTCGCTCTTCCACTGCTTGTACCTATCAGCGAAGAGTCTGTTGATGTACCCCAACAACTCATCGTTGACATTCTCTAAATTGTAATTCATCTACAATAAAATAATTACATACATTAAATATTTAAAATATATAAAATTGGAAGGAAAAACAATTAAAATGTAAGATACATACCGACAGGTGTCCATGCATCTCGTTATGCACCGCATCAGGCATGGCCTTCCAAGACTTCCATTTCATCGGACAATAGGTCCGAACGACTGCACCAACATCGTGCGCCAATGAGCTATGTTGGTCTGCCGTTGGGGCAGCCCGATGACGATCGTCGTATCTGATGTTGATACGAGAGTTGTTCACCCGGGTGACCTTCGATGTAGCCAACTGGCGACACGGTCCCCGGGTGTTCTTCTTGGCTGCAAAGAAATATGAAATTAATGTTAGTTAACAAATTTGACTAAAATATTGGTACGAAACATATGTAGTTGAAGGAAATCTTTACCTGGTCCGCTCGAAGTGGCGTCGGTGGTGCTGGAAAGGCGATGACGCCGCCTGGCGCTCATTGGTTGCGCCACTGATGACTCTGATGACGCCGGCGCATGGGGGGCACTGGGACCCACTGGCAAGTCGGGCAACTGTGGTGGGCCAGAGGGAGGTGACATCATAGTCGGGGGAGGCAAACTACGTGAAGGTTGCACCGGCTTATGACTTCTGCTGATTAGGTTTGACATCTTGCAATAAAAACAAGCACCAAAGTTTAAAAAAAATATGGTTACTGTAATACAACAATCTAATAACAAATATAACATTTATTTCATTTCATTTAAAATAGAGTCAACGTCTAATAACAAATATAACAAATATAACAAATAAAACAAATAAAATATAACAAAAATATAAAACATTCTTCATTAATTATAAAACATAAAAATTATTCCAATTTAGGGTCATTATATAAACTAAGCTAACAAACATACAAATAAATCAAATTTACCAATATAAACTAAGCATATTTTAACAATATTACAAATTTAATTAACGCATATATGTTGGCGTACGGTTTGCGATTTCCGAGTATCCGGGACTCCAATCCACAATCCGTTGAATCATATACGATCCTAGACATACAAGGTACATCATACATGAGTTTGAGTTTCATCCAATGGTCTGAACAAATCAAACCGTTAAATCGCACAATAGGCGAAATCCATTCGAGGCTGAAACGGTATCCAAATTGGAAACCGAACACACCTACACGCTCATGACAACTAGTGGATCGCATTGGGACACAATGTGATTTTGCTACAGTTCCATAGCGCTGCCACATGCGGCAGCACCGCATGTATGTGAAAAAGCGATAACGATCGCCGGAAAAATCTCAAAATGAAGGGCCAATCTTCCTACCCTAGGTTCAGGACATCGAATAGAGGCAGTTTTCTTCTCGGACCTAGGCCAAAAAATGGCCGGAAGTGGCCGGAATTTCATCCCGAAATCCGGCCAAAATCTTAGTTACAAAATTAGACAACGTACGCTACAAATTTAACAAATCCTATCCAACCATCAGCTAGACAATAAAAAATAGGGGGAAATGCATACCTCACTCGTCAGATTTGGAGGTCGGAGGAGGGAGAACGAAGCCGGAGATATTCGCCCAAAACCGGATAAATTCCCGCCGGTTTCTCGAACCCAATCGTCGCGGCGGCGGCTCGGAAAGGTCTGAGTCCGTTGGCGGTGATCGCCCGGTCGTTAATGTGGAAAGTTGAGGTGGTGGCCGGAGGAGAGAGAGAGAGAGAGAGAGAGAGAGAGAAGAGACAGCGGCGGCAAGAATGAACCAGAAGGTCCGAAACTGTCGAATTATTATCAGACCTTTGCGCGACGAAATATACAGTATTCGTCGCGCAAACCAGTAAAGTGTCTAAACAGTGCGTTTTGGATTAAAATTTTCGCGCGCAAAACTGAAAATATTAACTTTGCGCTACGAAATAAACTCCCCATCGTCGCGCAAAGTCGTTGCAGTAGCGGCAATTGAACCGCCAAAAATTTCACGACCTTACGCGACGGGGACAAAATGTTCCGTCGCGTAAACATCATACCCTAAACCCTAAACCCTAAACCCTGAACCCTGATCACATAAAACCCTAAACGACATCATCCCATTGCGCGACGAATAAAGTTATGTTCGTCGCATCTACAGGTTTTGCGCGACGACAGTTACCCGTCGCGCAATTTCTTTTATAAAATTTGAAACAAATTGTTTTCATAGCATACACATTCTACGAAACTAGTTTCAACGATCCAACCGTCAAACGTATTTGCTTATACTTAGAGATCGTATACACAAAAAATGGGGAAAAAAAAACGTGTAGAGATCAAGTAACGGGACAAAAGTTTTCGACGGTTAAAATGGAAAAATCACGATTTAACGGTCAATTTTACTCTGATTTCGATAATTTTTTATGGATACAATCCTTCACCCAACTTGAATTCAATGACAGTATTTGATCTTCATTTCAAATTATTTACACTAGTGGATATCACAAAATCTTATGTTCTACTTAACAAGTTTATATATAAACTTTTAATAGTTAGTGACTATACTGTGTGAATCATATACGCATTATAGAAAACCTTTTTCATCGATCCAACCGTCACACTTGTTTGTTTCTACTTAGAGATCGTATACGCCGAAAATCGAAAAAAAAAAGGTATGTAGATTGCGTAACGGGACAAAAGTTTTCAACGGTTATAAAGGAAAAATCACGATTTAACGGTCAATTTTACCCCGATTTCGAAGATTTTTTACGGATACACTCCTTCACCCTATATGTATCCAATGACAGAGTTTGATCTTCATTTCAAATTATTTATACTAGTGAATACTGAGTTAAAATTCCTAAGTGTCATGTATAGAAATATTTTTTAAAAAATTAAAATGGTTTACGCGACGAAGTGAAATATTTCGCCTGTAAATAGTTTGCACGACAATGATTTTTCGTCGCGCAAACATTTTTGTGTCGAGTTATTCGTCATATCGTCGCGCAAAGATCAGTTTTAAATTTTTTCCTGACACTTGTGTTTTTTTGGGAAAATTAACCTTGCGAGACGAAACATATCGTCTCGCAAGGGTTACTATAACGACGCTGGTGTTATCCGTCGCGCAAAAGACACTGCGAAACTATTCCCGGACACTTGTAAATTTTTTTGGACAATTATTCTTGCGAGATGGAGACAATCGTCGCGCAAAGGTGTTTGGGCGACGCCATTAGATTTTTTCGTCGCGCAAAATTTTGTTTTATTTTTAAAAATTAAATTGATATTTAGTGTAAATATTTGTTGATACTATATTTGTATTTACTATATATGCAAAAGATGATCACAACTTGTTTTAGGGGACGTGATAAAGCATATATTTATATGGTTTGGATATCATATATTTATATGATAAAGCATATAATTGTCATACTATATTTATATTTTTTCATACTATATTTGTATTTTGTTATACCTTTATTCATTCGTCTTTTTACAAAACTCTATGCAAATATATGACGTTAATTAGGAAAAGTTACTGACACAAAGAGAAAACATGTACATTTCATTAAATTACAAATAAATTACATTATTCATCAGATGAACATGTACATTTCGTTAAATTACAAATAAATTACATTATTCATCAGATGAACTATAATAACCTTCGTTATCATCACTATCATGACTATCCGTCTCCCAATCCTCTTCCTCCTCCTCTTCCTCCGCCTCCTCCATAAGTACATCATCGTCGTTGTTGTCCCCCATGGTTGGATTGTATCGCGGAAGATCACCGAGGTCAATTGTAATTGACTGAATCGGTATTTCTCTTGAAGACACTCCGTCAATCTGAAATGGTTCTTGAACAACATTTGTATCGAAAAGTGTATGTGCATCATTTTTCATGGAAGAGTCTAAACGTTGGTCAACGACGTCGACGTCGTTGTCCAATGGGTCTAGTTCTGGTATATCATACACGTTCCTCTGATCCATATGCTGAACCACTTTCCAATCGTTCCCCGCTTTAGGGTCATTTAGATACACAACTTGTTTTGCCATGTTTGCCAAAATGTAAGGGTCGTCATCATACCAAGTTCTGCTCATGTTCACAGATAGTAACCCATGATCGATTTTAATACTTCCCTGCCTATTTGGGTTCGTATCAAACCATCGACACTTAAACATGATCACTTGGTATCGGTCTTTGTAAAGCAATTGCACAACAGTTGTGAGTTTGCCATAGAAATCAATGTCTGTACTTTCCCCTCCACCTGGAACATGGACACCGCTGTTTTGCGTACACAACTTGTCATCTCGTGCATGACCTAAAAACTTGACGCCGTTAACATGGCAACCTGAGAACAATTCTGCTCGGAGTGGGCCGAATGCCAAGTTATATAACTCTTCACTGTAAGTGGGGGAATTCTCTGATTTCAACTTATTCACCTAATATTATAAAAAAAAACATTCATAGGTTAGTTTGGAAAAATGTAATAGCACAATATATATATGAATTAGAAAACACTTATAACTTACATATTCCAAAAACCATTGTGGAAACAATTCACGGTGTTTCTTGGAATACAAATGTGATGGATGTTCTCGCTTCATCATCTCTTCATGTTCATCTAAGTATGCCAATATCTCATCACAATTGTTCAATACGAACCAATGAGCTACCTCCATGTCATTTCTGGAAAACGATTCTCCTCGTACAGGATCTCCAAAGGGTCGTGCGCTTTGGGCAAAAACAGAAAGTTGCTCATTTCTCAGACCTCCGTCATTATTGCGCTGAGGTCGATTGAAAGCCGTGTCCACATCCTTTAAATACATTCCACAGAAAGTAAGCGCCTCATATTGAACCCAAGCCTCTACAATTGATCCTTCGGGCTTCGCTCTGTTGCGTACGCTTTTTTTCAGCTCTCCGAGTAGCCTGCCAAAATAAAACGAAATTAGCAAGTAGTAAGCATGAGATAATGATGCATACACAAATGATGATGATTATATAGCTTTCTATTGGATACATCCAGCGATAGTTGACTGGACCAGCAAGTGAACCATCACGTGAATCATACTCGTGAAGAAAGCCGGAGGGAATATCATCTCAAACTTGCATAAGACTTGGACAATGTCTTGGCGCAACTGATCAATGTCTGTCTTTCGCAACGTTTTTGCCGTCAGTTGGGAAAAAAATCTGGACAACAATATGATTGGCTTGACTACATCTTCCGGCAATAGGTGTCGAATCCCCACAGGAAGTAAGCGTTGCATAAACACATAACAGTCGTGACTCTTGAGTCCAGTAAATTTACCCCCGTCAACCCTCACGCAACGTGCGATATTAGAAGCATACCCGTCATGAAACTTTACAGACGATACGAACTGTAGAAACTCTTTGTTGTCATTCGGTTTCATGGAAAAAAAATGCAAGATCCCGTATAGCTTTATCACTGCCCCTTTTCAGCCATAAACCCTTTCGTATGCCCATTCTTTCCAAATCAAGACGCGCTTTCGGAGTGTCCTTTGTCTTGCCCTTGATATCTAGAATCGTTCCCATCAATGTGTCAAACACATTTTTCGCAACATGCATAACGTCGAGATTGTGCCTCAATTTTAGTTTCGACCAATATGGGAGCTCAAAAAACATAGACTTGTGCGTCCAGTTCATATGTGTAGCAAGTCTGGTCCGACTAACTGTTTTCCCAAACGGAGCAAAATCCAAATGGTTAAGCTGTTCTAAGATCTGATCACCGGACCATTCTCTAGGTTTTGCGCGACGCTCTTTGTTCCCGTCGAACTCTATATCCTTCTCCCGCCACTCGTGGTCCCATGGCAACCATCTTCGATGCCCAAGGTAACACACTTTTCCAGCGTGCCAACCGGAAGTTACATCTTCCTTGCATACAAGGCATGCCATATAACCCTTTGTGCTCCACCCCGAAACCATTGCATATGCGGGAAAATCATTCACAGTCCACATAACTGCCGCCCGCAAAGTGAACATCTTCCTAGTAGATTTATCGTACGTGCTCACCCCGTTTGTCCATAAATCTTTGAGCTCATCAACCAACGGCCTTAAGTACACATCGATTGACCTGCCAGGATCCTCAGTTATCAAAACAGTCATCATCATGTACTCTTTTCTCATGCATTTCCAAGGGGGCAAATTATATGGAAATACGAAAATCGGCCAAGTGCTGTGGTGTTGGTTTAGAACCCCGTACGGATTGAATCCGTCAGTCGCAAGTCCCAACCTCACATTTCGGGGATCAGCAGCAAACTCGGGGAACGTTCGATCGAAATCTTTCCATGCCTCCCCATCTGCAGGATGCCGCATCACATCGTCGTCTACCCATTTTTCCTTATGCCATCTCATGTCTGTGGCAGTATGCGTCGACATATACAATCGCTGCAACCTTGGTTTCAGGGGCAGATAACGCATGACTTTTTGTGGAATCTTACTCATTCTATTCTGAGATGTCTGTTTGAACCTCGATTCATTGCATATAGGGCATGTATCCAACGTTTCATACTCTTTATAGAATAACATGCAATTATTTTTGCAAGCGTGGATCTTTTCATAACCCAATCCAAGACCACTCAACATCTTCTGTGCCTGTCTGTGATCTTTCGGCAAACAATTGTCTGTTGGAAACATTTTCTTGAAAACCCCCAAAAAGTAATCGAAACACAAGTTCGACATACGATACTTTATTTTCCCATGCATTAGCTCCACAATCGCCGTCAGAACGGAAAAGCGCTCGCACCCCGGGTATAACTCCTGGTTGGCATTTCTTAACAGGTTTTCATACTGTTCGAACTCTGCACTGTCCATTGGTGTAGGCACATCATCTTCTCCTTCCTGAGTGCTGCTGGTCGATGCAAATGGAAAAACATCATGTATAATATCCCTGACTTGTTCATTAGGATCCACAATAGGTTCAACATTGTCCATTCTTGTGGCCCCTGAAGACGAAGCGATGTCTACTTGTTCCCCGTGATGGTTCCAAGTGCTGTATGTCTCAATCATTCCATTTCTTACTAAATGAAATCGAACATGTTCAATTGTCTCCAACAACATGTTGTTACACCTCCTGCAAGGACACCGGATTCTAGTTGCACCTGGGTTGTGTGTCCGTGCAAAGTCAATAAAATCCTCGATTCCATCCAAGTATTCGCCTGCGCACCTATCCGGGTTTTGTATCCACCTCCTGCTCATCTTTCCTGGAACCACAATCACAATACAACAATCATGTTGTATTCGTACAAAATCTTTCCTTATGCCTCCGGTAAGGGCCCTATCCCATTCGGAAATTCATAGCCATGTCATGTAATTTACAGCTACATGAGATTAGATTTCGACGCGGATAAATTTCGGCAGCATCTCGGTACAGTTCTTGAGGTGTACCGTAGATATAAAATACCTACGTACCACCCGAAGAACGTACCGAGACGACACCGAAATCTCCACAATCGAAACCTAATCCTGTAGCTGTAAACTACGTGACATGACTATGCATTTCCAAACTGTCCAAAATATGGGACAATTCAAGAATTAATTGGACCGTAGTCGTGGTTTACCCACCCATGCGCGGTCCAACTAACCTCGAACGGGAACTAAGCTTTATAAAAAAAAAATGTACAAAGTTAATTTCAATTAACTTTGTACATTAACGTACATTCATAATTTAACATCATATTATAAACATAATTTCATAAATCAATATAAATATAATGTAATACATTTTATATTATAAAACAACGAAAATACCTTCTAAATCGTTCTCCTCCAATCGCTAATCACATATAATATTCCTATATACAAAGAAATTAATGGTGTTAGTATGAATTTACAGTAAAATTTTTACACTAACGATAAAAAATGCATACCTAATGACCGTATCAGAGGCAGAAGTAGCTCAACTCATAAACGAAATGAAAATGACGAATTTTGTGTGCCGAAACCTCTTGAGAAAGATGCAGCAACAGCAGAGGCAAACTGCAATTTTTTCTGCAGTTTGCCTCTGCCATGGACGTGCTAAGCTTAGTATAGACGACGAGTTTGCGCGACGGATAACTCTGTCGTCGCGCAAGATTCTTCCGTTTTGCGCGACGAATAATTAGTTCAACATATGTCGCGCAAACCACGTCACCGTCGCGCAAAGGTTATTTCCCAGTCACGCAAGGTACTGTCGACATCGATTTTTTGCGCGACGATGTAGTTCTATCCGTCGCACAAACAACGTGCGACGAAAACTTTGTCGCGCAATCTGCTGTCGTGCAATTTTTTGGCGCGAAATGCTATCGACAGTAGTCCGTTCTTCGCGCCTTTTTTTTCGCGACGAAATTTTTTACTTGTCGCGCAAAATACCTTCGTGCGACGAGAAATACTGTCGCGCAAAGTTCACCGCCAAATAAATTTTTCCGCTCGTTTTCCCAGCTACTTTATGCGACGCTCTTTGTTTTGGTCGCGCAAACAGTAATTTGCGCGACGATTAATTTTGTCGTACAATTTTGCGCTACGATTTATGTTACCCGTCGCGCAAAACGTCTATGTGGGACGAATTATCCTCCGTCGCGCAAAAAGCCGTCGCGCAAGGGCTAAAATGTAGTAGTGATTGATGGTAGTGAACCAAGAATTATTTATTTGGATATCTAAACTACACAACCATTCAAATACTAAGGGGTTAAATATCTATTTGGGTTTACTTCACAATGTCATCACATGATTCAAATCGTTCAATTTTCTACACAACATTGAGGTCATCATCGTTTTTGTAAGAAGTATTGAGTTCATCTATTTATTTGAGTGGAGTGGGCATAAAGTAATGGCTAATGTTGTAACAACTTGATAATAATAGGTTAGAGCTTTTGGATAAAAACTTAAAAATAATAATTAAGTAGAGGGGTTAACAAGAAATATTGACATACTCTCATTTAAATATTACACTTACACGTTGAAGAAAAATTAAGATTACAAGAAGTTTATAGTTCTAGTGATTAAGATCATTTATTTTTACTCCGGAAGATCAATATTCGACTCTTCTTCCTTCATAAGTGTTTGTATGAAAAAAAATATAAATACTAACAATTTTATTCACTTTGGTATATGGTCAACCATAATATATGGCTTCATATCCTCAAATTAATTATAGCATGTATCATGGGTCACCCCATTTTCCCTTTCTATAATTCAAAATACACCATTATATATGAATATATAGCAAAAGAGACACTATATCTTAGTCTCAATTATAACATGTACTGCACGTTTGATGAATTATTGCTATCTAATTAATACTTTACATTGAAATTTATTGAACTCAAACCAGTTTCTTAATTAACTAGTACTATCTGCTTCACACGCGGCAATACCATAACAATCTTATTAATTATAAGAACACTCGAAGACTCATCTCATAAGTGAGCGGTATAATCCATGCAGACATAGCTGCTTCTTCAGCGTAGAGGTCTGTTCATTATATTCTCCTTCAACTCGAAGTGCTGGCAAAAGGATTAGGAGGCATGGCGAGATTCTCACCTTCTCTTTCCAACATTTGAACTACAACTTTCATTGAAGGACGATCTATTGGATGCCATTGGATGCACCATAGACCCACAATTGCAAGTTTCCTAGCAATTGTTACATCTCCTTTGTCGTCACCGATATGGATTCGTAGGTCGTTACCTTGCTCTAAAAGGTTATAGATCCATTCTGGGAAGTAGACTTGGCTAGTGGAGTCCTCCATGACTTTAAAGTTTTTTCTGCCTCCAACCATTTCAAGCAACAATATTCCAAAACTATAGACATCTGACTTATAGGAGACATTGCCGAAGTTCCTTGAGAAGATTTCGGGTGCAATGTAGCCCATGGTCCCCCTGGCTGTAGTCATCGATATTGCACTTTGATCCTTAGCGCAAAACTTGGCTAAACCGAAATCAGAAACTTTTGGAGTGAAATCTTGGTCTAGCAATACATTATGTGGTTTGATATCGAAGTGCAGGATTCGTTGGTCGCATCCTTGGTGAAGATATTCAATTCCTTTAGCTATTCCTAGAGCGATATCTTGCAACTTATTCCAACCAAGGAATGAATTCTTATTATCTGCTGATGATAAGAAATTTTGCAAAGAACCATTTGGTAAGTATTCGTAAACAAGGGCACGAATAAATCCGTCGGCACAAATTCCAACCAAGCGAACCACATTGACATGGTGGACTTGACACATTGTCCCCACTTCGTTTATGAAATCTTCCCCATTTTCATTTGAATTGTTGAGCATTTTCACAGCAACAAGTAACTCTGAGGAAAGAGTTCCTTTGAACACCGTTCCATAGGCCCCTTGACCCAACTTTTCCTTGAATTGACTTGTTATCCTCTTAATATCAGCATAGGAATATCTACTTGGCTTCCTCGCTCTGTATTCATCCAAAAATCTTTCAATTCTAAGCTGATTTTCTTTTTCCTTTTTGTTTGAGTTGTAGACATAGTAGACTGTCGTCCCTGTCGCTATTAGAACTAAACAAAGTGCAAAAATACCTGCAAATATTTTCTTTTTGTGTCAAATGTTTTTTAAAGCGGTTTTAGCAATTTTAAACTCTCTTGAAAACATGCCCTTGATTAATTTCCTCACCATTATGTTCATAAAAGAAAGAAAAAGGAAGGAAAAAAAGAAAGAAATTAGATGAAATGAAGGTCTGCGGATATAGCTCACCTAATATCTTCAGAATTGTCTTTCTAAGATTACGACCTGTAAAAGTTGTTCATGAAATAAGGGCCGGTTTTCGAATCAATGAAATCCAAAATTATAGTTTGCATAGAATCTTCAATTAATCTTGAAATAATCTTGAAATTATAGTTGGAAAGTAAACTTGGGAGTGTAAAATACCTTTGCAATGTTCACATGATGGAATGGACCAACGCAATATTCCTCTCTCAGATATATATTTAGGATTTGATGTGTAGTCATGCACCTTAATACAAGACACTAGGGGCATTTCATCAATGTAACAATAATCACCAAGGACAGCGTAATTATGGTTACCAGAATTGTTGCCATGGCATGGGCTCAATCTCGCCAGATCACCTCTAACATACATGCTGGAACAATATTTATCTCTTACTGTTGACGGTGGACAACTGAATAAGGTTGCGGGGCGTACGAATTCAAAGGGATAAGAACCATTACTGTTAAACAACTCCCTTGGCAAGCAACCATCATAAGGAAGTCCTGTAATTGCATGAGATCTGTAGTCAATCTCATAAACACGGAGCTTAGTTGATGATGCCATCTCGAGTATAGTCTGGTTGTCGTCGGTGCATGAAACATCAAATCCCCGGAAGCCACAATGGATTGGCTGCCTACCTTTAAGTCGAAATGGGAATCGGATGGCTGGTTCTCCCGGGCCACATCTTGTTTCTGTGCAATCTTCATGGCCTAGTCCACCATTGACTGCATCTACTACTATTACGACTATCATGAGCAACCACCGTGAGAAATTCATGATGGCAAGAAATTATTTGCAGAGTACAAGTATCCTTGAAGATGATATGATATGATATGATATGATATGGACTTGGGTTTCTTATTTTGTGTGTGGATTACTTCAGATGACATGGGCCCCACTCCTTCTGGATGTTTTAGTCAATGGCCGACGGGTACGGACCCGGTGATCTCTTAATTTTTATCTGATTATGCAAAAAGAAAAAAAAGAAAAAGTTTTAATTATATCTTTAAAGAGTTAAACTGCACTAAATTGGAAATCTCTTTGTTGTGCTCTGACAGCATGGGCCCCACTCCTTCTGGATGTTTGAGTCAATGGCGGGCGGGTACGGTGATCTCTTAATTCTTATCTGATTACGCAAAACAAAAAAAAAACAAAAAAAAAAACACTTTATATTATATCTTTAAAGAGTTAAACTGCACTAAATTGGAAATTTCCCTTGTGCTCTGACAGCATGTCTGGAGGAAGTCTCCTATTTGCTGCTTACACAGTGCTCCTTCTTCTTCTTCTTCTTGTTCCTTCCTCTTGTTTCCAAACAGCTTCCAATGATAACTCTGATTGTACCCGTTCTTGTGGAAATATTAACATAAGCTCTCCATTCCGATTGAAAGGAGACTCTAAACACTGCGGCAACAAAAGCTTCGAGCTATCTTGTGAGGCCAAGGGAAATGGTACTACTCATCATGCAGTGCTATCCTTGTTTTCAGGAAAGTATTATGTACAAGCAATCAATTACAATAACTTCACAATCCGACTTGTGGATGCTGGTGTTCACAAGATCAATGACAACCACTTCTCCCACCCACTCTACTCCTTGACCCCCTTCAACTTTTCTTACTCTCATTATTACATACCCATTAATTACTACAGTTATTATGATTACCCAACAGCATTATCAATGTCTATTATCTTCCTGAGCTGTGAAAATCCAATGAATCCTTCCGATCTCATTGTTGAAACAGCTCCATGCATCAACTATTCTTCTTCCAATTCTTCTTTCTCCAATTTAACAACATATTCTTATTTCATAAGAATTCTGTCTAGGAGTGGCCTAAGGTTAAACAATTTGGGGGATTCCTGCAAAATAACACTAATGGTTATGGTGTCCCCTTCAACTGAGGAGCACATGACGTCTTGCAAAGGAATATATAATGAAATAGCGCATGGCTTTCAACTCTCATGGCTTCACTATGCATGTGAAGTTCAATGCTTCAGATCAGGGGAATCTTGCCAGCTGAACAGCAACGGCACTGGAATTCAATGCTTAGTACAAGGTTAGACAATTGCCAAACCTTTAAATTATAAATTATCAAATTGAAGAAGGCTTATTTACTGTAGTGCCCTATGAAACTATTGTCAAATATCAGTTTTATCCCTGGAAGTCAAAGTGACTACTTTGAACTGTAATTTCCAACAGTTACAGTTTTCTTTTCAATGTAGCACCCTGGCTCATGAAGATAATAATGTTACAGTTTTCTTTTCACAATTTGTGTATAATTTATGTCTTCTTTCGCAATGTAGAAATCCCTTGGTACGACAAGATCATGAAGTCCATAATCAATAAAATAGGCGAGTGGATCCCTCAACTCTGTAAATAGACGTTTACTTTTCTTTGGCCTTTTCGCTTGACTAACCACCTTACTCATTCCATTGATCGATTCATTTCTTTACTTCTGTTGCAGGACCCCGGCTTGAGAAAATATATGAGCTCTTCGGCTTTGAACGGCGTTTCCCTATGTATGATTACAGCTTATACCTTGGCCAGCTTCTGGGATGTGCAGTCGCTTTCCTAGGTAAGAGAATACTTGTGTGGATCATTAATATTCTTATTTTGATTGAGATGGATTTGCAGAGTATATTATTATACTTCCGAGTTCATTGATTCCATTTTTGTGAACCATGCAGCAATACACCTGGCAGCCAAACTTTCATTTGGTTTTCCCTTTGTAACTGCACTGCTAATATATAAATGGCGAAGAAGGCACTTGTCAATGTATGAGAATATAGAAGATTTTCTACGGAGTAATAATAATCTCATGCCAATAAGGTACTCTTACTCGGACATAAAAAAGATGGCCAGAGGTTTCAAGGACAAATTGGGGGAAGGAGGCTATGGCTCTGTATACAAGGCAAAGCTCCGCAGCGGTTGCCTTGGAGCCATCAAGATGTTAGGCAAGTCCAAAACTAATAATGGGCAAGACTTTATCAATGAAGTTGCTACCATTGGAAGGATTCGCCATGTTAACGTGGTGCGACTTATTGGCTTCTGTGTTGAAGGTTCAAAACGTGCTCTTGTATATGATTTCATGTCTAATGGGTCTCTTGAGAAATACATTTTTTCTCAACAAGGAGATGTGTCTTTAAGTTGCCAGAAAATATTTGAAATCGCACTTGGAGTGGCTCGTGGTATTGATTACCTCCATCAAGGCTGTGACATGCAAATTTTGCACTTCGACATCAAGCCTCACAACATTCTTCTAGACGAGAATTTTACTCCCAAGGTCTCTGATTTTGGGTTAGCAAAGCTATACCCATTGGATAATAGCATTGTATCTTTGACTGCAGCAAGAGGAACCATGGGATACATTGCTCCAGAGCTATTCTATAAAAACATTGGAGGTATTTCGTACAAAGCCGATGTGTATAGTTTTGGAATGTTATTGATGGAAATGGCTGGTAGAAGGAAGAACCTGAATGCGGGTATAGAACAATCAAGCCAATTTAGCCAAATCTACTTTCCGACATGGGTTTCTGATCAGTTGAAGGCAGGAAAGGACATAGAAATAGGAGCTGATGCAACAGATGAGGAAAAGAAGATCATAAAGAAGATGATGATGGTGGCTTTATGGTGCATACAAATGAAGCCTATCGAACGCCCTTCAATGAATAAAGTAGTGGAGATGCTTGAAGGAGAAATTGAGAGCCTCCAAATGCCTCCAAGGCCTTTCTTATACCCGCAACAAATTCCTGCAGATGAAGTTGGTGCGGACAATCAAAGTCCCTATGCATCAAGTGCTTCAGAATCTGAAGAGATTACTTTGATTGCGGATGCAAATGAAGTGAATTATTATTAGTCACGATGTGTGGATCTATGTAGGGGAAAGTTAGCAGCTCTACTCTGTATTTGATCATAGCACAAATATGTTTACATGTTGTAATTGATTTAAGCAAATAATCAGCCTCTACCTTTGGTTATTGTTTGAGAAACTGCCGGCCAGAAATGCAATGACTTGAACTTTGATGACAATTAGGTTTACACAAATGAATTGCTTGCCCACGAGAAACAATTCATTTGTATATGGGTATGTTATCGAGTGGGCTTATTATGCTTGAATCAAGGGTTCAAAATTAAACAAGACCCTATACGTCAAATAATCTCCATATCTGAATTAGAATCTAGTTCTACCGACAATGACTAAACCATATGTAAGAGTTTACAGACCCAGAGCAAAGCTACAGACTTGGACTTGGACCAAAGTGAAAATCCCTAACCTCCTTAATTTCTAGGGCTGAAATCTGATGCAACTCTGATGTGGAAATACCATACCCCTTTTGTGAACTAGAGCTTAATGGAGTCAGCAATTTGGGCTAAAAGATTGAAAAGTGCAAACTACACAACTGAACCACAGACAGGAACGAAGAAAAAGCTTAAAAAACATTAGCCTAAGCTGCACAATCCACGTGGTCCTACCATGGAAGGATTCCAAAGGGAAGTTCCAGTTTCACTAAATTCTAAATTCTTAACATAGGAATATGGCAGACAAACTTGATTAACAAATAAATTAAAAGAAAACAAAGCAACTAAACCAATCTGATAAGTGGTAGAGTAGTATAATCTTCTCTTCTGACATAGATAACACACATCACACAAGTAGAAGACATTGCTGTTAAAACTTCAAAAAAACCTCTGTTATTAGATCATTGATCCCATCCTCAATCCTAAAAAAAGATCTTGATTTTCAAATCCACTAGGATCAGCAAAGCCTATAGATGTTGTAAACAACCACTCGTAAGGTGGATTCATCGAGTTTAATAACCAAGGCCAGAACAAGCATGAGACAGATGTTCTAAGCAACTACTCTGTTTCTTTCTAGTTTTTACTAAATAATGTTGCCTCCATCCATTTTCAAATCCTCCAGATCTAGGATAAGCAAGCCTCCATCAAAAAACACCAAGAGCCAGGAAAGGCAAATGAGCTCTACTTGACCTCTATCAAAAACACAACGATAATCAACTGAGTAGAACAAGCAAACAAGCTCAGCTAAGATGTAGTATGTGGAAATACCATACCCCTTTTGTGAACTAGAGCGTAATGGAGTCAGCAATTTGGGCTAAAAGATTGAAAAGTGCAAGCTACATGACTAAATCACAGACAGGAACGAAGAAAAAGCTTAAAAAACATTAGCCTAAGCTGCACAATCCACGTGGGCCTACCATGGAGACCTTCCAAAGGGAAGTGCCAGTTTCACAAAATTCTAATTAAAAGAAAAAACCGCAACTAAACCAATCTGATAAGTGGTAGAGTGCTATAATCTTCTCTTTGACAGAGATAGATAACACACATCACAGAAGTAGAAGACATTGCTGTTAAAACTTAAAATAAAGCTCTGTTATTATATCATTGATCCCATCCTCAATCCTAAAAAGAGCTCTTGATTTTTGAACATATATCCCATCCATTTTCAAATCCACTAGGATCGGCAAAGCCTATAGATGTTCTAAACAACCACTAGTAAGGTGGATTCAACGAGTTTAATAACCAAAGCCAAAACAAGCATGAGACAGATGTTCTAAGCAACTACTCTGTTTCTTTCTAGTTTCTACTAAATAATGTTGCCTCCATCCATTTTCAAATCCTCTAGGATAAGCAAGCCTCCATCAAAAAACACCCAAGAGCCATTGAAGGCAAATGAGCTCTGCTTGACCTCTATAAAAACGACAACAATAATCAACTGAATACAACAATCAAACAAGCTCAGCTGAGA
Organism: Prunus avium; assembly: GCF_965620075.1. Lineage (NCBI taxonomy): Eukaryota > Viridiplantae > Streptophyta > Magnoliopsida > Rosales > Rosaceae > Prunus > Prunus avium. The sequence goes on from NC_142289.1 coordinate 27,443,400, forward strand.
TGTAGTATTTTGGGAGGAGAAACAAAAAAAAAAAAAAACTCAATTGCAACCATCACTAACCAAAAACAACAAAAGAATTGTAGTTAAAAATATATACAACAACTTAACCTAAATCCATAAACTCATCTTACTACTAATTATACAACAACACATTCCTCGTTCCTAACTTGTCACAATTTCAGAGACTTCAATTGAAAAGTGAGAGATTAAAAAAATTACCATTTCCACCACATGCATTGCCCCCATCTCAAACAACAACCTGGCAATCTCTTGACCCACCGGCCAAAGTACCCAACCCGCCTTTCGACGAAAGAGAAACCGACACGCCACGGCACAAAACCCTCAAGAGCGCCGCCTCAGCCTCCACCCACCTCTCCAAAACTCAACCCTAGCCAAAAGCCTCACGTTGAAGCTCACGCTCCCACGCGCCCTGTCCGCGTCGATGCCGTGCGCCACCGGAGCGCCAACGAACGAATTCGCCGCCGAGAAAGTCGCGATGATAGACGTCCGATCCTTAGTCCCCTGAGCGAACGGCGGAATTAGACGACCTTGTGCATTCCTAATAACAAGTCTTGATGCCGAATCACCATTTGATAAAACATAACCGTCAAAATTGATTTAATGTTATATTGCTAATATTCCTTTTGTATCTATGGCAACCTTTTATCTAACCTTCTTTTTTGGACTTTCTCCATTTTTCTCATGAAAAGTGTCATTTTGCGTACACTTCAAACAATGTCATTAATGCATCACACAAATTAGTTTTTATTTTCCAAGTTTACCTTTATTAAATATTTTTTGTTTTTAAATAACAAGCTTGTTTTTGAACAACTTTCTTACTACCTTATTGAAAAATTTAAAAATAAATAAAAACTTGAAGTTTTTTTAAATCTTTTTTTTTTCAAAGAGGACATATGCTTTGTTAAACCAAAAAAAAAGATGATATATGTCATGAAACAAACTTTATTATTTTAAAGAAAAATGGCGTTTTTTCTTATTTAATTTTTAACAACGTGCTAAGGAAGTTGTAATAAAATTTGGATAAATTGAAAGAATATAAAAGCCAATATATTTAATAAGAGTAAATTTGGAAAACAAAAACTAACTTGTGTGATGCATTAATGACATTATTTTAAGTGTAAGGAAAGTGACACTTGTCATGAAAAGAAGGGAGAAGGTTAGAGAAAAGGTTGCTAGGATTCCTCATATCTATATAGTAAAACATTCAAAATACCATAAAATGTCATTGGTTAATGCAAACATTAAGAATTGAAATTATTAATTAAATAAGAATAATATGGTAAATTTTACTTTTTCATATTAAAAAAATAAAATTAAAGGAAAAATCAGATAATGGATTCTATTTGTATGGAACACAACTACCCATTATCTTTTTTAATTCTAAAATAAATTTAATTTTTTTTTAAAAAAAAGCCTCTCGCAGGTGCGGAAGCGTGTGCGGAGAGGCTAGTTCTCTTATAAACCTGAAAAATATAATTTTGTAATAATTTAAAATTTACGTATTGAGTTATCAATCCATGGTGGATCCGCCATGGTCTTTATCTGTAAGGTCTCCACGCCACGTGTAACCCACCTTTGCTGAAAAACCGTCCACATGGCGTCCTTCGGGGGTGTATTGTTTTCATAGTAAGATGATGATGACCTTGCTATAAGGGTAACGTTGGAATAGAACTTGTAAAATAATATAAATAAGGACCGGCTTACTATATGATAATACTTTTTTAGCATTTGAAGCTGTTAGGGAGTTTTTTATTTATATTTTTTCAAAAAGAAGCCAATGGTTAGACTATTGTTTGAGTTTAAAAAAAGATATTTTAAAATTTTATTATTAGAAAGATAAAAAGGGGTTAAATTTTAAGATATATATTAATATTTTTATGTAATATTTAGGGTCTTAAAACAAATATAATAGTCATCGAATGTTTGCATTTTTCGTACATATATCACTTAAATTTACATTGCATAAATACTGAATACAACTCCGCGGAGCACCACAAATCGACATAGATAGCACTACAAAAACGCAATAGAAAGATATAACAGCCCTATACGAAACTCTGTGTCAGCCGACGTTATAAAAACCCCAACTCTACCATTGCATTTTTGACGTGCTATCGTAGACCCCTCTTCCATAGCGTTTTTCCAACGCTTTGTTTGCATTTTCAATAGCATTCCATTAATGTTATCAGATTTTGTATAGCCGGATGGGCAAGAAAACTCTTATAGCTATAAGGAAAGATCATACAAATCATATCTTTGAAGTTGACAAATTCAGAAGCGGAAAGACATGCATACCTTCCCAATAAGAACCTCATTCAAATGAAGTCCATATACATCAGATGTGTCAAAGAAAGTGATTACATCCTCATTAGCGACAAGAGAGTTGTAGACTCCAATCAGGCCCATGCACCCAAACCCCAATTTTGAGACCGGAAAGGAAATCATAAATTCTGAACTAAATAACCCAAAGTAGAGCGTCTATCTGTAATGGAATCAGCCTAGTCAGCATCTATATATCCAACAATTTCAAGATTTCCATTTTTTGAGAACATCAATCCCTTTCCAGGGGTTCACTTTAAATATCTTAAGATTCGATCAACTGCATTCCTGTGAGAAACATTGGGTGAATGCATGTTGCGTCGATTCAGCTGCATCCTCAACTTGTGATACTCGCAAGTGCACGAGCCGTTCGGTAGTATAGCATATATAAGTGCGATGTCGATTCCACAGGGATTGGTGATTGAATAATCCAATTCAGTTTTCCTACACAAAATAGAAAAATAAAAAAATAAAATAAATAAAACAAGAAAGAAAGAAAAGAAAATAACTCAAGCAGATAAGTTCCCAAGTTCAATTTAGATTAATGGATTGATTCTAGCTAAAGTACGATTAAGCCATGGTGTTTGGTCCTAACCTTGTATTCCTAATTCCCTAATTTGAACATTTGTTGTCTAACCTAAACTAAGCATTAGGAATCCATTAAGCATAGAAGAACATTTTAAACAACCAAGTATGTATCTAATCCCTGTTGTCGAATGTCCATAAATACTCTTCCTATTCATAGTTCAATTCGAATTAAAGCATGATGTCTACTCTTAATTCAAACCAAGATAGCTAACATACAAGTCTAAATGGTGATCAATCATTCAAACTAGCATATTAACTTATAAGCATAATGAATAAGAACAAAAACCATAATTGAAACTTGGAAACTAATCAAACTTGAAACTAAAGAAAAGAATTTACATTACAAAGAAAAATAAATTACAACTAGGAAGCAAAAGGAAAGCTAGAATTGAGAACTAGAAAGCAAAACTAAGAGAATTTGAGGGAGAGAAGGGAGGCGAGCTCTAGAGAAGTGTTTGAGAGCTCCCCCCCTTGGGGGTGTATTTTGAAGCTTGAAGACTTCTCTATTTATAGGGCTAAGAGGGAGGAACATCATGATGAATTCCAACACCACCATTCCTCTTTTAATACAATCCATAACTCCCACTTCATCTTGTCTATGTTAGTGTGGTTGGAATCAATTCCATCCCATACTTCTTTTCCTGCACCTCAAGCTTTCTTTACATGGGTTTTCAAAGGTGTTCAATTGTGGCTGCCTTTTGCTGCCAACCCATGTGGGTTTTCTTTTGGTTGCTGGAAAAAAAGATTCTTCTAAATCAGGCTTGGTGTAGGAAGGCCTGAGGTTTCAATATGTATCCAATGGGGCTCAAATTTGGATATGTCATAATAGACACCCATTTGAACAACCTTTATGAAGAATGCATTCCCATCTAAGCAATATAAGTGTACGTTTTGGGCCTTGCAAGTTGACTGCAGAAAATAGACTAGAATTGACTTCAATTCTTTTCTTTCCTTTCTTTTTGCTTCACATGCATTCACATTCTTTCTCTTTAATAGCTCTAACATGTACCAACTAATCCCACTAGAAGCCTGGAAAGTGCTTCTTGATTTATCCAAACATGTTTCCCACAATGCCTTGTTTTTGCTCCTTTAGACTTTCATAGCTTGAATGCCTATGTCATGCATGACAATGCATTGCAGTCAGCTTGTGGGCTTATTTTGGGCTTGATCTTCCCTCCTAAAAAATCTGGAAAAATATGGATCTTCAAACCCTTTGAATTATCTTTCCAAGAATATGCAGCCCAACTCAAGAAAAAATCGGAAAGACCTTCAAATATCATTTTTGGCCCAGTAACGCAGATGCTACCGAATTTGACCTTAAGCTGCCAAAACTTGCATAACTTGCTCTAGAAGACTCGGAATCATGAACCGTAAAATTCTCCAGAAACTAGACTTCCGCATCTTTCCAATGATATATGGCTCATCATATGGTTCTTCTTGAGCAAGTACAGTCCAATTCGTGAAGTTGACTGATCTGCAGACACCATTTTGAGCTAACTTGTCACCAAAATGCATTTAATGAGTCTCAAGCTTATTACACTGAAACAAACACAAAATTTATTAAAAGCACAAGTTTAACTAAAAAACATAATCAAATCATAAGTTAGAAGGGTACAAAATGATATATAAATATGCACCGATCAATGCATAAACTGACTAACCACACTCACAACATATGCAATATCTAGTCTTACATATGCCAAATATATCAACCTTCCAACAAGGCGCTGGTATTGTTCCTTATTGTTTGGTAACCAGTCCATGTCTTCACACAACTTGTTATTCATCTCAATGGGTGTGTCAGCAGGCTTACATCTAAGCATCCCTGTTTCAGTGAGTAGATCCATCACATACTTCCTTTGTGAAGAGCCAAACGTGTGAAATTGCCCCTGGGTATGAGTTCAAGAATCAGACCCCAAGAGTGCTTCGAAAGGGTAGTTGAGCCTTAGGAAACACCTGATCGGTTCATAATTGTATATCATTTTGTACCCTTCTAGCTTATGATTTGGTTATGTTATTGAGTTAAACTTGTGCTTTTAATTCATTTTCTATTTTGATAAGTCCATAATTTCATACACTTGCATGCCTTCTTTACTTAGTGGTTTTGCTTAGTTTCTCTTTATTTTGAGTCACTTACCTATGTTTGTGTGTTTTGTAGGTTAAGATAGCAAGAGATAACATTTGATGCAATCCATGCATGTTAAGGGCTGATTGGGATAAGAGCAAGAGCTTAAAGACAAAACCAAAGTTGGGCCACACTTCTTGTCAGTCCAGTTTCGTAAGTCACCTTGCAGGTCTCATTTCAGCAATCTGCACAACTCTGATGAGGAGACATTCTTCATAGAAGTTGTTCAATTGGGTGTCTAGTATAACATATCCAAAATTCAGCCCAATTGAACATATGTGGAGTCCTTAGCCCGTCCAACACCCAACCTTGCTCAGCAGAATTTGCAGCTGCCAGCTTTGAGCCTTGTCTCCTCCTTTAAGCCATGTGCCTCACCCATGCTGCAACTGACTTTGGATCCAACATAATGAGTGAAGTGGGGAGGCATTCCAGCTATGAAATTCTAAAGGAGCAAGTTGGTACATGCTGGAGTTATTATAGAGAAAGCATGTGCATGCATGTAAAGCAAAGAAATGAAATGAAGTCAATTCCAGTCTCTGTTCGGCAGCCAACTTGCAAGGCCCAAAACGCACACTTCTACTGCTCCGATGGGAATATTTTCTTCATAGAAGTTGTTCCAATAGGTGTCTAGTATAACATATCCAAATTTGAGCCCCATTGGATACGTTTTGCAACCTCTGGCCTTCCTACACCAAGACTGATTCAGAAAACTCGTTTTTCAGCAACCAAAAGGCAACCACATGGGTTGGCAACCAAAAGGCAACCACATGGGTTGACAGCAAAGGCAGCCACAACTGATCACCTTTGAACCCATGTGAAGATGCTTGAGGTGCAGCAAAAGAAGTATGGGATGAGATTGATTCCAACCACACTAACATAGACAAGATGAAGTGTGAGTTATGGGTTGTATTAAAAGAGGAATGGTGGTGTTGGATTTCATCATGTTGTTCCTCCCTCTTAGCCCTATAAATAGAGAAGCCTTCAAGCTTCAAAACACACCCCCAAGGGGAGGAGCTCTCAAACACTTCTCTAGAGCTCCATTCCCTTCTCTCCCTCAAATTCTCTTAGTTTCCTTTCAAGTTGTCAATTGTTGTAACAAAATGATTTACTAAATTTTCCTTCAAGTTTTCAAGTTCTACTTTAATTTTATTTGTAATGTACATTCTTTCTTAAGTATTCAAGTTTAATTAGTTTCCAAGTTTCAATTATGATTTTTGTTCTTATTCATTATGCTTATAAGTTAATATGCTAGTTTGAATGATTGATCACCATTTAGGCTTGCATGTTAGCTATCTTGGTTTGAATTAAGAGTAGACACCATGCTTTAATTCGAATTGAACTATGAATAAGAAGAGTATGTATGGACATTCGACAACAGGGATTAGATACATGCTTGGTTGTTTAAATTGTTCTTCTATGCTTAATGGGTTCCTAATGCTTAGTTTTAGGTTAGACAACAAATGATCAAATTAGGGAATTAGGAACACAAGGTTATGACCAAACACCATGGCTTAATCATACTTTAGCTAGAATCAATCCGTTAATCTAATTGAACTTGGGAACTTATTTGCTTGAGTTATTTCATTCTTTCTTGTTTTATTTATTTTCTTTTTTTTCATTTCTATTTTGTGTAGGGGAAACAAATTGGATCATTCAATCACCAATCCTCGTGGGATCGACCTCGCATTTACATATGCTATACTACCAAACGGCTCGTGCACTTGCGAGTATCACAAGTTGAGGATGCAGTTGAAACCATTTTGGTGCAGCTGAATCGAAGCAACAACACCTTAGTCTTCTTCACCAAAGAAACCTACAGTTGCTTACAAATAAATTATTGGCTTAGCTTGAGAAGCTTGTAGCATGGAAGCTAAGCATTCATGAGTTTAGCATGAGAGAGAGAGAGAGATACCATATTTTCTACGAGAAACAGAGGTTTAAAGCAAAGGATTTCAAGAGAATTTGCTTGGAAGAGAGAGAGATAGAGATTAGGGTGGAAGAATGGGTGCTTTGAATAATTTTCCGGCAGCTTGACAAAGGGTTCGTCAGGCTCTAGAATGGCTTGCCAGATGAGAAGATGGGAAGAGATGGAGGAATATGGCTCGAAATTGAAGTGTTCCAAGGATGAGAGGTGCTACTTGCTCTCTCTGGAAGTGGGTTGAGATAATGGGTAGAGGATACCCCCCTTTTATAGCCGCTGGAAGCTCCTTCTTCCCAAGAAACCCTAATGGGTTCTCTTCTATTTTGCCAAGTCTTCCCTTTCATTTCTCTTATCTTCCTCTGATTAATCCTATTTTGTGAAATCCCCCTCTATCCAAACACACAGAGACAAGATTTTTGGGAGCTCAAAAGCCTTCCCGCAGCCATTCTAGTGGTGACCTCCCATCTCTGGTTATCACTTCTCCTGCTTTCCTCCCATATTTCATGGCAAGAGCTAGTAATGAAAGGAAATAGATAGCAACGTTGGTCTTTGTTCACGTGCTGCGCGCGCTAATACCCTTTGGTTTTTTGAATGGCTTTTCTTGGGGTTTGCCTTTGGTCACGTGCTGGAGCCCCCCAACAGCCTGCATATGTGAGTCATTCTTTGACTTCTGTCGTGGTTTTGTCCCCAGCCATGTGCTGGAGACTTCCAGATATTTTTCTTGGTCATTTGGGCCTCCTTAAAGTGATGGGTTAGTCTACTAAGGGAATGAGCCAACTTACTAAAGTGATGGACTTTTGTTATTAAGGTGATGGACCAATTTTCTAAGGTAATAGGCTACATTTTTATCTTTTTCATGCTTACCCACATATTTGGGCTCAAGAAACGGGCTTGAGTTTTGGGGCTCCGAAGCAGCCCAAAACTTTCCACTTCTTGGCCCATTAATGGGCCCCGTGAATGCTCGTAACCGTCCATACCACAATCCACTCAACAAGCCCCTGGCATTTATGTGGCTTGGGCCCACTTAGGCTTGTAGCGTGGCTAGGTGTAAAATAATAATTTTATGCTTGGCATTGCATGTTGATTGGTGTGCTTGAATTTTATCCTCTTTGAAAAGAGATGTGATGCTTGACGAGATAATTAGCATGGGTTTGTAGAGCCAGTGCCTTTTATAAGCTCATTTCAATTCTTAGCGTGACGGATTGCATATTTATTTGGCATGGCACGTGTAACGTGGCTCGTGCAAGCGTGCATGACAAATTTCGCGTGCCCCAAACCGGGTCTCTTCTTAATAAGGTGTCGCACTGGGCCAGGGGTTTATTTGGACCCAACCCTAGATTTTTTGGGCCTTAACAAACTTATTAATGCTTTTGATTCAAATGCCCCATAAAACTTTAATAGCTCTTTATCTTCATCAAACACTGTATCTATTTCTTTGTAAAACATTCTTGTAAACTCCTATATATATCTCATTATGGAAAAGAATAAAATTAACCTAAAGTTTTCAAACCAAATATCATATTTTAGCAAAATCCTCCTCTTTTCTTACAGTTTATGGGGTTTGTACCTCAATGGTTAATGTTGACCACTACCTGATGGATCGCTTAAGAATGATCCATGTCGCTTAGATTTTAGTATTCTAGTCTTATACTTCCAAACCCAAAGTCGTGCAAGGAATCTTCCTAGTAGCGGCTGTTTAGAGAGGGAGGGCATATTAATAGAAGAAAATGAAATTTATATTTTAGAGAAGGAAATAAAATTATTAATTAATCATGATTAGACTGTAATTTAATTACAGTAAGATTTGCGTAAAATTCAACACGGCAGGCACAGCCGAAAGCTCACCTTTGTAAAACTGACAAAGGCGTTTAGAAAGCATCCAAAGAGCGACGGGCCAAATTCAAAGTCAAAGAATCGTATTGACCGGCGTGTTTCCCATTTCTAACTTTCCCTACGAATCCATTCGTAAAGGGCCTTCACCCATGGTATGTACGGACCCATCTTATGCATTATATAATTTGATATTTCGCAAATAAAATGTTACTTATTCTTTTCTTTTTTTTCGTTTTAGTATATATATATATATATATATATATATATAGGAGGCGGATCCGTGGCAATATATTTTTGACATAAGTTTTAGACCTTTAGGGCTCGTTTGGTACACATGATTGACTTGGACTGGCTTGGACTAAATTTAGTACCATGTTTGTTTTATCTAATCTTAGTCTTAGATGGGATTGCTAATACCGGGCCCACCAAAAACACCTCCTTAGGAGGGGACTACTAATCCCATGTGGAAGGGGAGGATTAGCTAGTCCCAATTCTCACCAATGTATAAAATGCATATATTATATTGTAAAATTAATAACATATATTATTATTATTAAACTTACTTACACATATACTATAATGTACATATATACATGTATATACACATAAATATATCATACACATATATACATATATAATATATATAATATACATATACATATATACATGTATATTATTATTATAATATACACATATACATATTAATATTATAATAATAGCATACGTGTATATATGTATATGTATATTATATATATTATATATTATAATACATACATATATATATATATATACACGTATATATATTATACCCATGTGTGTATTATAGTATACATATACACACATATATACACATATACATTATATATGTATTATATATATTGTAATATACATATGTACATGTACAGTTATTCTCTTATCCGGATGTCCGCACGTTATTATCGTGCGGATCCTATTGTAAACAAGCAGGAAAACAGAGAGGGGTAGTACAAAATACACTACGTCCGCACGATAATAACGTCCGGATGTCCGCATAAGAGAATTTCTATATACATGTATATACATGTATATATATATATATATATGTATGTATTATACCCATGTATATATTATAATATACATATATACACCTATATACACATATATTATATATGTATATTGTATGCATATATATATATATATATATATATATGTACACATACATGTATATACATGTATATATATTATAAAATACATGTATATTATATATATATATAATATACATATATACATGGGTATAATACATATATATATATACACATATGTTTATATTATTTATAATATACATATATACATGTATATACACATACATGTCACATATATTATAAAATACATATGTACACATACATAATACATGTATTTATATATATATATACATATACATAGATAGTTTTGAAAAAAAAATAACAAATCTAGTCCTAGTCCAAGCATACACCAAACGCAGGATAAGTGTTATCCAACTTAGACCAAGCCAAGCCAAGCCAAGCCAGTCCCTAAGCATAGTCCATGTCAAGACAGTCCTGTGTACCAAACGAGCCCTTAGATCTATAACTTTTAATGGTTGAGATGTACTTTCATTTCTCAAAACAATAAATTTTCTTCAATTAATATTTATACATTGGGATTAAAATTCTGATACCATATTAATTAAGAATTCATTCTATCTCTTATCTCATTAATTATCTTTAATTAGTTCTATCCCTTTCCCACTAGACTCTTTTGTTCCTCCGCAGCCTCTGCATTTGTTGCTCTCTCTTTCTTCCACGAGCCTGCGGCTTGAAGCAAATGAGAGGGAAAAAAAGTAGCTATATCTTCTATATGGTCTGTTGGAAGAAAGAAATCTTCCATATTTTCTCTACTAATTTGGATTTTCTTCGAGTTTCTCATATGCTATGCTATGTTTTAGCTTTAACTTTATATTCAACATCTTCATAACCAATATTTATTGAAAAAAATTTATTATGTGATAAAAATAAAATATTAAGAAGAAGAAACTAGATTGTACGATACTATATAACATTATTATAAAAAAAAATGTAATAATTATTGGTGGGAAATTGTAAGATGTAGAGGGGAGATGAATGAATGGAGAAGAAGAGAGAGAGACACAGAGATGCAGAGGAACGAAGGGCAAGAGCCAAATAGGGAATAAAGAGAATGAAAACTAAGGCGCGTTACTTCCCTAACTCTTAAGTAATTTTGATTTCAGGGTTCCTGAAAAAGCAAGAATAAGAAGAAGGGAGGTGGTGTTAATGAGAAGGCACGAAGAAGAGAAGAAAAGAAGTGTAATCCAAGGATTTAAAATTTGTGTCAAAAATATGGTGCCATGGATCCGCCCCCATATATATATATATATATATATATATATATATATAAAAAGATCGGTAGTTGGTAGTGATGTGAAAAGAATAACGGTACATGTATACTGGACTTTTGCTTACTTGTTCAAATTTAAGACCCCATAAAGCTTGTTCATTTATAGCATATAAGAAACTGGACTTTTACTTACTTGGTCAATAAATTATGTGTATCATTGTCAACGGGTCTAGCCATAAGTTTGGTTGGTTTCGGTGGTGGTTTGAGAAAATTCGGGGTTGGGACCCCAGAATTGGAGGGTGGTCTCATTGTTGAGTTGGAGGGTTTGTTGGGAGCAATGTATTAAATATTGATATTGAAAAGTCTCCCTGTTGCACATAGGGGGATTCGAACCCCTCCCTCTGTCAACCAGCCACTGCGCCTTATCCAACTCGCTTAAAATGTCTGCAAGCTAATATTTATTATCTATGATAAATTTCTATATTTAAAAAAACACCAAGGGGATTTGAACCCCTCCCATTTTACTCCTTCAGCACCTTAACCACCATATCACTTTTGTTTTTGTGAAAATATGCTAAAATATTTATATATATACATGGTTTTGTTTTGAATTCTTTTTGCAAGAAACAAATTTTCACATGAGAATGAATCTTTGACCATTCCTTTTCATCAAGTTTCTACTTTTGGGGATTTATCATTTGATGACTACTCTTCACAATATACTTACTCTACACATAGAGATGATGAAGATAGTAAAAAATTTGAACATCCTAGGAACTCTATGTGGTACTAAGTCACTCATGTATCTTACCATGCAATGTATAAAGTGTAAAATATTGTAGTAATTCATTATATATAAATGATTATGGTGTGTTTAATCTTCTTTCATTAATTACTATATATTTTCTACACTCAAAGTATTTGTCAGCTCGCTATATAATCAACTTAAATCAGTTAAATCCATCATGCAATGCATTTCCTTCCAATTTTTTGTGATAAACTAATAGATAATTGACTAAATAAACATCCTGCAAAGTTTCAATAAAAATTTCCAAGTTTTTCTTATAATTTCCGTGGTTGTTATTCAATTTTTATTGATATCGATAATATCCCGATGTTTCCGTGTTTTTGGACTACCGATATTTCCGATATCATCGATATTTTAGACCTTGGTTGAGAGAGGCTATAGGAAGCAATGACAAATGTAGATGGCGTATAAGGACACATGGCTGAGAAAGAAAGGTCACATTGAATTGAATTGAATTGAATTGAATTTGAACGAATTTGATTATTATGTAGGGATCAATTAAGCCATTTTAAAGAGAGTGTACAAAAAAATTTTCTTCTGTTTTGGAGAGTTTGTTTAGGGTTTATGAAGGAAGAAGGAAAAACCAAACTTGTGCAATTGGGTGGAGAAGCTGCGGATATAAGAAGAAGACTAAACTGATTGAGGGAGATAGTGACTGGAAAAAAAAAAAACCTGATTTGGGGAAGATGTTGCAGACAAAAAAATAGGAAAGGGGGAGAGGTTGAAGAGATAGGAAATAGAAAAGAAAAAAAAAAGGTCAACAATGGTAGGAGTTAAGGTTCAAATTGTTAAGTTTCATTAGAGTTTATTTATTTTTTATTAAGAAAAATATCCAATTCGTTGGATTAAATTTGAATGAGGTGGCATAAGTCCTTAGAAGTAATTTTACAAATGGGTAAATTTGTCTTTAAAATTTTAAAGATAAGGTGAGTAGGAGAAGGAGTTAGCACTCTTCTTCAAATTAAGAAAACCAATTAATTTCATTTCATTTAATCCAACTCATGGTTAAAAATATGACGTACTAATTGAATATATACTAGAAGGATCTCTCACACATTATTGATTTTTTTTTTATTTATATAAAAAATGGAAAACTACATTTAAATTGTGAATTGAAAGTGAGGTAATAGACCATTACTAGCCTATCATTAATTGGTCCTTAATTTATTTGACATTATTGAGCACAAAAAAACAAAAAAACAAAAAAATATCTGACCCATAATAGAAAATGGGGCACATCTTTCATTTAATTTGAACCAATCCAATGGTGTATATAGCTACATACATAATCACATATGTAAAAAAAAAAAGAAAAAAAGATTATATAATCAATATCCATTTTGTATATGAAATTTTGTTTTTTCGTTTAAAGAATTAAACTGTAATAACTGTAAATCAAACCCAACTGTTTTTGCTTCTGGGTTGATATGATGCATCTCTCTATCTGAACAAGACGAAGGACCAAAAGGTGAAGAAAATAGTAACCCCAGTGGCAATGCAGATCATGTCCAAAGTCTTCTCTCTCCTCTCGTTTCTCTCTCTTCTCTCTCTCTTCATCTCCAAATACTCCTCAAATCTCCCCTTCCCCTTCACCTCCTTCCTCCTCTTCCCTCCCTCGATCGCCCTCTCCAAAATTACCAAACTCTCCCTCCCGTTCAAATGATTCCCCTCCATGCCCTCCACCTGCATGCTCACCTCCCTCACGTGCAGCTCCCTGCCTTCGCTCCAATTGCACGTGACCACCATCCCGCACTGCACGAACTCCCCTCTCTTCTCCCCAGCCAAAATCGTCGCGAACCGCAACTGTATCTCCCCGGTCAACCAATGCCGCTGCACCGTAACCGCCCTCCGGCTCGAAAAATTCGCCGCCCGCTTCCTGGTCGGGTCGATCACGATCCAGCTCAAACTCAAGTTCTCCTCCAATTGCTTCAGCGACGCCTGGTCTTCTCCGACTTGGCGGATTGGTGTCGGAACTGTTTCTTTCGGGTCAAGTAAGTCAACCCGGAAAGGCGAGCAGAGGAACCACCCGGATTCGGTCTCGGACTCTTGAACCTTGGAGAAAATCAGCTGGTCTTTGTAAAAGATATCGACGGCGGAGATTAGCTCCGTGGTGGGAGGTGAAGACGGACGGCTGAGATCGAATTGGGAGGGAGAGTTGTCGAGGAGCGGGAAAGAGTCTGAGTAGAACGAGCGGTGACCGGCTGGGAAAGTGGAAATGAGGTCGTCGACACGTGGATCGGCGACGGAAGGCCACGTGGCGGAGCAGATGTCCCGCCAGAGTTTTCCTTCTGTGGAGAAGGCGTGTAATTGGGAGGATGCGCAGGAGGCGGAGGCCAAGGTCTGGCCGTCGAGGCGGGTGAGGATGTGGGCCATGATTATGTCGGGATGGACGGCGGAGATCGAAGCGCCGTCGCCCTGATCGACGGTGGGTGATGTAGCAGAAAAACCCATTGTCTTAATTTTGGATGCGAAAGTGGAGGTTTGAGTGGTGACAAAGAAGGGTGTGAAGAGTTGGGTTTTATAGGGAGGGATGGAGCAAATGAAATGTTCGAGGGTCAACAAACGGCTTTCAAGCCTTTTGAATTGAACCTTAGTTTAATTAATTAAATAATAATTAAACTTTGATGCAGTGAAGGTGCAGGCAAATATTATATTATTTTATTTTATTTAGGAGTTGGAACACAAGCGTGTTTGATATCTATATCTTTATTTTATTTTGGTATCAGGATTTAAATAATTTGTATTTGGTTTATTTCTAGTGGTTGATTGATTATTATTGTATTAATTTTTGGTGGGGGTCGGGAGAGTGTTTGGTTTCACGTATTCTTTTTGAGTTCTTTGACAATTATTTGTGTGTTTTTGTAATTTTATTATTATTCTTTTTACATAGCTGCTGTTATTGACTCAACCAAAGCTCTCAAGCTAGCAATGCCAGACTCAATCTTTGGGTATTTTCTAGTTTTGTGTTTGGTTTCACATACGAAAGTTGTGTGCTCGTACTTTATTAATCTATCTATTTTTGGGTTTAAGACTACTCTCTCTGTGTGATTCTTTATTTACTGTATATCATTCTTGCCTATAGAAGCAATATATTTACCTAACGTATATGATGAGTTGTGCTAAGGTCAGTAGCTCACTAACAAAATTAGCATGACGGTGAAAGTACAATCTACTAATTACACAAACTAGTTTTTCGTTTGGTGATATTTCTATTGTTCCCCATGCACGTTGATCATATGAAAGGAAAAAAAGAACACGAAAACACTAAGAAACGAAAATATTTTAAAGTTGTTTTAAAAAAGCACCCTTATTTTAAAAATAAAAAACAAAATAGTTATCAAACGGTTTGCCTAAAATGTTTAATTCTCAGTTATTTTGCCAAACACCATTGAAAGAATTTAGGTATGGTATAAATATAATTAATTAATAATAAATACATTTGGTGAGGAAATAGGATGAGGCCATATACATTGTTTAAAGATTAATTAGACCGTTATCAGAATCTTGATGACATAAGCGATAATCGGGGCTAGCTGATGTGTCTATTTTGGTTGTCTTTACTTGACTTGACTATAAATTAAACAGTCAAACTCAATTAATTAACACTGTTTTGGCATATGCTCTAACTATAATGCGCATGCAAGTGGACGGCGGTGATCGATGCCTTTCTGACTTTCTGTGAAGCTTGCTATGTCAACAAAAACTTCTTCTTCTCTTTTTCTTTTCATAAAATAGGTACTGTAAATCTTACTAATCACATAAATCACATAAAACGTGAGATTTCGATTGAAATTTTAGGGCATGTTTGGTATCTTACTTGAAATTTATTATTTTTATTTTTAAAATATGAGTTTGTAAATACTGATTTTAAGATATAAAAACTTGTTTGGTATTAAACTCCAAATTTACTAATCACATAAGACATGAGACTCCTATTAAAATTTTAATCTTCGTCCTTTTTTATTTTTACATCAGTGACCAAATTTGAAACTGTGATTCTTTTGTTTTATTTTATTTGCCAAAAAGAAGATGAGAATCCAACTCTCACCATGAATTTGACAAAGTTTTTGTGTCCATATATATGTTTACTAAGTTTGATTATAATAAAATCTTCCCTTCGTTTGTGAAGAAAAATGAAATTTCAGTTTCAGATATGAATGTTATTTTATTTATTTTTCAACAAAGAAAGTCCTTGAAGAATTAACATAAAATATAGTTAAAATACATTGATAGGTTGCGCTAAGAAAGATGTGTGTACTTTTCTCAGGGATCCAATCACGAATTAGAGAAGTGGTCGTTAATTTATTGTTTGTCAGAGTCAGCCAAGCTAAAAAACTACAAATTTTTTTGGCGTGCAACAGCTGGAAAATCGACTTCCACCGGACTGGTTAATATATTTGTCAACGCGGTTAGAGCAAACAAGAACCGTCTTTATTTTCACTTTCGATCGGTCTGAACAAGACCATTTTTGTGCATTGTAAAACTAATTTCTCAATTACTCAAAAAAACAAAAAAAAAACATAAAAGCTTCACAGACATACGCTTAGCCAAGTTGTCGTTTTAATCTGACTTATAGTCTATGTCATTCACAAATTTAAACAATCCGGCTTAGGCCGGTAGTTAATCCAAATTAGAGATAAGTTAAATGTTTCAGTCCGCTTTTAAGTTTTGAAAGTGAATAAATGGAGTTATTTATAAATACCTAATTTATTAAATACGTTGGATGGCAGAAAGAGAAAGCTACTTACTCTCCTGTTGTGTTCCTACCAGTGACAAGCAGATATGCCAAGTTGAAAGAATTTAGGCGGAATAGTTTAGAGATAATATTAGTGTTTCTCCATAAAAATTATTGACATATTTTCCACATGATTACGATATATGATGCATGTGTGCATGGTTTCCACTTAGTGTTATCTTCAACTTGCTACATAAATCTTATCCTTTTTTTTACGTTAATGTAAATCTTATCCTTAGGAATATAGTATAGTTGTATTACACACCAAATGCGATAAGATTGCTTATAGGTTGGCTATTTCCCGTCACTTGAGCAAGATGTCCCTATAAGTGGAGATAGAAGAACTCAATAAACTGAGTTTTACTTCACTGGCAAACTGATGTTTCTTATGTAAGAAAATCTAAGCTTCTGAAATGGCGTGCTTTATTCTAATATACTGAAAAAAGGATATTCGAACTTGAATAAAAAATGAGGAACATATTGCCCTAACCAATTATCATAGCCTCTCATCTGTTTTCAAAGACTATTAGAAGTCTATAAAGGACTCCATCACTAAATCATACATCTATCTTTCTCCAATCGAATCTCACATAAGTGATAAGGATTTCAAACCCTATGAGTATACTTTGAAATTTTTGTGTGATGCCGTGGGTCCTCGTCAGCGGACTTGGAATTTCCAACATGGATAAGTTGGTTGATAAGTAATGGCGGCTGCTTCTGAGGTTGGACGCCTGCCATTTTGGAAAATTGACAAGTGAAACTACGTGTTTACTATTCCTTAATCTTCATACCCAAAAAAACAAAAAACAAAAAAACTGTCACTTAATCTACGTGGACACATTGCTTATCGTGCAAATGCCTTTTTTATGGATATACATTAGGGGTGTCAATTTCCGACTCGACCCGTTACACGACTCGAAACCCGCACGGGAAAAACACGACACGAACACGACCCATTAATAAATGGGTAATTTTCGGGTCAACCCACCACTGACCCATTTATAAACGGGTGGGTTTCGGGTCAACCCGCCAACCCGTTTAAATACCTGTTTTAACCCGTTTATTAAATGGGTCGTGTCATGGGTCGTGTCAACCCGTTTACTACCTGCCAACCCGCGAAAAAAATTAAAGAAATTGAACCTTCAGCACACCCAATGGGTTTCGAACCCTAGCCAATTCCACCCCTCTCCTTGCTCCTTATCCATCTTGGTGTGGATAACTTTGTGATTATATGTTACAACATTTGATATTTATAATATCTTTACAAATTGATGAGCACTTAATTATTATATTTTTATCCCTAAATTATATTTGTTAGTAATTATTCATTATTATTTGAGTTAATTATGTATCTAGGGTTTAGGGTTTAACGTTTTAATCCCTAAACCCTAAACCCTAACTCTAAACCCTAAACCCTAAACCCTAAACTCTAAACTCTAAATCCTAAACCCTAAACTCTAATCCCTAAACCCTAATCCCTAAACTCTAATCCCTAAACCCTAAACCCTAAACCCTAAACCCTAAACTCTAAACACTAAACTTTAATCCCTAAACCCTAAACCCAAAACTCTAAACCCTAATCCCTAAACCCTAAACCCTAAACCCTAAACCATAAACTCAAAACTCTAAACTCTAATCCCTAAATCCTAATCTCAAAAGAAATTTCGTATAACTTATAAAATTTGTATCATGTCACTTTTTTAGCAGAGGTGCAATATTGACTAAGTATGAAAAATGGTTTTTCGGAATAATCATTTTTCTCGAGATAATTTTTGGCGGTTTTTGTTCCTTACACATCAAATAAGAAAACTTGATTTTATGAGATTTAAGTATGAAGTATATATTGACTTGATGAGCCATCTTTTTTAGCCTAAATCGTATTTTGCACTAAAACCGATTTTTCATATTTTGATTTGGTGGGAATTTGATTTTCTAGTATTTTTATTTGAATCCAAATGGGGGGTACTTCCTTATTTACATTGTAAACTTAAGTAAATGGAGTAATATAAAAATAAATGAAAGTAAAATGACAAAGACATTTACTTAAATGTTGGAGATGAAAATAAGGTAATCTGTATATTACAAAACCCATTTACTTTGAACCCTAATAACCTACAGCACAATATATAATGTAAACATTCTCTCTCTCACATTCCAAAACCTAACCCTAACAGCCGTCAGCTCCTTTCTCTCTCTCTCCGTCTCTGCCTCCCATCTCTCAGTCTCCGTCTCTGCCTCCCATCCTCTGCATCTCTCAGTCTCCGTCTCTGCCTCCCAGAGAAGAAGAGCTAAGCCTGAGACTGCTTTCCTCTCGGGAAATAATTATGGGTATTTTTTTCCTATCTTTTTCTTTCGTTTCCCTATGTTTGGAAGATCTTTGTCTTTCAATTCCTGTTCATTTAGATTTCTTTATTTTCTTGTTCCGAAGTTTTCTGGGCTTTAAACTTTTCGATTTATTATTAGCTTATCAATCGATTGGGGGTTCTATCATCAAGGCTTTTTATTCTGTTGTTATTAATTAAAACAAGGATTCACGTGTTGTTTTTGTTTGTTGATTGTATATGTCTATTACAAAAGTATGTATTTCCTTCACCGTTTGCTTTCTTTAGAAGCAGCAGATTTGCTACAGAAGTTGTCATTAGATTCTCAAACCAAGATCCTGGAAATTCCTGAGCCAACTAAGAAGGTACCATACATTTCAAACTGCTAATTTTCTGGGAATCAAAGAAAATATGGTTATTTGCTGAATTTAAGTGGAACTTGAAAAGCATACTGAAACATTCAATTATTTAATCTGATATGTGGTTCTAAGGTTAGTTGCTTTTTCAATGCAGCCTTCTGTTAATCAATATGGGTCTATTGATTCTGGAAATGCTGCAAATGGTCAGATCCAATCAGAGCGCTCCGTGACCTGATTTCATGGATCCATCTCTATGCTATCTCCCGAATGCTTATCCGTCTGCGTATTACAATGGTGGCTGAATATTTGAGTTGGGAATGTGATGTTGTATTTTATGTTGTAATATAATCAAAGATTTTTTTGTTTATGTTTGATTTGGATTTTAGACTGACTTTGAAGTTTTTAATTTTATTGTCATTTTGGAATGTTTGATTTGGCAGAATATTTGAGATGGTTGTTAGAATTTAAATTTGAAGCAACCAGGTTTTTAAACAGGTCATTAAACAGGTAGGTTACCTGTTTATGACCTAACCCAAGCAAGTTAATAAACAGGTTATTAAACAGGTAGGTTACTTGTTTATGACCTAACCCAACCTGTTTAGTAAACAGGTCATAAACAGGTCGTGTCGTGTCAACCCGTTTATAAACAGGTTGGGTTTGGGTTTGCATTTCCTGACACGATTAATAAATGGGTCGTGTTTGGGTTGGGGTTTCTTGACACGTTTAAAAGTTTGACACGACACGAACCCGACACGACACGACCCATTGACAGCCCTAATATACATGGAGGCAAAGATATTAATAAATTTATTGGTATCACATCTTAGTCATGGTCTCTAAATTCTAATACATAATAGCGATGAAGAAAGTGATGCAATTTTGCCTTTTGTTTTAAAAAAAAAGTAAATATCCTCAAAAAATTAAGCTATCAACTACCATGTTTCTTTCTCGACAAATATAATGTAAGGAAATAGATGCCGTTTCGTTATTCAAATTAACAACAATTTGCTATTTCTTTTGACTTTCTGATGAAATAATCCATGTGTTGTGAGACATTCTTACTGCTGCACCGCAACTATCTTGCCACGTAGTATGCATGGTAACCCTATCAAAAAACTTATAATATAACTGTAGGTTTTGTGTTCTTTAAATTCTACCCTCTTGATACAAATTAGCTAGTCTTGAAGATTCATGGATTTCATATTGCCACTTCTTCTCTTGAATTGGCTCCTCATTTAGTTCCTAATCTCATAAACATTTCTATGATTTGACATAATTCACTAAAAACATTATATCTGTTATTATTTTATTTAGTTAATGTCTCCATTCCTCCTAAAGTGAACCAATGTGACATCACTAACGAACCCAAAATTTAGACCAAGAAAGTGATCATGCTAAACCTAATAAAGAAAAGAAAAAAAAAAAGGTTGGCATGGTACCATTGCGTCCAAAGTCGTATAAGAATCCAATACTTTATTTGTTTGATTCTTGGGTTGGGCTATAAGCTTTCTATATTCGATTAAAATAAGAAATTAACGATCCAAGAAAGTGATGCTAAAGCTGATCAAATAAAAAAAAATATTAATAAAACGCCTAACACGTTTTTAGAGTAGAGTCTGTCTTGACTTTCTCTGGGTTGGCTTGAGTGGACTTCAATGTGTGAACTTGCTTGTTTCCACGCACCAGCTCCATGTGTGTATAGCCAATCTCATTCACCACCTAATTGCTACTAGCTAGGCATTATTTTTTTTTTTTTTAACATAGAAGAAGATCAATAGAAAGATTGCATACTTGGTTTTAAAGGCAACGATGGATTTGCCAGTCCACCAGATTGCATGAAGTTGACTTAGGATATTGAAAAAACAATAATGTTACGGACGCCAACTTAACGATACCAACTGACGTGGACAATTCATGTCATTTTCCATGTCATAATTTAATTTCCCGAGTTTTAACATTTAACCATTGAAAAAGTTTCGAACCTAACTTTCAGATCTAGGTACTATAGTCAAAATAACACACCTCCGTACCACCCAACCTTTAACTTTCGGATCGCTGTTGCAGCCACTCACAGTCACTCCGGCCGGACCATCATCAGATTGAGAACTCTAAGTAAACAAGGCCTACTCTAATTACTAAGCAAGCTTCTCCCATGATTGACTCCACATCCATAAAATATGCAGACTTTCAAAGGCAGCAAGAGGTCTCATGGAATACTGCCAAGAAAAGCTTTAAATTCTTCTCTAATATGATATCCACAAAACTAATGGCCAATTTCTTAAGGATTGTTTAATTTATATTGTCGGTTTGCCTAATTGAATTACTTTTGGGATTTAGCATTTATATTTCCAATTCATTTTGGCTTCATCTGGAACTTGCAATTGCTTTGGGGATGAAGAATCGGTTTTCTAATGGGTTGAGTCTCTAAATCAGAATCCAACACATCGTGGCTTCATTGGGATTGCTAGGAAGTGGGCAACCATCAAAATAGAAAAGCCAGGACAGTTGTATAGTCCTGTGACGATGACGGTACATCGGCGGTTCCAATACTACGGAGATGAGATATTGCGTCTGTAAACTGGTGTGGCAATGGAGGGTTTGGTTGTTGAATTACTTAATCAAATATATTGAAAACCCTAAAATAAAATAAAAACTAATTAAATTAAAATAGATAATGTGGTACGTGAGATGGATTGACATGTCGTATACTACATTAGTTGGTATCACTAAGTTGATATATAAGTTGGTGTCCATGACATTACTGTTGAAAAAATCGTTAACAACCCTGGGGCAATAATTTTATAAACAATCAATCAATCAAACAACTAATCAGTAAGTCATTTTCTTGTGATTTAGAATTTAAAGACAAGATATAGGCTTAATCTTTTAACCCAAGTATGTTCCTAGAAAGTTAGACCATGTTTTTCGTTCATTAATTAATCAGTCAATTAAACAAAATGTCATTCATCCCTTGATGGGATAATCGGATGTCTTGCCCACAACATTTTGGTTTTCCCACAATTATTGAGTGTGAAGTTCTAATTATAAGCCACACATGTGGTAGCTACCGACTAAAATTGTCAATTACATTTTTAATTCTCGTAGTTTGATTATTTTTTATTTTGGTCCTCTTCATTTTAGTTTTAACAATTTTAAGGCCCGTTTGATAACCATTTTAATTTTAATTTTTAGTTTTAATTTTTACTTTTTATAGAAGAGTGATAGTATTTTATTGATAAGATAAACAAAAACAAGTACAAAGTACCTAAGGTGTCGAATATGGATACAACGTCTCAAGTGACCAAATGCAATAACAAATTGAATTGATCTAAAGTGAAGAACAACAAGTTATGCCTCTGTCCATTTTTGTTGTGTTGATGAAAAGGTATACAAATGATTTTCTGGATAAATAGGAGACACATTTTGTTCCACCATTTTCCCTAATAAGGCACACTTCAATCATAACATCTTGTCTTCTAATATTCATGTTTTGTTTTGTTTTTATTCTTTACTTTGGCAAATTCTTTCCTTAATGATGCACACTTCAATCATAACATTCAGGCTTAGTTTTGCCCTTCTATTCTGAGGTTTTTCCTTTGGCAAATTACAACGGTTAAGTTGCTAAAATGAGTTTTCAAACAAAACGCAGTTGGCAGATCATTTGTGAGTTTGACATTTGTTAGATGATGTCTACTGCCAGTGCTATCAAGAGGTTTTTGCATAGGTTACGTTGTAGGTTTGGCAGCACTATTATGAGTGAATGAATTGGAGGCTGTGTACAAGTTAATTGTAAATTTGGCAGCACTATTATGTGTTTTTTTAATACTTTATAGAGTTTGTATTTGGAATTGATTATGATTGGTATAGTTTTCAATGAAATGGTTCTTTCTTTCAAGTTTGGTTGCAATACTACTCTTCGTAATTAAATACGGCGTGCATTGAACGTCTTAAATGAGAATTAATTACTCTTTTACGGCATGCATTCTATGCCATAATTAGTCATTTAAGAAAGAGCGCGGAACACGCCATAATTATTCTTTTAAGGTGCGCAAAGCGTGTCGTAATTGCTTCAACTAGGAAACGTCGTCTTAAGTTTTTATAACGACGTTCATGCACACTGTGATTGAGGAACACTATTTACGACAAGGGCTTTTACTGCTTGCGTGTTTCACGTTGTGAATGATAATTCACGATGTACTTTGTGCGCTGTAATAGATGTGTTCTGGTGTAGTGACTCGTTGTAAAATAAGGTATTGTCAATTAATTTTTTAGTATTTAAGTTGGTGAAGAAAATATATAATTTATATGTGCAAGACATTTAGTAATCAAATTAGTTTAGATTCTAATTCATCTCCGATCATCTGCTGATTTCATATGATTAGTAAATATTTTAATGGAAGTGATTCTTCCCATACCAATTTCTTAGCTCCTCCATTCCTAAAATTCCCCAATTCCCTATTTCTGATAAGTAAACATACCATAAATATGGATATAATTATTATTTTCATTGGGGTAGCCTAGTTTTAACAGCCCAACAATTCATTGTACAATATAGTTTGTAATTATCGACACCAACCTCAAATCGTAGACCCCATAGCCAATCTAAACTTACACACCTATTTGCACGTGCATATCTACACACAAGCCGATTGTAATTTATAACTAAATAAAAATATGCTTACTAGCTTTTGAATTAAGATCACACCACAATGGTAAAGCTTACAACCTCACTAAGAGCGCTTCTAGCGCTAAGGGTTGCCTAGGCAAAAGGCCCTTGGCTTCTAAAACCCATCCTAGAGTTGCAAAACTGCCCAGGAAAATGTGAGCCATACCTAAGTCTGGACAAGCCTAAAGGCAAGACTTATCTGGGTTACTGCCTGGGTAAGCTGACTTTACGTTGACGTCAGCAGTCAATTTAAATAAAAAAATAGAAAAAGATAAAAATTCTAGAATTTTTTTTCTATAAATATCTACCCATATTCTTCACTTCTCATACTAAAACTCCATACAAATTCCTCTCATCATATCTCATGTAAATAGTGGTTGACCTAATGTTGCCATGGCAATGGGTGGGAATGCATCAAAAAAATTGCTAAAACAGTCACTATTCACATAAAAAGTAATTGGCCTTGTCTCTCTTTGCTTTTTATCATGGCAAATAAATGGAAGTGCTTTGGTAAGCTTTGAGCCCCTACTCTCTTTTTATTTTCATTAGCATTTGTCCTTACAAGGCTGCCGTCAACCAAATCGTGAGCTATTGATATAAGCATACAGCCATGGGCGGCGCTAGGGGTGTGCACAGGTCCCCAATTTTAAGAGGTCCACCAAATTATTATTTTATTCTATATTCTATATTCGTTTTAATTTAACAAATCCACCTCCAAACAAAAAAATGTACCACGAAACATTTTTCAACTTATGATACGTCATAATATATTAATATGTTAATAGCATATAGTTAATATAATTAATAATACTTCAAGCCAAAAGGTCCAACCGCCTGTAGGGTCCAACCTGTGCGTGTCTTCAGCTATGGGAATAAAAAAGAAGAAAAGCTTTTGATTGGACCAGCAGATAGAGCAGCCTACCCATTTACTTAGTAAGCTTGCTTTTTCTCTACAGCCGTTGCGATCAGATCGGATGGCTGAAATGGATCCTCATATAGTGTGCTCATTTAGAAGTCCTCGTTAGAGCCCAGCCTTTTGTTTTGTCAACCCATCAATCTGTTTCCAGGCCTTGACAATTCTATTAATTGGCCCATAAACAAAATATCCATATCAGAAAGGCTTTGAGAGCCAGCTGCCATTTGAAACTGATATCTATTTGGAGTAGTAGAGATCAATCCAAACTGAGTCACTCCCCTCTTTATCTGGAGTAGTTCAAATTTAAACTCAAACTAGACCAAACTATATATCTCTTCAGCTATCCATTAGCCATAATCAATTCAGAGCTTTGAGTTTGAGAAAACCAAACAGAAGTCAAAGCAAGGTAAGTCTTCCTTCTGTCAGAGTAGACCGTATAGTTCACTAACTATTGAAAGTCATCCCAGGTTTCAACTCTTTTTTGGTCTTTGGCTGGTTACTTTTATTCATTTTGGTTTCCTTTCCTCTCCTTTGCTTTTCGTCACTTTCCTTCTCTGTGAGCTTCTACGTTTTATTTTTTCCTTCTTCTTTTTGCTAGTTTCTCCTTCAGCTCCCGGGGCTTCTTCTTCGACTTTTGGGCTTTTTTGTTTTGGCTTATGCTGCTCTTGGGTTCTTCAGCAGCAGCAACAGAGGAGGAGGCTTCTTAGCCTGAAATTGGTGAGCTATTTTTCCCTTTTGCTTTTTTTGCCTGAACCATTAATCTGCAGTCCCTGTGTACGACGGAGGCCGTGTGTCGTATACCTTTGTTTTTGGTGTCGAGAGAAAAGGAAGATAAACTCTTTTCTCTTTTGTGATCTCTGTGATTTTATTTTCATCATTTCCTTGAAGGCTTGACTGTATTTTTTTTTTTTTGGGCCAAAGAAAATTTTGAATTCTCTGCTCCCTTCTGGTCTCTTGGTAACGACGGTCTGATGCTTTGGTGCAATTTTTTTCTTCATTTGATTGCAGACAGAGATCTTTTGGGAGGGCTATCATACCGCCAGTAACAGAGCGAGAACCTTTTATGGGCCTAAACTAATTTAGAAATAAATCCACAAGACCATTTTAGCTATGAGCCCAACTTCTTTAAACTTGGGCCAGAATTTAGTTTGCTGATAATGAATTTTTTATTTCAACAGTGACTTGTCCAACTTGGCATTTTTGTGCTGAAGTGGACTACACATGGATTAAAAATTAATTAAAAAAATTATTTTTTAAATTAATTAAAAAATTAAAATTAAAAATCTAAAAGAATAAAAACATAAAAATTAAAACAGTAACAACAAAAAAACCCACCCACCATTAATCCCAACCCCACCTTCACCTCTAGCCATCACCAAACCCAGCCACCGGAGTCATTACAGGCGATGTATGAAGACAGAAGTCTCCTGAACAAAGAAAACACCACGAAGTCTTCTCCTATAATTCTGCCATCACCAGATATTTCTCCATCTATCAAAGGAGATTGCTCTTGACAGAAGCAAACTCATATTCTTTCCTATATGCAGACCACTGTATTTATTCTAGAGATATTTACTTACTGTTATTAGCTTTGTACAAAGTCAACTCTTGTAATTATAAATTTGTGATGAATACAGAACAAACCTCAACGGGGTCATTCTTCAATCTAGTCTTCCTCTCAATCCTATCTCATTTTCTACAACATAAACGTGGCAATGATGGTGGTGCATAGACGAACCCACATCCACCCCCGCAAGCGCAACCCCTGCTTTCCCGACCCTCTCTCTCTCTCACACACACACATAAACAAGTCATAGCACCCACAATCTGTTGGCGTGCCATGGGTCCAGCCCATGATGGAGTAGCTGTCCAAACTCCCAAGAGTTATTAGCAAATGCATTTAACTTGGAGAAATGCAAATTGGTGGCTGGTGCATTGAAGATAAAACTGGGTAATTAATATTCCACATTAACGTATTTTTGGTGGTTGATATGCTCAAATGAATGAAGAGCATTAACGATGTGTTTACTAGTCCGTAATCAGAATTGAATTCCAATTACAAATGATTCTTGCATTTACGTCACTCAAATAAGAAGTGGGGCTCACACAAAATCAGGAATTCAACTCCTGATTTTGGAGGAATTGGACTCTTGAGTAGGACGTTATATTCTGAATGTTAGAGAACCAACCCATTGAGAATTTATTTTTCTACCCATTATATCCGCACACACTTTTCAAAATTCCAAATTAAAACGAAAAAAGAAGAATAATTCCAAAGGTTGTAACCAACAAGAATCTATTAAAAAAGACTTTTACATTTTTTTCCATTTTTTTAATTAAAAAATTGTATATAAAATAATTTATTTTTAGTCATTAAATTGGTTTCAATTCTAATTCAGGGGAATTTAGTAAACAACTTATATGGAATCAGTACAATTCCAACCCCGAATCCAAATAATTTAGTAAACAACTTCAATGGAATTTGGATTCTGACTTCTCCTCAATTCAATTCATCATCAATATTCCTCATCATCTGATTACGGATTAGTAAAGTACGAAAATTTCAAAAGGTTTCTACCATAAAGCAAGGTGCATGTACATTTCCCAATGGTATCGACGGTAGAATTGAATTACTACATTAAAGGCCAGTTTGGCATTGTTGTGATGTGAAAATAATTACTGTCAAATTTGCTGTGAGAGAAATCAGCTGTGAGAGAAAATAGTTTGGCATTTGATAAATTTTTTGTTGAAAGTGTTGTTGGTACAAGAATCAGTTTATGAGTGTTTGGTAAATTTGGTGTAAAAGTGTTGTGAGTTGTGTCTAATGACTAAAAAGGGTATACATTGAAATTATTTTTGTATTCAAGTGTTTGGTAAAAAGAAAAGCAATTTCATTTTCACTTTCACTTATATAGTTCTTGTGTTTAATATGTTTTCTAACCTTCACACCTAAAAATTATTTTAATCATAAAATAAATAAAGTATTATGTTAAAATTGTTAAATCATTGCAATATTTAAGTGCTATCAAGAATAAATAGTACATAAAATATAACCATGAACGAAAATTTCATTTCTTATGAATAATGTTAGAAATACAAGACTTTATAAACTAAAAAAAGGTGTAGTTCACTAGTAAAAGCACTTCCAGCAGTTTGTTTTGTCATGGCAAAAGGCCTTTTGGGCTACAAAAACCCACTCCACCAAGCAAATCCAGCCTGTACAGGAGGTGGGCTCCACCAAGACTGGGTAGGCTCAAAGGCAAGATCAGCCCAAACTATTGCCTAATGGTGCTGATGTCATCAAAGAAAAAAATTGGAAAACATTTAGAATTTTTTATTAATCCCATATGAATAGTAATTGCCCTTGGGTTGCCATAGCAATGTGTGGAAAAGCAAAAAAATAATTGTTAGGACAGATACTATTCATGAAAACAGTAACCGCCCTTACTTACCATTTCCCTTTGTCATGACAAATGAATGGAAGTGTTCTAAAAGCTGTTGCAGGTGGGTGAGTTGGGCTAACAATGGAGGATGGGTCAAGGTGGGGCTGGAATACGGAGAGGTGGCTAGGGTTGAGGCTGAGATGTGGATGGGGGTCGTGTTGGAGGCACAATGGGCTATGTCTTTTTTTTTTTATTTACATTTTTATTTATTTTGTTTTAAATTTATAATATTTATAAATTGTACTTTTAAATTTTTTTTTAATTATTTTAAAATGTAATTTGGTTTTTATTAGCTTTTTAAGTCCACATCAACATAAATATTGGCCTACGTTTGCCACAGTCATTTAAAAGTTTGGTACTAATTTGAACCTACTCCTAAAGTTTGGGTATTTTTTGAAGAATATTTAAATAAATAAAATAAGTTATAGTCTAAATTGCTTAATCTAATTTACAAGAAGAGATACTCGAATTTAAGTGCAATGAGGTAGCACACTGCCTTTATCAACTTGCCTAACCCGCCCCTTGAAGAAAGTTATTGATAAGTTTGAGTAGGGGTGTCAATTTCCGACTCGACCCGTTACACGACTCGAAACCCGCACGGGAAAAACACGACACGAACACGACCCATTAATAAATGGGTAATTTTCGGGTCAACCCACCACTGACCCATTTATAAACGGGTGGGTTTCGGGTCAACCCGCCAACCCGTTTAAATACCTGTTTTAACCCGTTTATTAAATGGGTCGTGTCATGGGTCGTGTCAACCCGTTTACTACCTGCCAACCCGCGAAAAAAATTAAAGAAATTGAACCTTCAGCACACCCAATGGGTTTCGAACCCTAGCCAATTCCACCCCTCTCCTTGCTCCTTATCCATCTTGGTGTGGATAACTTTGTGATTATATGTTACAACATTTGATATTTATAATATCTTTACAAATTGATGAGCACTTAATTATTATATTTTTATCCCTAAATTATATTTGTTAGTAATTATTCATTATTATTTGAGTTAATTATGTATCTAGGGTTTAGGGTTTAACGTTTTAATCCCTAAACCCTAAACCCTAACTCTAAACCCTAAACCCTAAACCCTAAACTCTAAACTCTAAATCCTAAACCCTAAACTCTAATCCCTAAACCCTAATCCCTAAACTCTAATCCCTAAACCCTAAACCCTAAACCCTAAACCCTAAACTCTAAACACTAAACTTTAATCCCTAAACCCTAAACCCAAAACTCTAAACCCTAATCCCTAAACCCTAAACCCTAAACCCTAAACCATAAACTCAAAACTCTAAACTCTAATCCCTAAATCCTAATCTCAAAAGAAATTTCGTATAACTTATAAAATTTGTATCATGTCACTTTTTTAGCAGAGGTGCAATATTGACTAAGTATGAAAAATGGTTTTTCGGAATAATCATTTTTCTCGAGATAATTTTTGGCGGTTTTTGTTCCTTACACATCAAATAAGAAAACTTGATTTTATGAGATTTAAGTATGAAGTATATATTGACTTGATGAGCCATCTTTTTTAGCCTAAATCGTATTTTGCACTAAAACCGATTTTTCATATTTTGATTTGGTGGGAATTTGATTTTCTAGTATTTTTATTTGAATCCAAATGGGGGGTACTTCCTTATTTACATTGTAAACTTAAGTAAATGGAGTAATATAAAAATAAATGAAAGTAAAATGACAAAGACATTTACTTAAATGTTGGAGATGAAAATAAGGTAATCTGTATATTACAAAACCCATTTACTTTGAACCCTAATAACCTACAGCACAATATATAATGTAAACATTCTCTCTCTCACATTCCAAAACCTAACCCTAACAGCCGTCAGCTCCTTTCTCTCTCTCTCCGTCTCTGCCTCCCATCTCTCAGTCTCCGTCTCTGCCTCCCATCCTCTGCATCTCTCAGTCTCCGTCTCTGCCTCCCAGAGAAGAAGAGCTAAGCCTGAGACTGCTTTCCTCTCGGGAAATAATTATGGGTATTTTTTTCCTATCTTTTTCTTTCGTTTCCCTATGTTTGGAAGATCTTTGTCTTTCAATTCCTGTTCATTTAGATTTCTTTATTTTCTTGTTCCGAAGTTTTCTGGGCTTTAAACTTTTCGATTTATTATTAGCTTATCAATCGATTGGGGGTTCTATCATCAAGGCTTTTTATTCTGTTGTTATTAATTAAAACAAGGATTCACGTGTTGTTTTTGTTTGTTGATTGTATATGTCTATTACAAAAGTATGTATTTCCTTCACCGTTTGCTTTCTTTAGAAGCAGCAGATTTGCTACAGAAGTTGTCATTAGATTCTCAAACCAAGATCCTGGAAATTCCTGAGCCAACTAAGAAGGTACCATACATTTCAAACTGCTAATTTTCTGGGAATCAAAGAAAATATGGTTATTTGCTGAATTTAAGTGGAACTTGAAAAGCATACTGAAACATTCAATTATTTAATCTGATATGTGGTTCTAAGGTTAGTTGCTTTTTCAATGCAGCCTTCTGTTAATCAATATGGGTCTATTGATTCTGGAAATGCTGCAAATGGTCAGATCCAATCAGAGCGCTCCGTGACCTGATTTCATGGATCCATCTCTATGCTATCTCCCGAATGCTTATCCGTCTGCGTATTACAATGGTGGCTGAATATTTGAGTTGGGAATGTGATGTTGTATTTTATGTTGTAATATAATCAAAGATTTTTTTGTTTATGTTTGATTTGGATTTTAGACTGACTTTGAAGTTTTTAATTTTATTGTCATTTTGGAATGTTTGATTTGGCAGAATATTTGAGATGGTTGTTAGAATTTAAATTTGAAGCAACCAGGTTTTTAAACAGGTCATTAAACAGGTAGGTTACCTGTTTATGACCTAACCCAAGCAAGTTAATAAACAGGTTATTAAACAGGTAGGTTACTTGTTTATGACCTAACCCAACCTGTTTAGTAAACAGGTCATAAACAGGTCGTGTCGTGTCAACCCGTTTATAAACAGGTTGGGTTTGGGTTTGCATTTCCTGACACGATTAATAAATGGGTCGTGTTTGGGTTGGGGTTTCTTGACACGTTTAAAAGTTTGACACGACACGAACCCGACACGACACGACCCATTGACAGCCCTAGCTGAGGTGCTTACCCACTCCCCCCTATGGCACGGGTTGGAACCATAGAGGAGACATCAAGAGAAACCCCATATGCATTACTTCCTCCTCCCCCATCCTATCGAAAAAAAAAAAAAAAAAAAAAAACCCAAAGGTTTTGGGGCATTTGGTATTTGACTTGAATTCAACATTTTAAACTCAAAAAATAGGAGTTCAAAACCATAAAAACTTGTTTGGTAGGTCCATTTTTGAAACCCCAAACTCAAAAATACCCCAATTTTAAAGACTACGTTTTATCAGCTTTTTTTCTTCTCCAACACCCAGCGTGCCTCTCTTCTTCCTCTCTCCTCCTCCTTCTCTCCCTCTCTCTCCATCTCACATATTTCAAATCGGATTGGCTTCGATTTTTCCTTTGCTTTTGTTAATTTCAATTTGGGAATCTAGGATTTCTGATTTTATGATATTTAATTTTTCTTTAGATCTTAAAAATAGTTTGGAGTTCAATACTAAACAAGTTTTTATATCTTAAAATAAGTATTTGAAAACTCATGTTTTTAAAATGAATCATGGTTTTTCAGTTCACTTTATTTGAATAGGATACCAAACGGACCTTTAGTATTTATAAGGTTTTGTTTTGTAAATCTTAGGCCCTAGTTCGCTTTCTGTATATGACCCAATTCTTTTTATAGTATTTTCGTTTGAAAGCTTTGTTTTAGAAGGCCTTATTACTGTAAATCTTAAGCCCTAGTTCGCTCTCTATTGTATATGACCCAATTTCTTTTACAACATTTTCGTTTGAAAGCTTTGTTTACGGCAAAGGGCTTGTAACTCAAGTGGTTAAGAGCATTTATCCTTGCACCCTGCACTCAATTTCCTAGGTTCGATTCCCCCCTCCATCAATATTACTTGTATATAAATAAATAAAAAACTAAGGCCTTATTGCTCATTTTGCACAAATCCTCTAAAATTTTGAAGAAGTCCTTGTATAAAATGTTCCTTGCGTGTAAGAGATAAATCACAATATGACACATGCAAAACTAACCCATTAAAATAAGAAAAGAAAAGTTTATACACACATATAAAAATGTGGTTTGAGTGCAAGGAGAAATGATTCCTAAGAGCCAAGTATTTTCCTTAATATAAAATCAAAGACTAATTTATGCATGGTTGCAACATGTGGTTGAAGTCTACATAAGTCTACATAAAAAAATGTCTCTTTTTTTGAAAACTAAAATACATTAAAATTTAGATCCCCTTAGGATCACTTTGGCCGACCCTTCATGCCCCCCAAGTCCACTTGGTTGGCCAATCTTAGACTTTGGCTGGGGCTCGATAAACATGACCACTTGCAATTATGGTCTCACAATGTCGAGCTTTTCTCTTACAATCATGTCTATCATTATTGCATCTCGGGTTATGCTCCGACTTTCTTTTTCACTAGATTGTAAGTCATTACATCCCAGGATGGTTGCCTTGGGTTGGACCATATTGCAATTTTCATTGGTGACCACCTTTTGGGTCTCATCCCCTTAGGTGGACTCATTTTCCTCAACCAATGTCAAGTTCTCAAAAGGAAGGTGGCCTTGAATATTCGATTTTAAGGTCGTCTCGCCCACCTCTTTCTCACTCTCACATTCTCTACCAACCTCATTTTCCTCTAGAGGAGTAGGTGGAACAGGTGGTCGAATTGCCACCACATGAGAATTTTTCTCTTGTGACTGAGAATCAAGGTTGAGGTTGAGAGTTTTCCCCTGAGGTTGAGAGTTTGCCCCTCGGCTTGTTGGCTAAGATTTTGCTCTTCGATCGCAAGTTGCGAGGAGATTTCACGCAAATGTTGGATCAAAAGTTCGTTGGAAACATAAAAACTATTTGCCATCTCCATAAATACATCATTGACTTTAGATGTTCCCTTTATCAAACCTTGATATTCTTTGTCCGTGCGGTCAACATATGGCCTTTCACCTATGCTAAGAACATTTTGGCCATTATAGTCATTAGAATGATACATTTGGTGGGAGCCATAACTCGGTTGATCATAAATATTGGCCGGATTATTTTGACCATATGGGTAAGTGTATTGCCCCCATGTCACTTGATTAGTTTGGCCACCAAAGCCATTTTGATCATTCGAACCATTTTGGTTCATAAGATCATACCTGCCAATATAGTTGCGCCCACCATATTGGCCACCAACTTGACTACTTGAGTTATATTGGTTGTTATACCCACCTTGATGGGTAAAATTGTATTGGCCATAGTGGTTGTGGTCACCATGTTGACCGATGGATTGGCTATTTGAGCCATAAGAATCATAGCCGTTGTAGTTCCTTGGCTGATAGGAATGTTGCCATTCCTTTCGGTAGCTCATATAGTACGAGTCTCACTAAGTGTGCCAAATTATGTTTCCCTCTTTTCGGCCGGGTAGACCGATTGAAGGAGTTTTTGGTCCTTCTTTAATTGAGTGCGAGGTGTGCCACCACCAAGCCACAAATTAGGTTTGAATGGAATGTGAGTAGATGATGCGTCCGAAATCTGACTTTAATCAAACGATTGTTCGCGGAGCAAGGAACCTCTTCACGACTTAGGTTCTTTCACTACTTTGGAGTCAAGGCTTTATGTGAGCAACCAAATGATGTGGAGTGGGTGGAGATGAAGATTGAAGGTGAAATGTAATGAAACGAAAAACATGTGCGTAAAGTAAAAGGTGCTTGAATTTAAATATAATTGAAAGATAAGTGCGGAAAGTAAAGTGCGTAAAATAAATAATTTAAAGACGAGTATGTAATTTAAAGTGCGTAAAATAAAGAATGTAAAGATGAGTGCGTAATGTAAATTGCATAAATTAAATAATTGACATGCGAGTGTGTAAAGTAAAGGGCAGAAAGTAAACTAGATTACGAAGAACAGTAAAGATAACATGAACTAAAGTTATTGTAATTAAAATAGAATTGAAAAACAAGAACAATAATGTAAAGGCATAATTGAAATCTACGGAAACTAGAGCGGAAAAAATAAGAACTAGGCTATGGCTACATTATGCTACTCCTATGATAGAAATTGAAGAGAATGTAAAATGACAAGTTGTGTGTTGTGTCGAGGGATCCCATGTTGGCCATAGTGGTTGTGGTCACCATGTTGGCCAATGGATTGGCTATTCGAGCAACAAGAATCATAACTGTTGTAGTTCATCGGCTGATAGGAATGTTGCCATTCCTTTCGGTCGCTCATATAGTGTGAGTCTCACTGGGCGTGCCAAATTATGTTTCCCTCTTTTCAGTCGAGGCGGCTGACGGAAGGAACTTTTGGTCATTCTTCTTTTGAGTGCAGGGCGTGCCACCACCAAGCCACAAATTTGGGCTTAAATGGAATGTGAGTAGATGGATATGTTGCGCTTCTAACTTATGATCAAGTGATTGATCGGCAAAGCAAGGAACCTCCTCTTGGCCTAGGTTCTTTCACTTCCTCGAGCTCGAGGATGGTTAAGCTTCGTATGGATGTTTTTGTGATTTTTAGGTTTTTAGGTGAAAAACATGCGATTAAATTAAATGTGCATTTAAACGTAAAGACGAGAATTAAAGTGCGATAAAATAGATCAAATCGATAAATAAAGCAAGAATGAAATAAAAGCGATAAGAACGATAAGAACAATAAACTAAATTAAACTTGAAATTAAACTTAATTAAAATGCGATAATAATGAAAAGTAAAGCAATTGAAATAGACTTGAATTTAAAAGATGAGGTAATGTAAATTGCAATAATTTAAACTTACACTAGGAAAGGAAGAACTCTCTACACTAGGTGCTTGAAAAGTAAAGTCCTAAATCTAGGAAAAGAAAAGTGTTAGGCGAAAAATAGGTTTGTCTGTCTGATGTTGTGTGTCTTCTACCTTCGTTTGGTGAGGTTTATATAGAGCGTTTGTTGGCCCATAGGCTGGCCATTGAATGGCCAAATGTCAACTCTTGTAAAATTCTTTCCTTTCGAGGCCCCCTAAATCCATGGGATTTCAATGGTAGAGATACTCTGATTTCTTGATTCTCTCTTGTTTTGGAATATTCTGAACTATCATCAATCTCCTTCATTTCTTTCCTTGTGAGGCATTCTCCGCGTGCATATATTCTTCCGGAAATCCTGGGCACGAATCCATGGCTTAGGCTTCGCCCTTTGGGCTCCTTGGAATTCTATGGGGCTGACCTTCTCCTGCCCGACCCCGATACTTCTCTAGCCTGGCCGCTACTCCTCAAGCCCTGCCGCAAATCCTTAAGGCCGGCCTCTCCTCAAGCCAGGCAGCTACTCAAGCCCGACCCCAACTCAAGCTCGGCCGCAACTCCTCAAGCCAAGATGTTACTTAAGCCCAGTCGCTCCTCAAGTCCGGTCGCTACTCAGGCACGACCGCAACTCCTCAAGCCCGGCCGCTACTCCTCAAGCCTGACCGCTATTAAAGCCCAGCCACAACTCTTTAAGCTCGGCCGTTACTCAAGCCCGTCCGCTCCTCCAGCCCTGTCGCTACTCCTCAAGCCCGATCGCAACTCCTCAAGCCCAGCCATTACTCAAGCCCGGTCGCTATTTCTCCAAAACTCCAACACCCGGCAGCCATTCTTCATAAGCCCGACTGTTGTTAGAATTATGTTAACTCGCAATTGTACGGGGCAATTAGTAGTATAGCAAGACAAGTACGAGGTCGTACCCACGAAGACTGAGAAGTTAAAACTAGTTATGTACTTAAATTACCAAATTCAAGAAAGTAGGAGGTTATGTCTAAAACAGAATTTAAAGCAAGAGTGGTTGTGATTGTTGAACAAAAGAAGCAAAATGAAATTGCAAACAAAAGCAAAGTAAGTAAGTGTAACAAAGAGTGGTTTTAAGAGCTGGAAAACAGATTTGGAGACTAGAGCATTCGAATCACCATAACAATTCAATTCTGGGTTATAAGGAGTCAAGTAACAAGTCTAATTCATATTCAAAGATTGATTCTAGCTAAAGTATGATTAGGCCATGGTGTCTGGTTCTAACCTTGTGTTCCTAATTC
Source organism: Prunus avium (assembly GCF_965620075.1). Taxonomy (NCBI): domain Eukaryota; kingdom Viridiplantae; phylum Streptophyta; class Magnoliopsida; order Rosales; family Rosaceae; genus Prunus; species Prunus avium. The sequence continues at coordinate 27,479,941 of NC_142289.1, forward strand.
CCTAATTTGATCATCTGTTGTCTAACCTAAAATTAAGCATTAGGAACCCATTAAACATAGAAGAACAATTTAAACAACCAAGCATGTATCTAATCCCTGTTGTCGAACGTCCATACATACTCTTCCTATTCATAGTTCAATTCGAATTAAAGCATGGTGTCTACTCTTAATTCAAACCATACAAGTTCTAATGGTGATAAATCATTCAAACAAGCATATTAACTGATAAGCATAACGAATAAGAACATGAATCATGAATCCAACTTGAAACTCCAAACTTCAAACTTATGAACCCAGAATATTCATGTTAGGTTACATCGAAGCCCTAGTTATGAAATTAGCTGCTCATAATGGAAAAGAAACTTAGATAGAAATGAGAAAACATAAGGAATGCAATAAGAGTAGAAAAACCCATTTTCTGAAGTTCTTGTGGTGTCCAAGACTTCTTCAAGTGCTTCTCCACGTCTAATGCTTCTCAAAGAGCTTCCCCACGTCTAATGCTTCTCCAAGAGTTTCCCCACGTCTAGAATGATGTATGACAGCTAGTAGGTGATTTGGGATGAGTTTGGGTGAGTGGTGATGGCTGAGAAAGAGGAAATTCGTAGGGAAATGGAAGGGAGGCTTTCTGGAACTGTTTTGGTGATTTGGGGCAGTTTAGAGTATTGGGTTGATTGCTGGAGTGTTTGGGGTTGTGGGAATGTTTGAGGATGATTTCTGGATGTGTTGATGGAATCATGCAAGTCTGGAGAATGGTTGGAGTCTTCTCTATTTATAGGGCTAAGAGGGAGGAACATCATGATGAATTCCAACACCACCATTCCTCTTTTAATACAATCCATAACTCTCACTTCATCTTGTCTATGTTAGTGTGGTTGGAATCAATTCCATCCCATACTTATTTTGCTGCTGCACCTCAAGCTTTCTTCACATGGGTTTTCAAATGTGTTCAATTGTGGCTGCCTTTTGCTGCCAACCCATGTGGTTTTCTTTTGGTTGCTGGGGTGAGGCACATGGCTTAAAGGAGGTGACAAGGCTCAACAGCTGGCAGCTGCAATCTTGAGCATGGTGTGCATTTTGATGGGCCCACAGATTGGGCTTGGCTTCATCAATTGATACGTTTGAGCAGTCCATCTTGCAGTTTAGAATCTCCTCTTTCCAACCACATATTAATTGGGCCAATACAAGTTGGGAGGAGGAAGTTAAGGCCGAAACAAATTGCTAACTCAGTCTGCTCGTTTTTGCACCATTTTGCATCTTTTCCTATCCAAAGCCACCATTGCTACCTAAGGCCCAATGAACTGAATGATAAACAGAAAATGGATTAAAAGCACAAGTTTAACTCAATAACATAACCAAATCATAAGCTAGAGGGGTACAAAATGATATACAATTATGAACTGATCGCCGACCGTCATTCTTCATAAGCTCTGCAGCCATTCTTCACACCCGGAGTCAATTCTCACACATGGCAATTGATCGGTTCATAATTGTATATCATTTTGTACCCTTCTAGCTTATGATTTGGTTATGTTTTTTAGTTAAACTTGTGCTTTTAATCCTTTTTGTGTTTATCTTTCAGTTCATTGAGCTTTAGGTAATAATGATGGCTTTAGAGAGCATAATTCATGCAATTCAAGCATGTTAAGGCCTAATTTGGATGAATGGATGAAGAGCTTAAAGACAAACTCATTTTGGCTACAGCCCCCTGCCAGTCCAGTTCCGTAGGTCATATTGCAAGCTTTGTTTCAACAACCTACATAGCTCGAATGAGGCCACATTCTTCATGAAAGTTGTTCCAATTGGTGTGTCCTATAACATATCCAAAATTCAGCCCCATTGGATAAATCTAGAGTCCGTTACCTAGCAAACACAGAACCATGCTCAGGATGGATCTTATCAGCGCGGAAAATGAGTTAGCAATTTGTTTCGGCCTTAACTTCTTCCTCCGACCTTGGATTGGCCCAAATAACATATGGCTGGAACGAAGACATTCTGAAATTCAATTTAGAGTGCTTAAAGTCCTAATTTGATTAAGGAAAGCCCAAGTTGTAAGCCCTTGAAGTTGCTGGTCATGCTGACCTCAGCATGTGCTGGTTGGATGCTTGGTCATGGTGAGCTAGGTATGAGCTATCATTTCTGGTTGGAAGCTTGGTCATGGTGACATGAAGATGAGCTAGGGCTGCTGGTGGGATCTATTGGTGAAGTGCATCATCCAATTTAGATTTTCTAATACAAGTGCATCAACCATTTCAGATTTTATAAAACAAGTGTTGTATGCATTAGCCATATTGAATTCAGATTTTCACTTCCCCTAGGCCTATAAATAGGGAAGTTCTCTAAGCTTGTAAACACACCCCAAGGGGGGGAGCTCTCAAACACTTCTCTAGAGCTCCCTTCCCTTCTCTCCCTCAAATTCTCTTAGTTTTCCTTTCTAGTTCTCAATTTTAGTTTCCTTAATGTTTTCTTAGTTGTAATTTATTTTTCTTTGTTATGTAAATTCTTTTCTTAAGTTTTCAAGTTGAATTAGTTTCCAAGTTTCAATTATGGTTTTTGTTCTTATTCATTATGCTTATAAGTTAATATGCTAGTTTGAAAGATTGATCACCATTTAGGCTTGCATGTTAGCTATCTTGGTTTGAATTAAGAGTATACACCATGCTTTAATTCGAATTGAACTATGAATAGGAAGAGTATGTATGGACATTCGACAACAGGGATTAGATACATACTTGGTTGTTTAAAATGTTCTTCTATGCTTAATGGGTTCCTAATGCTTAATTTTAGGTTAGACAACAAATGATCAAATTAGGGAATTAGGAACACAAGGTTATGACCACACACCATGGCTTAATCATACTTTAGCTAGAATCAATCCATTAATCTAAATTGAACTTGGGAACTTATTTGCTTGAGTTACTTATTTCTTTCTTCCTTGTTTTATGTTCTTTGTTTTTGTTTCTATTTTGTGTAGGGAAACTAAATTGGATCATTCAATCACCAATCCCTGTGGAATCGACCTCGCACTTACATATGCTATACTACCAACGGTTCGTGCACTTGCGAGTATCACAAGTTGAGGATGCAGCTTAATCCATTTTGGTGGAGCTAAATCTACGCAACAAGTTTTTGGCGCCGTTGCCGGGGATTGGCAACATAGTTTGGTTCTATTTCTTTTCCCTACTTGTTTTATTTTTATTTTTCATTTTCATGTTTTTCTAGACAATTTCTTGTTTTAAAGTTAATGACGTTAATGGACCAGTTGTGTTTGTAGTCCAACAGAAAAGGACAATTGCCCAACAAGCAAGAGAACTGGGTTTAAGTCCCAGCTTACACAACCCATTGGTGCTTGTTGCTTTGAAGCATGGAATTGGATGTGTGTTGATTTTCCTTTTCATTTTAGTTTTTATTTCCTAATCATTTTAATTCCATTTCAAGTTTGTGTGGTTGTTTTAGCAATTTATGCCAGCTTAATAAAAATGGAGAGAGATGACAACCTCAATCATAAGAATGGGAAGTGTGGAGCAATGGGAGAAGTCGCGACCTCCAAGTGCATCCATGCTCGACCTAATCGCTTCAAGGGGGAGCATTTCAATCCTTTCTCTTCTTTGAATTCTGTTTATTTTCGTAGTTGTTTTTGCCTTTTGGTCTGCGTTGAGTTCTTTGTTTTTCTATGCTGAATCCAACCATATAAAGAACGTAAAATTTGGACTTACGGTTGGAAATTTATAGGCTAAAAACTGAACATAGGTCGAAGCTGAAAAACATAGAAACGAATCTGTCCAAATGGTGATAAACGGGTGATAGAAAGTGCTGTTTGTGATTTTCTTTGGTTTCTTGGTTTGTTTCTTTTAGTACAACAATTTATGTTGTTTGTTTGAATTTGTTTACAGTACTTAGTTCATTTTCGTTTATGGTTTGTTGTTTCATTTTATCTTAATTTATTTTTGTTTCTTATCTTAAAAAAAAATTAAAAAAGATTTTTTATATTAGCTGACTCGTGGTAACTCCAGTGAGCGTCTCCGTCAATACAGTGTCTAGGAGTTCTTTAGGCGACACCTTCGGTGTCTAAGAAGTTTGGGTTTTAAGTGGGACCTTTGTGACCCCTCCAACCTTCCCGGATCCCCTGGCTGTGTTTTCTGAGGCCCTTAACTGGTCATCCATGAGTTGCTTGTATATTTGTGTGTTTTTTTTCAAAAAAACAAAACAAAACAAAACAAAAATTAAAAAATTAAAAAATTAAAAAGTTAAAAAAAAAAATTGAAATTTGAGTTTTTATTTAATTTTCCTTGTAAATTGCAATTTGGAACTTCTTTGTTTTTTTTTTTTTCTTTGTGTGGTCAGTTAGTTGTAAATAATAATAAATTAAAAAAAAAATCAATTTGGAAGTTCTTTGTTTTCTTTTATGTTCTTTTTTTTGTTTTGTTAGGTTAGTTTATTTATTTACGTGGTGTGGTTAGTTAGTTTATTTCTGAGTGTTAAAAACACATTTTTATTTCATTTCAAACATTACAAACAAAGAAAACAAAAAAGTAAAACAAAAAAAAATAAAAAAAATAAAAAACAAAAAAAACATTCAAGTAAATTAAAAATAAAAACAACTTCTTCATCTTCATCTTCATCTTCATGGCATGCCTCTATTGTCTCTTACTTGCAGAATCTGCAGCAGCTCCACATGGTCCTCATTTTTTCTCTGCAGTGCTTCCGCGTGCTGATTGGCACAGTAGAGCCGCTTCTGCAAGTCCGCCACCATAGCCTTCAAGGAAGTTATTTCCTCGCTCATCGCGGCACACTCCCGTGTTCTCGCCAGCAATCGCATACCCAAATTGGTAGCCGAGACCGCATGGAGAACAGTTAAATTATTGGACTCCTCCACCGCTGCTTTGTCAGACCTCTGTGCCACATGCAGATGATCTGTCGGTGTGAGCTTGCTGCCAATCATGCCTCCAAGCAGCGCTGCTCTGTTCGGCATTGCCTCAGAAAAGTTCGGTATTACCTCAGCAAAGTTTGAAGCCGTACCGTGATGATATGTGGAGTTTGGGAAGACATGGTTTTGAGGAGCCCTTATCTGCGCATTCGGTGGTGCAAGGGACAGTTCAAGGCTAAGATCATCAAGGTGAGTGCATGAGGATGTCATTGTTTTGTTTTTGGATTTTTTGATGTTTTCTCTAAATTTGCAGGAAGAAATGCGGGGTGCTCTTCTACTTCACCGAGATGAGTTTAAATAGACTTATGCAGATGAGGGAGCCGAATGCACTTCGGATCTCGAGGGTGCTATCCTGTGCTCTTTTCTCTCGGATCCCTTCATTTCTGGCGCAAATTGCGAGCACGTTTTTTTTTAAAAGGGAGCATGTCTACACTTTCACTTACTTTTGCCTCCCTGTTTTCTGATGTTTGTGTTTTTGCTTTTTCAGTTTTTATTTTATTTTATTTTATTTTATTTTATTTTCAATTATTTTCTTCTTGTTTGACTGGTTTCTTAATAATGTAGTTGGAAGAAGAGACAAAATTAAAGATGCGTCTTGGACACCTGGTGCAAGAATCCCAACTCTTCTTTTAAATTATTGTTTGAATTGCGTGTTTATTTCAGTTTATTTATTTATTTATTTATTTTGTTTTTTATTTAATTAGGTAGTATAATTTAAAACTCATAGGATATTCTTTGAAGGAGCTAAAGTTTTGGTAACTCCAGTGAGCAACCGCAGTCTATACAGTGTCTAGGAGTTCTTTAAGGCGACACCTTCGGTGTCTAAGAAGTTAGGGTTTTAAGCGGGACCATTGTGACCCCTCCAACCTTCCCGGAACCCCTGGCTGTGTTTTCTGAGGCCCTTAACTGGTCATCCTTAAGTTTTTCTCTTAAAAGAAGAAGCAGTTATTTGTGTATTTACTTAACTAAAAATAAAAAATAAAAATAAAAAAAAATCTTGTTTGGGTCTTCGTGTTTTTGTTTGATTGTCGTTCTTTACATTTAGGGTCAATCGTTTCTTTGAGATAGCTAACGTTTTTATTTCCCAATTAAAGAAAAAAAAAACACACATACACTTTAAAATTAAATAATAAATAAAAACTGAAATCATTTCTTCTTGGCGCTCGGTGTCTCGACCATAGGAGCTTTGAGTTTGGCCCTCTGGCTGTCCTCTTCCGGGGCTTCACGCACAGCCTCTTGGGGCTCATCACTTGAGCTCCCAAAGATCGCAATCTTAGCTTGAGCGTAACTACTCTCGCGATCCGCTTGCTTGCGTTTACCCGGTCGGTCTAGGTCCTCCAATTGCTTTCTCATGTCGCGAGAGTACAACTCTACCATCTTTGATAGATTTTTATTCTCGTCTCGCAATACTTCTAGCTGGTGTCGATTCACCTCCACAATCCTTGACCTCTCCCTTTTCAAGCTTTTTATAGCACTCTGACAGTCTTCAACCAAACTTCGCTCCGCCGCCAACTGAGCTTTAAGCACCTCTACCTCATGGGACTTCGCAAGTAGGCGATGACCCAAACTTGCGACACATGCTGTACTCTGCACGCTCAGTGCCAGGGCATCACTCGTGACCCGGTTGTCATCCCTTGTCCCGAACACACGTATATCTTTGGGAGTCACTAAATTTCTGCAAACTCCAATGGCAACATCGTTGTCCAGGAGTATTGAGTCATTGACAGTCACAGGCCCCCGTGCGGAGGCAAAGTAGGGCATCCATACTGGTGCTACTGCTTGGCCTCGTGTCTGAGTCGGTGGAGCTAGGTTGAGATCTAACGAAAAGGGGTAGGAAGAAGCCATTTGATTTCTCACTTTTTTTTTTTTTCTTGCTTCTTTTCTCTTTTGTGTTTCTGAGTTTGTGTGTTTTTTGTTTTTTGTTTTTTTTCCCTTCTTTTTCCTTCTTATAGATGTAGTCTTTGACAAACAAACCCTAGCCGTTGCAGCGTCTAAGCGTTTTCTGAATATCCAGCGTTCCTCGAGTCCCACAACCTTCTCACTTTCCAACCGTTTCCAACACATTTGTCACGACTTGCTTTGTCTGAACGGACGCGTTCAGCAAAATTGTCGCGCCTTTCCATGAGCCCGTAATTTTCGCTTGTGGATCTGCGGCGCCTCTATGCGTCGACACGTGGCTCCTGCTTTCTGCCCGTGACTATCCATGAAACGACATCAGGGACCACATTCCCTCTTTTTAGAAATCCCGCTTTGCGCTCATAATTCACGTTTTATCTTTTTAAGAAAAAAATTAAATTTAAACGTGTGGGCTTCAGATTTCATGTTGGGTCGGGTTTTACCGTTGTTGGGTTAATTTCATTTTGGGTTGGGCTTTCAATTGTTTGGGTTTCAGTTTGTGTAAGACTATCTGTTAGGGCTTACTGTTTTGAGTGTTTTACTGTTTCGTGTTTTTTTATTTATTTATTTTATTTTATTTTATTTGATTGTTTGTTTTGTAATTTTTATTTTGTAATTGTTTTATTTTATTTTTGTATGTTTTGTGATTTTTATTTGCTTTAATACCCTTCATTTGTTGTTATGACATTGGTTGTGGCTAATTTTTAAACATTGAGGACAATGTTCATTTCTAGGTTTGGGGGTATTGGAGTTTAGCAAGTAAATTTGGTTTTTCTTAAAATTAAAAAAAAAAATAATTGAAAAAAAAAAAAAATTATTTATTTTTTTTGCTTGTTTTTATTTTAAGTATTGTTTTGTTTTGTTTTTGTTTTGAGTCACTTTCCGAACACTTATGATGAGATAGTGATAAATGTTTGCATGACTTAAATAAAAATTGGATTTCATTTTATTTTAGTGTTTTTTTTTCTTTATTAAAAAATAAAAAAAAAATTTGGCATTGTTCTAGCATGATATGTTCGAAACCTTCTTTGCACTTGCCATTTGTTTCATAATTCTCCAATTAAAGGATTTGCATGACCCAAAGAATTGTATCAAGCATAAATTAGACTTATATAACCATATAAAGTGAGCTTTTGAGCCTTGTACTTCAATTCATGAGTGTTATATACATACTCTTATTTTCTTGTCATCAAAGTTGTTGTTTGATCTCATTATTTATTGATTTGGTTGAACACTTAAAAGTCATTCATTCTTATGCAATTTGACTTCACGACATTTAAGAAGTGATATTAAGGCCCTCTTTGGATCGTTTGTGCCTTTCAAGCTAACCTTATGCATGCTTAAGCATGATTTTCCATTGTTAACCATTTTGAGCCTACATGTAAACCTTTTCTTTCATTTACCAATTTTATTTCCTCGCCTTAGCCCGAAAAACAAATATTTACCTTTCTAAGGAACTCATAGGGAATGGGTGTTACATTTCGAAAAAAAAAAAAAAAAATCACACAATTGGTGAAAGAAAAGAGAAAAGTTGTAATTAAGTGGTGGTTGAATGAAATTTCATTTTTGGGCCTTCAAAATAAATTGGTGGTTGTTCAGGAAAGGAGTGAATCAATGTAAATGAAGGGTATAAGGAGTTTTGATCAGGTAAAAGAAAAAAATCTAATCGTGATGATTCGAAGTCTTGTAAACAATTATTTTATGCTCTTGCATTGCGAATTCCTTGGACTTTGTATTATCCATATCCTTCATTTCTTACTCACCTTACACCCTTGGCCCCATTACAACCCATGTTAAAGACCTAAATTGATCTTAAATGTCATGTGGTTAAATTGCATTCATTTTTCTACTTTTAAGTGTTTGACATCCTTCTTGAGATCATATTAATGCAAGTTCTTCATATTTCTATTGCGAGTTAAGTCCCTTATGGTTTAACTCTATTCTCATGTTTATAACTGAGTGTGCATTATAGCCCTCTTCTGAGTGATTCATTTGTGAGAGGACAACTTTGGTGAGATTTGAAGTTGAACTTATGCTTTGTATGATTTTTGAAATTGTGTGAAAACTAAGATTGGGGAATTTGTTGCATTTGGCTATCACACTACTACACTTTGAGCATATTGTGTTTAGAACTTTGCCGCTTTGTAAATAATGTCTAAAAATTGAGCTTTTATTGTTAAAACGTTTAAGTCATGTGCATGAGTCATTTCTCTTCAGAAAATGTTCGGAAAAATTGTTTTAAGTTCTTTGTGTTTTTGTGTTTGTTTTTGTTTTTGGTTTTGTTTAAGGACTAACAATCTTTAAGTTTTCTAATTACTTTGTTTTACAGAGTCCGTAAAACGTTTGTGGGTATCGTATCTGTTAAACCCTCAGGAGACACAACTCCTCCTACTAGGGATGCCTAGAGGTTTAAAGGCTTGTTGCATATGCTAAATGCAATCGAGTTACCTACGAAAGTGGTTTAGTTAACTTCTAGTTTTGTTTTTAACTTTGTTTTGTGTTGTTTTGCTCGAGGACTAGCAAAATCTAGGTTTGGGGGTATTTGATCGGTTCATAATTGTATATTATTTCTTACCCTTCTAGCTTATGATTTGGTTATGTTTTTGAGTTAAACTTGTGCTTTTAATCCTTTTTGTGTTTATCTTTCAGTTAATTGAGCTTTAGGTAACAATGATGGCTTTGGAGAACATAATTCATGCAATTCAAGCATGTTAAGGCCTAATTTGGATGAATTGATGAAGAGCTTAAAGACAAATTCATTATGGCTACAGCCCCCTGCCAGTCCAGTTCCGTAGGTCATATTGCAAGCTTTGTTTCAGCAACCTACATAGCTCGGATGAGGCCACATTCTTCATGAAGGTTGCTCCAATTGGTGTGTACTATAACATATCCAAAATTCAGCCCCATTGGATAAATCTGGAGTCCGTTACCTAGCAAACACAGAACCATGCTCAGGATGGATCTTATCAGCGCGGAAAATGAGTTAGCAATTTGTTTCGGCCTTAACTTCTTCCTCCGACCTTTGATTGGCCCAAATAACATATGGCTGGAAAGAAGACATTCTGAACTTCAATTTAGAGTGCTTAAAGTCCTAATTTGATTAAGAGAAGCCCAAGTTGTAAGCCCTTGAAGTTGCTGGTCATGCTGACCTCAGCATGTGCTGGTTGGATGCTTGGTCATGGTGAGCTAGGTATGAGCTATCATTTCTGGTTGGAAGCTTGGTCATGGTGACATGAAGATGAGCTAGGGCTGCTGGTGGGATTTAGTGGTGAAGTGCATCAACCAATTCAAGATTTTCTAATACAAGTGCATCAACCATTTCAGATTTTATAATTCAAGTGTTGTATGCATTTGTCTTATTGAATTCTGATTTTCACTTCCCCTAGGCCTATAAATAGGGAAGTTCTCTAAGCTTGTAATAACACCCCAAGGGGGGGAGCTCTCAAGCACTTCTCTAGAGCTCCCTTCCCTTCTCTCCCTCAAATTCTCTTAGTTTCCCTTTGTAGTTCTCAATTGTTGTAATAAGATCATTCTATTAAATTTTCTTTGTACTAAATATCAAACACTTTTCCTTTCTCTTCTTCTAAATTCTTCAAATACTTTCTTCTCCAAACACTTCCCAAACACTTCTCCCATTTCCTTCATCAAATTCTCTAAAGCTTTCAAACACATTTTCTTCCAAAATCCTCAAAGTTCTCAAACATCTCTCTACTTCCCTTCTCTTCCAAAAGTCTCCATGTCTCAAACACTTCACAAACACATTTCTCTTCCTTCCCTAAGTTCTCAAATTCTCCAAGTTCACAAACATCCTCCAAGTTCTCAACCACTCTCTTCCAAATTCTCAAAGTTCCTAAACACTCTCTTCCAAAATCCACAAAGCTCTCAAAACACCTCTCTACTTTCTTTTCCAAATTCTCAAAGTTCCTAAACACTCTCTTCCAAAATCCACAAAGCTCTCAAAACACCTCTCTACTTTCTTCTCCAAATCCTCCAAGTTCTCAAACACTCTCTTCTCCCTCCTCAAAGTTCTCAAACACTTCCTTTCTTCCTCAAAGTTCTCTTAGTTTCCTTAATGTTTTCTTAGTTGTAATTTATTTTTCTTTGTTATGTAAATTCTTTTCTTAAGTTTTCAAGTTGAATTAGTTTCCAAGTTTCAATTATGGTTTTTGTTCTTATTCATTATGCTTATAAGTTAATATGCTAGTTTGAAAGATTGATCACCATTTAGGCTTGCATGTTAGCTATCTTGGTTTGAATTAAGAGTATACACCATGCTTTAATTCGAATTGAACTATGCATAGGAAGAGTATGTATGGACATTCGACAACAGGGATTAGATACATACTTGGTTGTTTAAAATGTTCTTCTATGCTTAATGGGTTCCTAATGCTTAATTTTAGGTTAGACAACAAATGATCAAATTAGGGAATTAGGAACACAAGGTTATGACCACACACCATGGCTTAATCATACTTTAGCTAGAATCAATCCATTAATCTAAATTGAACTTGGGAACTTATTTGCTTGAGTTACTTATTTCTTTCTTCCTTGTTTTATGTTCTTTGTTTTTGTTTCTATTTTGTGTAGGGAAACTAAATTGGATCATTCAATCACCAATCCCTGTGGAATCGACCTCGCACTTACATATGCTATACTACCAACGGTTCGTGCACTTGCGAGTATCACAAGTTGAGGATGCAACTGAATCCATTTTGGTGCAGCTGTATCTACGCAACAGCAATCTTCTCGAACCCGGCTGCAATTCTACATGCCAGGAGCTTGTGTTTTCGAAAGGTGCCCGGGTTGGGTGAATTTTCACCACCCCCCAAATAGCAACCCTGTTAACCTCTTTGTAGCTAAGAGTCACTTGATCAAACTTTCCAAGAAGCTGCTAGATGTCTTCTGCAATTGCTCATTTTGTATTTGATCGTAAGAAATTGTCTCATCGTATTTAGTTGCTACCTTGCTGATTTGGGGGATGCCTTCTTTGGATATTTAAGGCATTTATTTTTTGCATTATTTAGTGGTGTCATCGAGCTTCTAAAAGGCCAAGCCTTGGTTGTAACAGTTGACCTGATTAGCAAATTGATTCCCCAAGTTTTATAAGCTAATTACGCTTACACCGCATGCACAACATAGGCTATAAAACACCCCATCACCCCTCCCATAATTTCACCCACAAAATTTAAGACCCAAATACAATGGCAAAGCTTACAGCCTCACTAACAAGCTTCAAAACCCTTGTTCTTTTTATAATTTTTCTCATTATAAGTATTTTTCCTTACGAGGCTGCCATGACCACAATTGGTTTTGATGGTGGAGGAGAACCAAATTGTGAGCAGTTCCATTTGCAGCAAATCCACCAGTGCGAGATATTTCTCCTGAGGCTTTTTTTTTTTTTTTTTGGGGTCGGAATATTTCTCCTGAGGCTGTGCGACAATTTGAAGTCTTGTATGATAGTGTATGGAGAATGTTGCCAAGAGTTGTCGGTTATCCCAGAACAATGTGCCTGTGTGGTGAGAAACTCTTCCACGAGTATCAATATACACTAGACCCTTCGTAGATGGCAAATGGTAAAGTTGGCAGAACATACTTGCTCCCCCACTAAAACCAATTTGCTCATAATTTTATATAGTTAAGGAACATTCACTCATGCATGGGAGTCAATATTTCTGATTAAAGCTAAAAATGAGCCTGAATTGAACGATTTAAGTGCATTTCCATTTTGCACTGGATGGTATAATATTATGGTATAACATTTAAACCATGAATCCCCAACCACCAAGCCAAAATATAGCAGCCAAGCCAATGTTTCATTTTCAGCCATTTTGTTTGCATCTTTAAAGTGGGAAAAATCATACTTGACAAAAAGGAATTCAAGTAAATGGCCAAAACTTCCATTAGAAAAAGAAAAGTAAAAGTCAAACAAAACGTTTCTTTACTGCTTTGATTCAAGTGTCCTGACCCAAATTTTTAGACATAGCAAGTACATCTACAACTAGTTTTGCACGATTTTAGCCAAATTTGAGGAAGACTAGAAGAGGAGAAGAGGTACAATCTGAAAGCTACCTCAACACAAAATTTCATCGGCTCAAAACATCTGCCTTCACAATGTTAGTCATCACCCCATGTTGATGGTCCGCCTGTTCCAATTTCATCCACAGGCAATGGCTGTAGTGTAGAACCAGTGCCGCGATTTTTAGCTTTTTTCCTCTTAGAAGGGAAGGTTACTAAGCCACCCAACAAATTCGCCTCTTGACTGACCTTGTCATTAACTTTGTTTTCACCACCAACCTCAGCATCTCCCATATTAACAGAAAAAAGCTCCAAAAACGGTGTGTCTGCATCATCAATAACATCAAGTTCACCTTGTTGTTTCACCTTTGCTTTCTCTAGTTTTTTCCCAACCTTGGTATTATCTTCTGTATGGAGTGGATTCTTTTTCTGCTTCTTTTTCTGTGATTCCTTCTCCAAATCCCCAGCTTTTTGAAGATTACTAGGATCATTTTCATTTAACACCTGATGTTTGTAGCTCTTTTTCTTGACATGATCACTTTTTTCATCCCCCTGGACCAAAACTTCGTGGTTTGAGACATTGTCATCTGGTTTCTGCCTTTTCGGTTTCAATTTCTTCGTATCAGAATCACTAGAGTTTTCAAGCTTACCAATACCACCCTTAGTACCACTCTTAGTTCCAGCCATCATAAGATGTTTGAAGTCTCTATCTTTTCGCTTTTCTGTTTGACTTTCTTGCTTGTTAGCAGCATTAAGTGAAGAATCATCAACTTCATCAACTCCAGCATCCTTTTCATTCTTGGTGTATTTATCTATTGGTCTTGCATTGAATACGTGCAGGTTCGGCAATATTCTTTTAATCTACAGTAACATTGTTTCTATAAGAATTTTTAACAAGGGTAAAACTGGAGTCAAGATAGAGATCCAAACAGGAAAAAGGCTAGGACAGTAACCAATACCTTCTTTGCTAATTTATCCTTTTCAACAATAGGGTTCCCTTGCAGATTGAGATTTTTCAGATTGACCAATGAATCGAGCACCTATTTCAGAATGTGACCAAGATTCAGGGAACATTTTTTCACAAAAATAGAAAGAAAGATAGAGAAACAAAAGTTTCTGCTCCTTGCATCTTACCTTCAGATCGGACCATCTTGTGATCACATTATTCCCCAAGTCCAGATTCTGGAGTTTCTTATTAAGAGCCAACTCGGCTGGGAGACCCTGAGCATGCACACAGATAGTGAATAAGTGAGTGAGATAGAGAGAGCAACCTAATGAGCAAACCCTGACAACACACACATAACAAAACTAGCTACTTGATGAACACAATTTATTTTCAACATTAAAGGGAAGAAATAAACATGAGATGACTGCATAACTTGAAAAGAACAGTTACTATAACTGAGCAGGGAAAAAAAGATAATTGCAATAAAACAGTTCTTAAAAAGTTTACATAGAGAAAGCATACTTTCCAAAAGGTTTTTTAAACCAATCAACAGTAAACAAACCTTAATATCGTTATGAGCAAGACGGAGCTCTTTCAGTTCACTACAGGACTTGAGTGAAGACTGTATGGTTTGAAGTTGGCAGTGGGAGAGAGAAAGCTGGAACCAAAAAACATATTCCAAGGGCTTTAGCTGAATGTAAATGATGTTACCACCAAGGACAATCAACGACCAGAAAACTGTTTACCTTTGTGATAGATTTCACCTTCATCAGAGAATCACCAATGTCACGGATCGGATTTCTAGAAAGAACTACAGAAGAATTTCAAAAGTAAGAGAGCACAATTCATGTTCCTCAAGTCAGAACTCTATTGTTTTGTATCAGTCATGAAAAAGGAATTATTATTTTTTTCATTTTTCTTTGATAAATATGAATCATGAACTAGAACTCATACCAAGAGTGTTCAGGTCTCTCAGAGGTTCAAGTCTGCAAACTGAAGCAATCTCATTATCTACACAACCCAGGAGATAAAATGAGAAACAGTAGACATAGAGAGATAGAGATAAATAGAGAGAACAAGAGAGAGAGAAGCTCTTTTGTGTTTGCAAAAATATGAGCAATAATAAAATATTAGCCCCCTAAAGTAAGGCAAAGTTTCTAATCCTTACTTGTCAAGTTGAGCACAAACATTCTTTATTTTTTGGGATCAGTAGGTGCTTTAACCCAAATGGGAAACATGTTTTTTTTAAATGGTTCGTGTGTTTTGGAATTATGAATTTCATTCTACAAACCAACTTTGGGCCAAAAGAGACATATTTATCTGTGATATAGGCATAGATATAGTACTGAAATTCAAAGTACGATGAAATTCAAAATTTCAGATAAATTAGCACTACGCAACTAGAACTTTTTCTTTATTCACAAAATAGGAACATTCGGAGGAATTAACTACAGGAAATGAACTACTAACTGTCTTAGAACAAATACTGCAGCCTCAAGAATGTGAACACCTCATAACATTTTCTAGAATCAAGGATAAGCAACCTACTTTGGGAATCGCTCAATACATACCCACAGTGGAGAATTCCCATGATCCGCAACGAACAATTACAATTACTACCTATATTAAAATACCGTACTGGGTGTGGCAAATACTTATCCTCCCATAAACTATTCACTATAAGTAGTCCACTTGATGTAGGATATTATGATTTTGGCTATTTCCATTCTTACATCATAAAGGTTTCTAGGATTTGGAGCCATTGCTTTCTTGCTATTATCATTTCTAGAAAATGTGCTTACAGTCCTATAATATGCCCTACCACCATAATATGACAAAGTGTGCTATTAAAAGAGCATTCTATTATGGTGTCAGTAATACTACTAGTCTCATTTTTGTTGGTGTCCATTTTAGTTTGCTTGGTTACCCATTCGTCTAGGTCTTTCCATTTTGATCTTGTTTTCACAAACAACCAAAAAAAAATAAGAATAAAAAGACACTATTTGAAGAAGATCTTAAATGATATTCTCATAATATTTAAAACAAAACAAAAAACAAAAAAACTCACCGTTCAATATCACTGCACGTAAGCTAACAATAGACATGACCTCATCCATTACCTTGAGCTTATTCTTGCCTGCATTTAACACCTGATTACAAAGATTGAACAAAGTGACTCTAGAACCCAAATTGGATTTATTGAGTATAGAATTATCTTGACTTGGCCTATCTATAGCAAATTAATTACACAGAATGAACTTAAATAAACAAATGTCTAAAACTAAACTATCAGCACTCTTGGTTGTAAACTTTCTAAAAAATTGTTTCTAGGAAGTGGAGAAACAAGAAAGCAAGAAGCAGCAATTTTTCTTAGGGCATACCTTTTACTTCTCTCAAAGGTGGAATATTTGGAGAAGCTGAGAGTTTGTCCCTAGAGAAGAAATAAGCAGGGGAAAACTAGAGATTTATTCCTCAACTTTTCTCCTATTATTTCTCCTCTCGTAAGTCCTAACAATGATTTCAAAACACACCGTCAGGTTAGTTTCAATCCTTCCAACAGATATAAATGTTTTTCTTTTACTTTGTTCAATCTAGTCCCAAATTTCTTTGTTTAGTATAATTATTTCATATTTATTCACTCTCATTTTAAAGTTTCGTTTGTCAACTCAATTACTCATCTGGAACTGACCCTCCTACTTATGGAGAAAAGTAGCTGACAGGCAGGCCTAGGATTTATGAAACTTTTGGCGACCACCACATTAAAAGGGAACTAAGTCCTAGCACAATTCCTTTCAGGACAAGTTTGAAAGGAATTTTCATCATGCCAATAAGGATAGCAGGGAGAATACAATTCAGGTGGAACACATTGGAAAAAAATTCCACTAAAGATTATGTTTTCAATATATTTGTAAAACAAAGAGTGAATATAGGTCTCCAAATCATCTAATCTCAAGAAAACGGAATATGTAGTTGTATTCCCCAATAATGATTAATCGTTCTTAAGGAAGTACAAAATCTAAATATTTCATATAATTGTAAATTTTCAAGTCACAGCCACAAGGATTGTGGTGTCCATAGTTCTTACTATTTGAAAATTTCACTTCACTCTCAACTGGAATCTTTATATATATTTTTTATAAAAATATTCACTTGATCCACCAATTTCCTGCATATTAATTTGTCAACTTAAACCAATCAAAGCCACAAACTATGGCTTCTTGGGATAGAGTTTGACATATTATTCTATATTATATATTTTTCATGTCATCTTTGATATAACCATAATATTATACAATTTTCCTAATATCAACATTTTTCTTCTTAAAAGATTTCCATGGTCGCAGCACACATGGGCCTTCCATTCAAAAACATATCAGCATGATAACAATAATACCAACCACTACAAGATATAATTTTGAATGAAAAACCCATGTGAGCTAGGACTCTGGGTATAAGCTCTTATTCTTGTACATGCAAAATGGCATGTAATTTAACAGGATAAGAACTTAATATATCTGAATTAATTGTTCTGGGAAAATCCATCACTGGCTCACTCAGTAGCCATGATTTCTTGCTCTCTGTTGTTTAGAGAACAAGTTGCTCAGAAAGCATAACCAGGTGCATCAGGAGGAAGCTAATTATGTTAGAAATCCTAACTGCAACAGCAAAATTGAACACCATAAACTATTGGTTATCAAGTTTACGGTATAACAAGAAAGAGTACTGTAGCAGAAAAAATAACAACTGACCAAGAATTCAAAATTCAAAATTACCACTAAATGAGCTTTAGAAACAAGTCCAGACTACATGATGTCCCTACACAAACTTCCACATCCAAAAATGCAAGTAGCTAAAAGGGTATCTTCAAAATATGAACAGCTTCAAACACCAATATAAAAAGCAACAAAAGAAAATTGTAGGAAATGGTTGGTACTTACAGTGAGCTTAGAAAGTCCTTCAATACCTTTGAGGCTTTGCAGTTTATTGTTTGCAACTGACAGCCATTTTAAATTGACACATGACTTTAACCCCTGATTTTCAAGCACACAAAGTTAGCTTCACAAAAATCACAGCACACAAATGAAAGATGACAACTTGACAAGTACCTCAAGAGAAGTGAGATTGTTGAAGCTGAGGTCGAGCCTCTCCAAGTTCTTGAACTCGCTCAAGCACGACACCTACACATTTACACACACATCAATATTATCTATAAAGGAAGTTGTATAATAAACCAAAAAATAGAAAAAAGGACAGGGGGAGAGCAGAAAAACGACGTCGTACATCGGAAAGAGCCTTGTGATTGAGCTTGAGACTTGAAATGGAGTTGGGGTCGCGAGTGTTGTTGTCCTTGAGCACCTGCTCCAAACTCAGACGGTTCATGATTCTGCCTTGTGCTGTGCTTTCGCTGAAACTCTAGCTTTGCTTTTGCTTTTGCAATACAAGCAACTTCATGCTGCAGAACACATTTCGGTTTCGGGCTCAATGAGGATCGCTTGCGTTAGCTGCGTTTAGGGTTTCGGAATACTGGTGTGATGATGAATTTCGTCTTTGCAATTTTGTTCTGGGCTTTCGACCGCTCTCTCCTTGGGCCCTCTATTGTCTCTTGCTCTTTTTTTTTTGTTCTTTTATTGCTTTGGATTACATTTGCAAGGATGAAGACTTAGCAAAATGCCAATTTTTTACAGAGCCTCAAACTTGCTCACTTCCCTATGCTCTAGCCTGAAGTCTACATTTGGTGTCTAGGATTGAATTAAATAACTCACAAGATTCAAAGTATGTTGAAGTAAAAAATGAAGGTAGAGTTGAATTTTTTTCATTTTATGGGGATTAGAAGGAAAGAGTTAGGAGTGGGCATCAATCCGGCCGAACCAATGAAATTGGCCGATTTAAATTATAATTACCGATTTCGTTTAATTCTGACAAAGAAAAAGTCAAATGGTTTAAAAACCGAACCCTAGAAAAAAATTAGTGTTTCATATCTACCATTTTGTGGGGATTATAAATTTCCTTTGCTATGAATCTATCTTCTATCTTCAATTTGGATAAATTTTGGAAGTTGGCATGTGTTTCTTCATTTAACATCTGGAAAACCTGTGATGGTTATAATGAGATGAAGACGCTGTCCTACTTTTTAAAGAACAGATATAGGACACAATTCATCGTTCATAATTTTTACTCAAGTCCAACTAATTACACCAGTTGAGCTATAAGGCTGGCATTGCTTGAGCATTATTTTGCATAAATATGACTACTTTACCCAACCAAGGGAACCAAATTTCTGGGGTAACACCTGCCGTTCTGCGTTTGTTAGGTGTCAAACAAAGCTGAAGAAAATTATGTCCCAAGAGGGAAGCACAAGCAGCCCCTAGACAAGACGAGACGTCAGGTTCGGAGATGGGACCCCTTAAGGACTCAAGAAAGGCAGCATACATAATTTTCCTGTTTGTAGTAAATACCTAGTTTCTATTTTTCAGGAGTAAATAGGGAAAGGCAACATCCATGATCACCCTAATAAACCTGATGTAAGTCGACTCCAGACCCAGGTAACAGAATTCTCATTCACCTTCGGATGGAATACATGGAAGTGTAAATGGGGAAAAGTTCTTTCATGCAGCGGTTGTATATTTCACATAAATGGAATGGAGGGAATAATCGGCACACCTAATTGCGTCAAAGAACCCTATCTCATGGCCAATAATGACTACTGAACAAGGGAGCAAAAGTGACAATACGATTAGAATTACCTTCATTAAGTTATCACATTTGAAAATTGTGAAGCATCTACGACGCAGCTGGAAAATACAGATTACCCAGAGCTCAGGAAACTTGAAGCCATTTACTTAACCGATGTGCCACTCATACAAAAGCCATGGGCAATGAAAATAATACAGAATTAAATGCTACTCCCAAAACTAAACTTCCAGAGAAATTCTCAGTTCTCATGAAATGTATTTTTCCTGCTGCTCTTGGAGAACCTTTGCTGAAGACTTAGCATCCAGATATAGCGTATCCACTTCCTCTAGGTCAGCCTACAAATTATAAAGATAATAACACACTTATTTTGTCAGTGAAAAGGCTTGAACAATTCACTTCAAGCACATATAACATTGTCAAATTTGTAACTACCTTGCAAATTTTGTCTCTGCCATTCATTTTTGCCACAATGCTTGCAGGCGATAAGAGCTGAACAGCATGCCTGAGGAAATAATGAAGTAAGCAATAAGCATCATTCCGAGTGAATCAGAGTTAACAAATCAAAAATTTATGCCACCTTAAAGATGTTCGTTGTCCTATCTCTCCAAGGTAAGCCAAGCTGTCGTCATCTATTCCCAGTTCCTCCACCTGTGCACGAATTACTAAGATCTGGTTCAAGCATCAACCAATAGAATAATCAGTAGTTTGATACATAAAAAAATCAGTAGTTTGGTACTTGAGAAGATGATCGGGCATAGAAAGAGAAATTTTATAGATAACAAGCAAATGAAATTCATATAGACCTTTATCATCTCTTCAAGATCATAAGTCTGTGTTCGGATAATTACCAACCGGTCCAACAAGTCAACAGGTATTCCATGAGGACTAGCCATATCAGTCCCTCTGCACAGTAACATATCCATGTTCAGAAAGCAAAACTCTAGTGAGCACACTGATGGTTTTAGGAAATTCCTTCACAATTAACATGGAAAGATAGGTATGGCCTAGTTATGCTTTTATGCTAACAGCAAGCATGCTAAAAGGCATGGCCTCGTTATTGTGCAAAAGCCTGTCTGATTACAAGTTTCATACCTTACATTGCAAATTCCTCTATTGGTGGCAAATATTACTATTGGAGATAACGAGCTCTCCAAAGCACGATTCAAGTATGAAAAACACTCCATATCCAGCATATGTACCTATTGGTCAAGATTCAAAATTATAAGTGATTTGGACAGACGAAATAGTTCTAAAGGACTTGAAAGAGAAAAGAACCTCGTCAATGAACAAAACTCCAGGTACAAGCTCCGCTACACCTTCATCAATGTACCGATTAACAACCTGTCATCAATCATAAAGTAAATTAAACACTTTCCTTCGCCTTTATTTTATAGCTAATGAAAATATTATTAAAGGGAAAGAAGCTGCTAAGGAGGTGCGAGAAATGGGTTTAGGATTTAGTTAGAAAGAGAATAATTTATTTGCAAGACGAGTACACAACAGTATAAGAAATGCCCCACCCAAAGATTAGAGAAGAAAAAAAGTTATAACCAGAAATTAAAAGATGAAGCTCTAAAATCAGTATATTTCCAAAAGCAGCCTAGATATGCAACAAGAAACTACATTTATCTGGAGCATGATATTATATGGGTAAAAAAAGTGAGAACGGGCATATTTGTCACAGCGGTATGACTCTCACAGGCTATGTTTGTGTTGCAAGGGAAAAACAGAATCAATGTAATCAAGCCCAATTAGATGGAATTTAAAGCTGACGTTGATCTGATCTGAAGTATGTCAATGTCTTGGAAACTCTTTATTAGTTGACCTCTCAGAAACATTAGTAATTTGTCAACAGGCTTTTACAAATTTACTGAAGAAATAAGCAAGGAAATGTTTCACCAAGAAACCATATCTTAGGTTCCGACGACAGAAAATACATTGAGTTGGATCAACATTTCCTACATATTCATAAGATTGTACCTTATTTATTTCTTGTCGCAACTTGTCAGTAATTTCAGTTTTCCTTGGCTTCATCATCTGACCCATTAGAGATAATATGTCTTGCCCACCTTGAGGTCGCGCATTTGCAGCATCCAGATCATGTAGTGTTACATCCTGTTAAAGAGTTACATAAGCAAACAGAAATTGAACATCAACAGGAGCAGATTATATGTAGAGCATAAAAGTTGGAATCTGTCAACAAAAATTGAAAACAATAATAACTTAAAGAAAACATGAAGAAAAATAGGTCAGAAACACCAGTGTTAAGGATTTACTAAGATATGCCTATATATGGTAGTTCAGATGGGTATATGGTAGTTCAGATGGTATTCCAAGAAAATGTTAAGTGTCCATTTCTACTAGTACCAAGTTATAAGGCCAAAAACCCTTAATAATCGTTTCATGGGTGGACTGCAGTGCTCAAGTCCAACTACTTAATTGCAGGCAACTAAACTTTTCAGCATGTTTGGAGAATCCAGTTTCCTATATTAATCAAACAAACAGAAGTAGGAATGCACTTTTTGGGAAATATCTGGACCATGCAGGGATGATACACATTCCTTTAAGAAAGTAGTACCCAGAGCCAGCAAGAACTATCCACCGATCAACTTGAGTAATTACTAATAAGGCTACTAGCCAATAGAAAAAACCCATCCAAGACTAAGTATGATAAAACGGGTGCAACCATCATCACAGAGAACATTTACAAAGAAACACACATTTCACATAGAACAAACCTGCACAATCTCCTTCTTTTTGTGAACCTCTCCTTTTGGAAGTGGAACATACTCTTCTGCTTCCAGATCAAATTCTGTAGCAAAAGCATCACTTCTACCTACTCTTTTTACTGCTCCACTATTAGCTTCAATGTATATAACATCACCAACAGCTACCTGCATGTTGTATCAGGAAAGTGGTATCAAAAGAACAAATGGCCCGAAAATAAAGTGTACTTCAACATGAAAACCTTAAATAATCAACTAGGCGAAACAAATAGTTTTTTTTATTCTTCATGCATACACAAAAAATAAATAATAATAGGAGGACCTTACCTTTTCCTTAATCAATGCATCATAAATGGTGGGATCCAACTTCAGTTGCTTGGTTCCTTTAACAGTTTTTAATCCAATGATGACGTGGCTGATGCTTTTACCATAACCACCTGTAACACTCTCTGTTTCTTCTGGTGTGAGTTCCGTCACCTAAAATGAAACTATCAAAACATCATCAACTGAAACCAACCAACTCAAATATAAAAGTAACATTATCACACTAAATTATTTACAAAATATTTGATATCATTAGAAACTTGCCTCTCCTTCATAGACCTCTTTATTTTCCTTGATACGCAGACCAATAGCCCGTCTAAAATTTTCCATTAAAACCTCTGTTTTCTTTACTTCTGATGAATATACTTCTGATCCAACCATTGGGCAGAATGGAACCTGCAAACAAGAACCATTAACCATTAAGAAAAAAACACTATCCCTACTCGAATATGAATCAAGAAATCTCATGAAACATCAGATTATTAATTAACATTACATTTCAGCTGACAGATGAAAAATGTGAGGAATACCTTACTCCCAAGCTCCTGGGATATTCCAAGAGCCAGCGCTGTCTTTCCAGTACCAGGAGGTCCAGCCAGTAAAAGTGCACGACCAGCCATCTTCTTCTGTCGTATCATATCAACAACAAGACCAGCAGCTTCTCTCGCTTCCCCCTGACCCACAAAGCCAGCAGCCCAAGGTATTGCTCTTCCATTGGCCTGGAATAGAATGACACCCAAAAACCCAATTTATATTGTCATTCAGATGGAGATCACTCCAGAAAACAAATTGAAAAACTACAAGCATGGTTAACACAATTGGAGTTAAGCTGACATTAATCTCTTGATTTTGAAATTTAAAGAATAGATTGATGAACCATTTTATGCCTCCAGACGGCAGAAAAACGGACGTTTTAAACTTCTCCATTTCATTAGTTGGTTTCTTTGCCGCCACAAGTATATTTACTTACTACACTACCATGAATACAGCATCATCTGAAGATAAAGCATCGAACTCTAATTTCTAACACAACCACATGGAGTGTGAGTGTTATAACAAACAGCTTTTTTTTTTTTTTTTTTTTTTGCAAGAGTAAAACAAGAAGCATTAGCAACAAACCGTTTAACTCTGATACGCACATTTCAGCAAATAAAAGAGGAATGCCAGTAAAATGTAGTGCACAAAACAAACCCTAAAACCCTAAACCCTCAAATCGAAAAAGGCAAACTACTTTACAGCAGGAAAAAGGAAGAACCTTAGATAGCTTTGAAATATACTACAAAACGGCATATGTTTATGGGTAATCAGTATTTAGAACAAAAATAAAGAGAGAGAGAGAGAGAGAGAGAGAGAGAGAGAAACCTCAAGACCAAGGCCTTTGATGTGGGTATGAGTGGCTATGCGCTGCTTCTTGGTTGTTGACTGAACCTCTTCTATCCGGACCTTGTCCATCTGGTGATATAACCGCGAGGCTATAATGCGGGGCAGGTTGTGAGGGGCAGGGATGGGTGGTTGTGACGAGGTGAGGGGTGGAAGTAAGGCTGTCTGGGGTTGGGGTTTGGGAGGGGCTGGGGTCGTGATTTAAAAGAAGAAAGAAAAAGGAATGGGGCGGGTTCACTGGCTTTTTTGTGTTTTTTAATTTTTTTTTGGGTGGTTGGCGCTAGGGCTTGGAAAAGGGAGAGAGAGCGAGCATGAGGCGGTTGGGGTGGGCGAAGGGTGAGGGAGAGAGACAGAGAGAGAGAGTCGTTGGGTTTTTTTTTCCTTTTAATTTTTAATTTTTCAAAATAATATTTTAGCTTGTAATACAATTATTAAATTTAAATTATGTTTAAAATGTTTTTTTTTTTCATTTAAATCCACGTGACATTGCAAAATAATAAATAAAAGGCGATATAATAATAAAATAAAAATTTGTACTGAGGAGGGCAATATAATAATAATTTAGGGTAAAACAAAATATAATAATAATTTAAGATAAAAGGAAATATAATAACAATTTAGGGTAAAAGGAAATATAATAACAATTTAGGGTAAAACCTAATATAATAATAATCTAGGGTAAATAATAATAGTTCATGCTGAAAAGGAATATAATAATAATTTAGGATAAAATGTAATATAATAATAATTTAGGGTAAATAATAATATTATAATAATTTAGATTAATAATAATATAATAATAATTCAAGGTCCAAAGTAATATAATAATAATTTAGGATAAATAACAATATAATAATAATGAAATGTGGCGCAATCGTAGGACTCCACCTGTCAAAAAATTGACATCCCTCCTTTCTGGGACGCCAACTGTCAAAAAAAAGTCCTATGAACTCCTTGTGGCATTCTCTATGCCCTCAAGCTCTGAAAATATAACTTCCACTTATAAAAATATAAATTGATAACAAAAACTCAACTTTGTTTCTACACAATCTAAAACGCTAGTTGATATTTCATAACATAACACTCAAGTTATTTGATCAAACAATTACCGGAAACTTCAATATGTTAAATCATGATTTTGGACCTCCATAATCAAGGATGATGTCTTGAGGAGTTTGTAGCAATTTTCGGTGTATTTTTGTGATTTTTAATTGATTTATTACGGATTTTAGAAGTTAAATACTAGAAAAATAATATTAAAAGGTATAGACCAATCGTGGGTCGCCACCTGTTGGGGGAAACACTGACGGCACCAACTTCAGCTGCTGCCACATTTCGCTGAGTATGATTTAATATTATTTATCTTGATTTAACTTCTAAAATTCATAAAAAAATTAATTAAAATTTCAAAAAATATACCGAAAATTCCTAGAAACTCCTTGTGACATTCTCTACATCTTCAAGCTCTAAAAGTATAATTTTGAGTTATACAAATGTAAATTGATAATAAAAACTCAGCTTTATTTCTAAGCAATCTAAAACACTAGTTGATGTCCTATAACATAATACTCATGTTCTTTGATCCAACGATTACCTTAAACTCAAATATGTGAAATCATAATTTTAGACCTCCATAATCGATGATGATGTCTTGAGGAGTTTGTAGCAATTTTAGGTTTATTTTTCTGATTTTTAGTTATTTTTTAAAGAATTTTTAAAGATAAAATTGGAAAAAGTAATCAAAATGACATGTGGAGCAATCGTGGTACGCCACCTGGTGGAAACACTAACGGCGCCACCTTTAGCTGCTGCCACGTGTTGCCCTATACTATTTAATATTATTTTTCTTGAATTTACTTCTAAAATTCATAATAAATTAATTAAAAATCCAAAAAATACACCCAAAATTCTTAGGAACTCCTTGTGACATTCTCTGCACCCTCGAGCTCTAAAAGTATAATTTTCACTTATAATTAAAAATATGAAAAATGTACCCCAAAAAAAGCTACGTGCTCCTTACGACAATGTCTTCGATATTAGAGTTCTAAAAATCATAATTCAACATATTTGAATTCATGGTAATCATTGGATCAAAGAAACAAATGTGTGATGTTATAAAACATTAAGTATGGTTTTGGTTTGTTTATAAACAAATTAATGTTATAAAACTTTAGTTTCTATTACTTTTTTGTTTACCTTAAAACATTCAAAAAATAAAAACAAAATTTAGAAGAAAAAACTTGGCGCTATGCGAGAAGAACACCCATTCCGAAACCTTAACGATGTACCAATCTTCCAAATCTTCCAAACCTCGCCACAATCACCCATCCCCAACCCAGTGCCCCAACCCTAATCTTATTAGTACACCCACCCCACATTGAATCACATGATGCTTCTGCTCTTACTTCTTATGCCTTCAGAGATCTTCCAGAGCAACTTGTATTGGCTCCATAGAATATTACCTTGTCCCAAACCTAGAAAGAATGCTTTTTGAAATTCCATTTAAAAAAAATAGAATTATTGGAGAAAATCAGAATACAGAAAGTTGGTATGATGATTAATCTAAAATGTATCGTAAGTTATGAAATAGTATATGAATATTTCTCTGTAAAATTTGGTGAAAAATCAAAATTAAAAGAAATATTAGGAAAAAAAGAGGAGAAAATTCATCCATCCTAGCCCATCCCCCATCCCCTGCTCCTTTCTCCCCTCCCTCTCCCTCGATTCTAACCACCCTAGCTTGCTAGCCACCCCTCCACCACGACCATCCCACCCCACACCCACCTGGAACCCAACCTAGATCACATTCAATTTTGTGTATGTCAGTCCAGTTAAAAGAAGAAGAAAAAAATCCATATATGGAACTTGAGTTTTGTGGATGTCAAAAAGAGAGAGAAAGAGAAGGGTTGGATGGTGGGAGAAGAGATAGAGGGAGGGTACTGGATCATGTATGTGAGGTTGTTGGCTGTCGCATAGAACAAAATTACAATTTTAAAACTGAACCGTTCATTTTAATTGGATGACTTTTAGATACCCCGCACAGACTACCCCTCACAACTTACCCCGCATTATAGCCTCTCTCGTGATATAATTACAAAAGGGTTACAAGCTTATTCGCAGTCTGAGCCAGGCGGAAGCAAGTCGTACCTGTAAGAAGGCAGCCAAGAGTTACTTTTGGGCTCTTTTTTGTTCATCATTCAATTTAGCCCTTTTCTGGACTGAAAATGTCATGGCCCAACTTCTTTTGTTTTTTTGGAGTACAAGCGATAGTCTAAAGCTATAGGAAGGTGGATTCCCACCACAGTGGTGGTGGATTCCCCCAACCCCATGGCACCCACCATCAAACCCCATTGATGTTTTCTTTCCTCCAATGTAACAAAAAAGCTATAGGGGAGGGAGATTTCTCTCTCACACACAACACTATGATTTCGTGAGGATTCAAACTTGAGACCTCTAATCTGCAAGTCAAGGCCATTTTCCACTGAGGTAGACCCTGTTGGCTTGGCCCAACCATTTTAGTTTTTTCTTTGTTGGATAAGTCCCAACAATTTTTAGTACAAATTTGGAATTGAAGTTTATATATATATATATATATATATATATATATATATATATATATATATATATATATATATTTGTACAAGCAATTGGGGAGGGGTTTTACACAAAAAAATATTCATTGGATGCCAGGAGGTTTCGAACCTCTGCACAAAGCTATACCCCCACTGACTTCTATCAATTTTTTTTAGCAACAAAAGATGTAGATTTGAACTCTTCTAACACACGGAAAGAAAATACTATTAAGAGATTGGTTTGGGATTGAGGTTTGATGATTTTTATTCTTTGTCTTAGGGCTCGTTTGTGAGTAATTTTAAAAAGACTAGAATCATTTATGAGGAAAAGCATCTCACACATGCTTATAAAGAGACTCCTTGTATGAGGACAAGATTCTGCACATCATACATAACTTTCACAGCAATTGAAGAAGGTAGATTACATAACCAAATACAAGGATTTAAATGATGTCTAGCATTTCCTAAAGTATCTACTGACATTAGCTCCCGGTAAATATGCTAAAGAGAATGATGTATGGGGTCTTGGACAATTAATTGTCACATGGTTATTTTCTGAGTGATGAGGCAGAAGGCAAAACCAACAAAGCAAATAAATTAAAGGCAAGAGCTTCTGGTCACAAGAAGATAATTGTTTTAGGAAATAATGGTCTTTATGCTTACTGGTCTTCTTTAGGCGCACAACATTTACATACACCTTTTTTTTTTGTGTAGGAAGAATTGGGAAGAAACCATCTCTCTCTCTCTTCAACAGAAAAATGAAAGTTTAAGAAAGCATAGCTTGACTTCTGATCACAAGAAAACGATTATCCTAGGAAATAATCATCTTATATTTAGTAAGACTTGGCCTTATAGAATAAACCAACCCCCCCTCTCTCTCTCATCGACCAAAAAAAATGAAAGAAAGCATAGTTTTGTACCCAGCCCCTGGTTCTCACCAAATCATCTCCATGGTAGAATTAGCAAAGCTAATCTCCCAACACCAACCCAACTTGCCCATAACAATTCTACTCACAACTTCCACACCTTTTGAAACCTCCGCCACATCCTCCTCTTACATCAACCTCATCTCATCTGATCAAAACCAAACCAACCCCAATCTCCCAATCTCCTTCTTCACCCTCCCCTCCCTCCATCTTCACCAATCCCACATCGAAAACCCTGTAGAATCCGCAATCGAAATCATGCGTCTCAGCATCCCCAATGTCCTCCAAGCCCTCGAAACCATTTCACAAAGTTCCAAAGTCTTAGCCTTTATCACCTCCTCTGTCCACCTCCCATATGACCCTCAAATCCCAACCTACTTCTACTTCACCTCCTGCGCCTCTGCTCTTGCTGTCCTTCTCTACCTACCCACCATCCATAGCCAAACATCAAAGAGCTTCAAAGACCTAAACGACGCCGTCCTCCACTTCCCCTGATTGCCACCTCTCCGAGCCTCCCAAATGCCCCTGCCTCTTCTCGACGGCGGCGGCCTTGCGTACGAGTACTTTGTCAACTTCGCTGCTCGTCTTCCAAAATCACAGGGAATTATAACAAACACCTTCCAAGCACTCGAGCCATCTGCAATCAAAGCCATAAGCGATGGTTCTTGCGTTCCAAATCATCAAACTCCGCCAATATTCCACATTGGGCCGTTGAATTTCGATGCTAAAAATCGGGCTTCAAGTGCCTGCGAAGACAGGTCAACTTCAACCAAGTGTTTGATGTGGTTGGATGAGCAGCCGAGCCAGAGCGTCGTCTTCTTGTGCTTCGGGAGCAGAGGTGCGTTCTCCGAAGCACAATTAAGCGAGATTGCCATGGGTTTGGAGAGAAGCAAACAGAGATTCTTGTGGGTCGTGAGAAGCCCTCCGGGTTCGAGCTCAGTAGAGCCGGATCTGGAGATTCTGCTACCAAAAGATTTCTTGGAGAGGACCAAAAACAGAGGCCTAGTAGTGAAGTCGTGGGGTCCACAGGCTGCTATTTTGCGCCATGCATGTGTAGGTGGGTTTGTGACTCATTGTGGGTGGAATTCAGTGGTTGAAGCAGTGACCTACGGGGTGCCAATGGCGGCGTGGCCTTTGTATGCAGAGCAGGTGGTGAATGGTGTTGTTTTGGTGGAGGAGATGAAGCTAGGGATACCAGTTGAGTCAAAAGAAGGGTTTGTGAGTGCAGAGGAAGTGGAGAAGAAGGTGTCGCTGTTGATGGATGAGAAAAGTCTGAGAGAACGAAGTCAAGCTATGAAAGCAAT